>NC_092522.1:61714660-62038410 GCF_037038585.1 Patagioenas fasciata
GGTCCTTGGAAAAAAAAGCGCTATTTCATATCAGTCTGGAGGTTTCTGCAAAGTGTTGATATGTGACATCCAGAGATGGTTTACCTGGCCCAGGCAGGCTCAGGGGAGGCCTGAGATGCTGCCATGGTTTCTTGAGCTGTTGCACAAGGAGCAGGTACAGTGGCAGCTGCAGCAAGCAAAATAATGACAGGTGGAGTGTGTTTGTGGTCTTGGCTATGCAAAGGTTACCCATGTGCACTAAGCTTATTCTGAGCAACATGTTGTGGTTAGGTATTGTGGTTAGAGCAGACAATTGCTGAGTGTTGTGCATAATGCATAATAGGCAGGGCTGTGATACGCTGATAAAAAAAGTGTGGGATGGATTTTGCACTCAAACATGTTTCTCTGAGTGTGAAGAAAGGATGAAGCTAGGCCACTGGGGAAGCCCTAGCTTTGACCTACATGCCAAAAGCTAGTTTGCACAAGAGAAATAGATGAGAATCACAAAAAATTGAAGTTAAATTGGATTCTCATAAATCTGCATAGGCCGTCCCTTCATGCTACCAGTAGTTTTCTTATTGTGAACATTTCTCTGTGGAGGAATCCTTCCTAGTTGCAGTTATCTTCAAAAGTGGAAAGATGCAAGTTTTTACAGATTATTTCCCCTTATAAGTTGTACCTTCTGACTAAGATATCCCTAAAAATCCACCTGCCTTTTCTCCCACGGGCCGTGAGTGCCAGATTTTTCCCCTTCTGATGTCCTCTGCCCCTACGCCTCAGCTTTGAGCAGCCACCTGAAGCTTCAGCCATCAACTTTACCAGGTATTCACCATCTCTGAGGCATCCAGGGCTGATGCTGTTTGCATGAAGGAGTCAGGCTTCTCACTGTGGCTATTTGGAGACTTTCTTCTTCTATGCATAACCCCACTTCATAAATTTCCACATGGAAATATCCATCTTTGTATCTAAAAGTTAAAAGGGGAGCCTACTTACTAGTAGCTGAAGTTCTTCAAGCTCAGATATTCACACAAATGTTCCCCTCCTGCCCTCTTTCCTTCTGATGTCAGTGCTCACTTGGGGCTCTGTGGCTGAGAGGGAACTGAATTAGGATGGAGCACTTAATGTGCTTGGAGCTGGAGTGAAGAGGGGCTGAGTGCGCCCCCCTATAGTCAAAATGGAAAGATTTCTCCAGTGTCTGCTCACACACACCTTTGGTACAAATGAGCATGTGGATTCTACACTGGGAGGAACTATGGTTACTGATAAATGCTTTCCTTGTCTTGACATTAAATTTGAGTTTATATTGTTCTCCCAAGCTCATTTCTTTCCTAAGTTCAGATTTTTTTCTGTTATATTCCTGCTGATATTCTGTGCCTACACTCCTTTTAATCAAAATATACCAATTCATAATGCCTCAAAGACTATCTTTGCATGTTATTTACTGCATGAATAATTTTCTTTAGAATTCTGAATAGATTTCCTGGATTTGCTGGTTACTGTTTCATTGGTTTAAGATGTGATTATACTGCAGACTGGCATTTGCTCATTTGAATTCATTATACGAATGCTAGTAGATTAGTGTAAACTAATTCTACAAAAATTCAGATTTATAAGCTCATTCTCCTATTTTGGTGTAAGGAGTGTATATTCTAGAGCCTTTACAAGTCACCCTCAGAATCTTGGCCAAAACCTTCTCTTAACCAGACAAATAATCTCATACATTTTCTTATAAGAAGTTCTTGAATTTTTTTGAAGAATAATCATTGGTTAAAATAATTAGTTGCTAATAATCTTGCTGTCCACCAGGACCCCCAGGTCCCTTTCCCCTACGCTGCTCTTCAACAGGTCATTCCCCAACTTATACTGGAACCTGGGGTTGTTCTTGCCCAGATGCAAGACTGTACAGTTGCCCTTATTATATTTAATTAAATTTTTTTTGCCCATTTTGAAGACTGGAGTGACATCAGAAGATGTGGCATCAATTGGTAGTAAAAGTAATTGCTAAAACTCTGGTGCCATAAACACATACCTTGTCAGGCACAAGCTTCTGAGCAAAGCCCATCCATTTAAGTTTTCACAGAAATACGGGAACGATCACTATAGTAAATAAATGAACAAAAACAGCGGAAAAATGTTTTTGGTTTATGCCTCTGACCACACTTGTGTATGATCTGTATCACATTTCTGTTGATTGTCAGACTTCCTTTCTCTCCCTTAGTGCTGTCAGCCATATGATTCATGAGTCATATCTACTCCTTTGTATACAGAGCTCATTGAATATTCAGATTCTACAGAGTATAAATTGCAAAGTAAATGAAAGATTTTTTTTGATCCTGTTATGGAATGGGGAGGAACCTAGGCTTTCCAAGTTTGAAATTAATTCAGTCCTTGCAGTACTGCACCCTTAAGTCTGTCATAGCTTGTTGTCCTGAAAACAATAGCCCTGAGAGGTGTAAAATGACCTGTTCTCCCTTATTCTTTTTGCTCAGTGTTTTATGGCAGGAAGGTGGGAAAGAGAGGTGGGTATGAAACCCAAGAACAACATTGCTGTTTGCTGAAAGTGTATGTAGTGGGTGAGGGCGAGTGTAGAAGAGACACAAAACCAAGTTGAAAGCAGGGTAAGGAGTATGGGAAAGAACAGGAAAGAACAAGAGAAAAGCAATGATACAATACTAAATCTTCCCCATTAATGATGCTGAATTGTGACAATGAAGCATTCAAGAGATTTTCAAAAGCAGTTAGATCCATTTTGAGACAGCCTATTAAAGTGTTTAATGATGCAGATAGCCCCCCTCTGGGACTTTTAGAAGTCTCTAATTGCCTAATTCATCCAGGAAAACTATTATGTATTTTTTGTTAATCCATAAAAACACACATCGTGAATGTGTTCCACTGACAGCAAGGGATAGTTCTGCTGTAAATGCTCAAAGTGTGTTGTCCAAAACAGTGAAGCAGGCCATGACTATTATTATAAAGAGGACTTTACTCAAAATGAGCATCATGCTCCTGCATGAGCTGGGTGGCATCACTTTCCCACAGTACTGTAAGCAGCTGTTTGCTGAGGTGGCTGTGAAGAGAAAGGAAGAGGCAGCCAGGAAACATACACAGAGAGGGGCAAACAAGGTTGTGTAGGAGATAAACTGGAGCATAATTGTGGTTATTCTTTTGTTGACCAGGAATCCAGTCCCTTTTATAGCCCCAAGTAGGAAACGAGGAAAAAGGAAACGTGTAAAAGGGATATTCTTTTACACAGGAGATATTAGTTAAAGAACTCACAAAACATTCTTACTATTTTCATTGTTTAATTAAAATAATTGCAGTTGACATCATCCTTTTAATTACATGACTATTTGTAGGTGTGTACTTTATTATTTTTTGTGTTGTTTTCTATGGCAATAGACCTACGCAATTGAAAAGTGTTAGTCAATCTTTCCTTTTCTCCCTAAAGGAAGACTTTGGAACTTGCTTGGCTGTATAGGAAAGTAGAAGTTTCAAGTATAATTAAATTCTTAAAAGTTTCTTGAAAATCAATGGAAGAAAGACAAATCAATGCCAATGCTGTGGAAAGGACTTGGTCATGATGTCCTACTATCCTGAGCAAGTCATAATGACATGGCTGGAGTTTATCTAACAGTCCACCACTACCAGAAGTCTGGAAAGGTCCTGCTCTCCCTTCCTTTTCTGTCTTTAAGCTGTGTGTTGTCACCTCTCACATTTTGCCAGCTCTTGCACCTATGGGATGCCTCAATGAACACATCTGGTTGAGCCCCAATTTCAGTGGTAGCCTAGACCAATTTAACTGCTACCTACAGTCCTACTCTCTGCCCTTTTATATGTTATATATATTTAAATTTATATTATATATATTTATAAAGAGGAAAAGCCTTTCCTCTTGCACTTCCCTTTCCTGAGCAATGTGTTCCTGCCCCTCCCTCGTACCAGTTCTGGATGCTTTGTCATGTCCTTTGCTGAGTCATTTCAGTATGATAAAGTGGCAGAAAATTAACTCGGTGAAAAAAAAAACCAATTTAACTGTTTTCTATTTCTGCTGGAACTTTTGTACCAAGACAGCTCAGCAAAAGGTCCGACGAGCAGTGGAGAGACTGCGGGAGTGTGGAAGCACATGAGAGACTAGAAGGGCCAGAGTAGAGGAGAGGATGGAACAACTGCCACCCTTCAGCACTAGTTCAGGAGTGGGGAACAGGAGAGAGAGAGGGCAGCCTTCCTCCCTTGGTGCCAGTGAGCTGCTCTGCCAGCTCTGCTCAACCACTCACCCATCTGATGTCCCTTCATGTTTGGTTGGTTGGTGGCAGCCAGCTGGCCCCCAGTCAGCATGGGTGCAGCTCCCAGTTAGCCCCAGTATGCAATCCTCTTGTCATGTGGAGAAAGTCGTGCAGAACATTTGGGAAAAATGAGGTTATTGAGATGGGGAAGGGAAATCCAGCTCCCTTTCATCTACTGCTCATACAGACACTTGTTTTAATATCAATTGCGCTGAACACACACAAAAAAAAGAGGCCTGGCTTAATACTAAGGAGTTTAGCAATGGAGATACTTAGAAAATGTAAAGCAGATGTGATATGAAGAGTACAGATGGGCATGACCCATGATCATACATTTATTTCTCAGAAGTGCTAAGTTCATTTCCTGTATGTATTGAAAAAAAAGTGGTTTCAAAGAGGACGTTTACAGAAGAAAAAGAGACAAAGTATTGATTTTGTGAACTGAGATTAGGATAAAGCTGTATGAACTGTGTTAATAAAGAAACAGTAACATGGTTGCCTGACCTTTGCTGGTGTATAGAAATTTCTGGATAGTACTGACCAATTAAATGATGCTGTTCTGCACCAAGCAGTGATGAATACAAGGTTCATCACAAGGAAGCAAAACATCAAACAAACTGGAGTTCACTCCATGTTTGAGCAGTGTACTTTACTAATACATGATGTAAGAGCGAGGAAAAATATTTCCTTGCTCCGGTGAGGGAACATTTGATGTGGTCCAAGACAGATAACACTGGATTTTTTTTTTTTTTTTGTCTCAAGTAATTGTGCTTTCCTTGCATTTTCGTTTGGTTGGCTTATATTCTGTGTCAGCTTCCCAGAATTAAAGACTTTTTTCTTTCTTTCACTCAAATTAGAGCAAGAAGAAATGTTAAATAGGGTTAAAGTACCACAGTGATGACCTTGCACAATTGTAAGATGTTGAGGCAGGCTCCTTTGGCTTTGGAAGCAGTAATTGGTCAGAGATGCATGGTCGTTTCTGAAAACTTCTGGATTTTGATTGCATCTTTAAGAGAACTGTCATTTTATTCTGCTGGAATAAATGAAAATATCCATAGATTCTGTTTTCTATCCAAAACAACAAAACTATATGGTAAGAACCCTACGTTAGAAGTTGAAAAACTATAGAAACATTCCAGACTTCATATGATTAATCATTTTCAGGTTTTTAAATTACAAACAACTGTGTTTCTAATGCTTCAAAACTGAAAAAAACAAAAAAAAGCCACCCCGATCACGAGATATGGTTTTAACATGCAGTGGATAAATGTAAATGCAAAATTGATTCTGGTTTCCAGAGCTTGATATGAAAAAGCTTTCTTACCTCCTCTTGCCTGCTTAACTTACCTACTGCAGAGAAGCAGTATATGTTACACATTGCTAGAAGGCTGTACAATAAATGTCTAGACATCTTGGTCTTTCAAACGCCAGACTTAAGATACACTTCAAAGCTTTTCGAACCTGCTTGAGTTGATCACATTGTTGTAAATAAAGCCTCTCTTAGTTCTTTTGATTCCTCAGAGGGTGATTCTGATGTGCATTCTCATTCTCTCATCCTGCCAATTTTTATTAAATGCAATATTTCTAGTTCACCCACAAGTTTTTTCAAGGAAGTGGTTTCACAAAATGAAACGTTGGTATTGGTAAGACTCTAAAATGATGGGTCACTGTCCAAGCAGTGGTACAGGGAGATGTTAGTTCTGAGAAACAACAGAGAAAAAGAAGAAAAATATTTAGTCAGGAAAACAGGTGTATTGTAGAAAACTCTTAGCATTGTGTGCTGTTGAGACTGTAAACTGGCATGTATGGTGTACATCTTTAGTATACAGCAAATCTGGACCTGCAAGGCTACTTCTCAGCATCTTGCATGACAATGGTATTATCAGTACTTTGCATTAAAAAAACATTTAAAAAAAAAAATTCAAAATTTATTGTGAAAGACATGGAAAATGTGCACCTATATCAGAAGATCTTTCAGTTCAATACCTGTCACTTCATCCTCCTTTTTTGGTTGGAAGCAAAAAGCAATTGGTTTGGCAGTGCAGGATGATCTGTCCAAAATGCTAGTTTGTATTTATTTAATCAGTTAAATTCTTTGATAATGCTTCCAGCATAGTCAAGCAGATTCTATCACGACACATGGTAACAGATGCTCTATATATGTAAGGTGACATGTCATCTCTGCAAATTAGCTTCCCTGTTGTTTTAAGATTTGCCCTCATGACACATTCCCACTGCAGGCAGGGTAACAGAGAGCAACTTTCAGTGGTAACAGCTCTTTTATTAGCATTTTCCTAACAAAAAGACAGTCTTTTTTTTTTTTTTTTCCTAAACTGAGTAATGTTGCTGCAAGATTAATCTATTGCATTAGATCAACCTCAGCCACAAAGAAGAAATCAGAGGAGTACATACCATAAGAGATAATCCTACAAAGTCTTATGAAGAGAGAATATTTATCCTACCTACTGTATTTAAGATTTAATCAATTCAGTGCCTTAAACCAATTTTCATGAATGTTGTGAACAAACGATAACAAATGCTTTCAAGAATAATGTTGAACTGTGTGAAATATTAGATATATAAAGTATTTTTGTAGGGGAGTTTTCAAATTGTTTTTAAAGCATCTTTAAATAGGCACTGTAGTGTGTTCGTAATGTTTCCCAAAAGGACACAATAATACTCCAAATTCCAATGTAACACTGGTACTGATTAGAGACTAAAGCAAGATATCATGTGAAAAGTAACAATGTGTAGCACTGGATAATCTTGTTAAAATCAAAGTAGATTCACTATTGAAAGTGAAAGCGTGTTTGTTCTCTGAGTTTGACATCAGGAATTATTTTTCCAGACACTCCTCAAATTGCTTTATGTACTTCTCTCAATCAATATGACTGAAGTTTACTTCCCAACCATAAGATCTTAAAACCCAAGGGAAAAAGTGGGGAGTAAGACAGCAGCTTTAAGGAGGTGCTGATATTGTTTACAAATGTTTTGCTTCTGAAGAGTGTTTCTGAAATTAGTCTGAGTGTTACCTGCGAATGTAAGCCAACAATGACATTTTTACATAAACTGTTTGCTCCATTGGCGAATGTCTATAATATTTCACAATCTCAGGAGAGAATAGTACCATTTGACATCATACATTAATATTGACATTAATATTGTCAAAGTACTGAAGACAGATCTCCAACAATATGCTAATAAAAAGCTGAGATGAAGACTAAAAGTACTTTTTAGTGAACCACAAAATTTCTGTCTGCAGCCTTCTGCTGGCACATATTGATGCTGTATTCATGAAGACAGAAAGAAAAGTTATTAGCTGTTTATAAAGAACATTTCAAAGACTAAAAAATGCTGTGATATCTAAGTTATGAGATAGCAGGAAAGCTGTTGACAACAGGCACTACAAGAGATGGGAAGGAATAATGCAGCATAATCTATTACATGTGGAAAAAGGATGCCAGTGCATTTGCATGAGAGATAACATCAGAAACTGCTTTTACATCCTGCTGCCCACTTGCCAAAGGTCCTTTACACCTTGCAGAAGGAGGACCCATCTATATTTTTCCCATGTACCATTAATATTTCCAAAGTGATGTGTTTCAATAACATGAATTGTAGACTCACTGGCAAAGTGCCTACTAGGATAATTTGTATAATTTGGTTACCAAAGTAATAAATTTCCTCCAAGAAAGGGGGAGTATCCAGTGTTGGTAAATCTGTCCCATGGTTCCTTTGTTATCAGGCACTGTTTATGGACAAAGAATTAGCTTATCATATTAAATTAGAAGGATTGCTATTCAATTCCAAAATTAGAAATGGAATTATGAAAACAGAATATACATTGCTAATGTACAAGAACTCAGCTGCATCCTCACACTGTTTTTTTTTCGTTTGTCTCCTAGGGTAACATTCTACTGTAAGAGATGTGGGCTGACTGTAATATATCTTAACTCCTTCCAGAAATTTGTTCAGCATGCTTCTGGGTTATTTGAACGGAGGGTTGATTCCTACCGCGTATCTCAAAGCAGCCCATCTTCTGCAGGTTACACAGCTCTGCTAGTAAGTTGCAAACGTTTGTAAAGGATGCGTTAGAGGGAAACTCTTGTTAGCACTACGCACGCCCGCTTCTCCCTAGCAGTTCATGGAGAACGTACTAGGCAGAAGCAAGAGCAAGCAGCTTTGAGGGTGGTTATGCCGCGGCTCGGGAAGGCCTCTCTCTTTGGGCGCTCTGCATGTCACCTGCCAGCGGTGCCGCTTCGCACCGGGACGGTGCTGCGTGACAAGGGCCCGGGGCAGGATTGCCTTTCGCGAAAAGCTTTTCCTTCGTGGCTCGCTCCATTCTGGGATGAGCCTCATGAAGCTAGGGAAGAGTGAGAATCATGTAAGAACACATCAGTGCTGTTGGACGAGTGTGTTTCTTCCAGCAAGGTACGGGAGCGCCTGAAGTAGCGCAACCCCAGAGCGAGCGGAGCGCACGCAGCCCAAGGGCCCACCTCAGCGGCAAAGCCGAGGGCTTCGGGCAGGCGGGGAGCGGCGGCCTCTGGCTGTGCTGGGTGAGCACAGTGCCGACCCGGGGCAGCGCAGCGCACCGCACAGCTGGCTAGGTCAAGGGGTGCAGCCCCGTCCCCCAGGCCCGACTGACACATAAGCCCGAACATAAACACCGGCCGTGCCGTGCCTAGCCCACCAAGGAGGGCAGGCGGGGACGGCCGGGCCGGCTCGGGAGAACGGGACCCTGTGGAGGGCGCGGGGTGCAGGACAGAGCCGCGCCGGGCGAACTCATCCCCAGCCCCGCACGAGGCGCCAACCGCGCCGCAGCGGCCGCGGAGTCAGCCGGGCCCTGCCAGCGCTGCCCGGCGGGTCCGCTGCGGCCCCTCCCGCCGGGTCCGCTGCGGCCCCTCCCGCCGGGACGGGTCGCAAGGCATTCTGGGGTCTGTAGTCCCTACCCCCGCCCTCCCGTCTGTAGGGCCTTTACGCGGAAGCGGACGAGCGAAACTACAACTCCCAGCGGGAGGAGGGCCGTGTCCCTGAGCGTCCGTGCCTAAGCCCGCACGGGGAGGGAGGCGGGTCCCGTTAGGTCGGGCTGCGTGGGCGGAGCTTTTCTTTCTCTGCCGCTCATTCGCACAACTCGTTCGCCCTCGGCCCGGCCACCGGAGCGAGGAGGCCTCGGCCGGTGCTGCCGCCAGACATCGCTCGCGGCTCGGCGGCGCCCGTGTGCGCGCGCGTGCCGGGGACGGCGCGCGGTTGGTCGCGCGTGCCGGGGGAGGCGGGGGGCTGAGCGGGCGGGAGGCGGCGGCAGCGGGGGTTCCAGCGCAGGCACTCACCGCCCGGCTCGTTCCCCGGCCCCTTCAGCCCGCCCGGCGAGCGGCTGCCGTTGGAGGCGGCCATGGGGAGGAGGTAGCGCTGTCGCCGCGTTCCAGCGGCCAGAGGGAGGGCTGGGCTGATCCGGCGGTGTCCCCACTGGAGCTGGTGCGGGGACCTGCCCACCCTCTCGCCGGGAACCGGCTGACTGACTGACCGGTCGCAGAGAGGGGTGCGCGTTTGTGTGGTCCCGTCCCTCGCCGCCTCCCCCCGCTCCTTCCGCGGGCGGCCGCCGCTGCGGTGGTTACCGCCTCCCCTTGAAGATGAAGAGGCGGCAGCTGCTGCTTCTGGGTCTGGCTGCGGGGGAGAAACCTGGATAGAGGCTCCAAAGAAAAAGAAACAAAAAAAGGGGGGGAGAGAAAGTCGCCGGCTGGCCGAGGGGGAGCTGGGCGTTTTTCTCACCTCACTCCGGGCACAAGCACAGCTAAACTAGGGAAGCCGCTGCTCTGCGTTGAGGGGAGAGAGCAGGATGCGGGGGCGGGCCCGGCAGCGCTGTGGGCCGTGGGCGAGAGGCTGCGGCGCGGCGGCGTGCGGGCGCCCGCGGCGGCTCTGAGGCGGGCGGTGAGGATGGTGGAGGGAGGGAGAGGTCCCGGCAGAGATCTCCCACCGGCGGCGAAGCCTCCATTTCTCCTCCTCTCACCCCCACCTTCCGCACGGTCGCCCGCCCCGCGAGGCTGAGGCTCTGGGGAGCATGAGGCGGCGGCGGGGACCTGTTGTGTAGGGGCAGGCGGGGGTTAAGCGCGGCGGCGGCGCCGCCCGGGGCGCGGGGCGTGAGGCGGGGGAGCGGTTCGGCGGAGAGGGAAGATGAGGAGCTGCTGCCGGGGCGCTGGTGTCTGTCGGGGACCGGCCCAGCCCCGGGCTGACTCCGGGTCGGGAAAATCCCCTTCGGTGGAGTCGTGACAAGGGGAGAAGGGCCCGCGGGTAGCCCTGCGCCGCAAGGTCTGCGCGGAGCGGCGGCCGCTTCCCGCTGAATTGCGGCTTCAGGAAGAAGAGAACTGGAAGTGTTTCTCGGAAGCTGGAGTTGCAGACTGGTTTCTTTCTTGCCTTTTTTTTCTTAATGGGTTGTAACGCATGTCTCTGGAGGGAACGTTTTAGGAATGGTCATTTTTAGCAGTGAAATCTGCAGCGCAAAGGAGGATTATAACAAATCTATATGAATGATAGACTCCATTGCTAAACTTTGCCTTGACCAACTTCTGACCCTCGGAGAGATCTCTCAGGGTGTGCGTGGGAAGGAGGAAAAAAAAAAAACAACTCCCACTTGAAAATAAACTTGAAAAAAGAAAGACTAGTTTTTTTGGACAGCCTAACTGCTTTTTAATATTTTTTTTGGTCTTGTTTTGTGGTAAGTTGTTTTAAAAAGGATTGTTCTGCACAGTTGTTTTGTAACTGGTGGAGGAAGGAAGCATCCCTCTCAAGCGTTTCTGATCTGACAGCTTTGGTTTCTGAAGAGTTAACTGGTGGTTGCATGATACACCTATTGCTAGTCTGGTAGCGGACTTTTTGTCTTTTTGCTATTTTTATTAACTGGGGCTGGTGGAGAGGGTTATCTTGGTCAGAAGAATATTTGCACATACATATATTGTATATATTTTTGGTGGGGTTCTCCCCACATTTTACTCTCTCTTCATGACTCCTGGAGGTGGTAGTGGGCCCATGAAAGACTGTGAATACAGTCAGATCAGCACACACAGCTCTTCGTCTCCCATGGAGTCTCCCCATAAGAAAAAGAAATCAGTTCCCAAGAGAAAATGGGAGGTTTTTCCTGGAAGAAACAAATTCTTCTGCAATGGGAGGATCATGATGGCTCGACAGACTGGAGTCTTCTACCTGACTCTCGTTCTCATCTTGGTCACCAGTGGACTCTTCTTTGCATTTGAGTAAGTGACATTGAAGTCTTCATATCTTCCTTCTCTTCCTCTAGTTATTTATTTTCTGGCTGAAAGTAGGGTAAACGTGTTTATCCAGATGTCATCAAGAATTCTGACTGAATTCAGCTAATAATGGTTTATATAATTGAAAATATGATCTAATAAGGTGCTGAGGGACACATGATCCTGTTTTGGTTATCATACTCTATGAAAAACTGATGTTTGAGAATTAAGGTTGTAGTGCTTGTATACTGCAGGTTTTGAGCTCTTGCTGATGTTGGAAGAGGAGTGTAGAACAGCAGGTTTGGGATGGTCAGGAAATGATGTAGCTTCTTGTCTGTCAGTTACTCTGCTGAGAATCAAAACAGGCAGGTGCAAAAATACTGATCCTTTGTTGCAGAACTGAATGCAAGAAAAGCAGTGTCTTTCAGTAGTTCATTAATTGAGCCTATATTTTTTCTCTTGAGATCATTTGATATCTCATAGATAAGAATTCCAAGTTAGTAAAAAAAAAAAAAAGAAAAACAAACCAAAACCAACCAACCAAACAAAAAACCAACAAAATAACCCTCTACAGTTTTGCATGTACCTAGCTTTCCACCACTAGGTAACAGCATGACTTTGTGATGGTAACTTGTATGTGAGTTTAGTCTTAGTTTAAGCTATGTTTGTTTTGGAGGTTTGGATTTTCTTTAAGCAGGCTTCTTATATCCTGCTAGGGCTTTTCTTCTCTGTTGCTCTGAATCTTCAGGAGTCCTTTTCATCTTATATAAAATGAAAACAAAGAGACAGTAAATGAGATGTACTGTTTTTTGCACTTATGTTGGAGTGGTTACACTAGCTATGCATGGCAATAAAGAATTAGGCACATGATATGAACAATACAGTTTGACTGTTGTTTCCTTATTTTTTTTAAAGCACTGAGTACAAAGGTGCTCACACTGCCGAAACACTAGCTATAGTAATAACTGAATACTTTGAAAAGAGTTAATGCTAATTTACCTGTTTTAAACTATTGTAGCTTGATTTTGTGGTTAGTGTCAGGAAAAAATTCTTCAAAATACATATACAGCTCTGAGTATTTTCTTGAATGGGAACTATTATATATAAGTAAGCTTCAGCAGTGCCTCCAGAAATTCTGTTCACTTTGCTGAGTGGCACAGTTGAACAACAGAAGTCATTCATTACTTGGCATCTTCAAGAAAGAAGATAGTGACATTAGCAAACCCCAAATTGTGACAGTGAAATGTAGACCATCTTAACATATTGGTAGTAGTAAAGAAGGTAAAAATGCTCACCAGGTAACCAGTGGTTTTTTTATTTGCCATGATTTGGCCTGGTTTTGGAAGACTTTTCTGTGTGGGCTGACACTCGTATCTGTGTGCGGTCTCATTGTCTTCAGCAGCACTTCTGAAGGCAAGTGCTGACTTCCCGCCAATACCAGAATGTAGATGTCGGATCGAAAAAGTAATCTTTTATAATCGTGATGGTAAAACTTATTTAGGAAGCCACCACTTACAGTTTATTTATACATTTTAATACTGTGATCCTTCAGAGAGAAATATTCTCTGCATCTGCATGATTCAGAACTGCTGAAGCAGGATGAGCTGCTCAAGCTGTTCATCACCTGATTTCATTACTACTCTGAGTTATGTGCTCTACGAAAGTCGAATGCTACAACTTCTGTTGTGTTTTTGAGCTTATTTGCAGTGTAACTGTATGTGATGGACAACATTTTTAGCCAATCTACAGCATTTTGATATATAATTGGTGCCTATTCTAACCAGAAGTCTTGAAGCAGGGAAAAATCTTGGGCTTTATATAACTGTATAAATTCTGTGTGTGTGCACTGATCTTGAGTCATTCTTGTATCACTTGCGCTCTCCTTTTAAGGAAAATCAAAGTAGGGGGTGGCAATGACATTTCATTTTTATAATGATAAGGTAGATTTTGGTCTTTAAAAAGCACTTGCACTGGAAAATTATTACTCATCCTCTGAAGGCTAATTAAAAAACAAACCTGAAGCCTACGGAAATGGTGTTTGTGATGTTTGAACTGCAGAAGGTTGTTATTGTTACAAAGAAAAGAGGAGAACCTCTGATTGAAAAGTGTTACTTTGAAGCAGTTTCTAATTGCATTTCTTCCTAGTAATCTGAAGTTAGTATTTATTGATCAGTTGATAACACCTTGAGTTGTTATAGTGCCACTTCCATTATTTGGCTGATGATGTTCCTCATTAACCGGCTCTTTACAGAATATGACAGAAATGTGTTTCAATCCTTTGAGTACAAACGGGGCAAAGTGATTTTCAAATGGGCATGTGCCTCTTGTATCTGAACTGTAAGGTCAAACTGTCATTGAAGAGCAAGATTCTCTGTGTTCTTGGAATTGTTTAGTCTTTTTGCTACAATTGAAATAAATGATTTTGTTTCCTTTGGTTTTGAAATCTGGAAAATAGGTACTCATGCTCCAAGTCATTCCCTGGTTACAGGCAGTGGAGAGGAGGGTGAGTAGGAAAGAGATGACATTAACAGCTGATTCCTGGGAAAGCATCCTGCTAATACAGACACTTGTCCTTTATCCTTTTGGCTTTATTCCTCTAATGTAATTCGCCCCTTGTCCCCACACCTCTTCATTTTATTTTACTCTTGACACCCACTCATCCAGAACTGTATCTCATGTGCTTTGGTTTACTCTCCAGGGGAGAAATACATTTCTCTGAATCAACAAATCCTAGCTCTCCAAAAGTGAATGTATGTCATATGCCTTGACTTGTGTAGCTTTGGACATTGAACCACGCCTCTTCATATTTATGCTTCTGCGCTTTTTCCTACCTACTTTTTCCAGCTCCTACTTTAAGCTGGTTTTATTCCTTTCTCTCAGTTGGCTTTTATCTCTTGTATATTCCAAGTACATCACCACTGCTTCCTTTTATCATTTTACTGTTCTTTTTCAAAGAGGTAAACCAGAATTTGCTTAAATGAAAAACAACAACAAACTGTAAGCTTCCAAGCAGGTGAAATATTTAAAATTCCTGCCTTCCTCGCATTCTAAAGGAAGAGAATGCAGATAACAAGCAATTTTATTTCTGTAACTTCCATATTAAATGTAACATGAGTTATTGCAAGCCCTTTTGGGTCCCAAGAGGGATGCTGTGCTTGAGGTGTTCTTAAAAATGATGCCTATTTAAAAATGCTCTAGATGAGGCACCACAAATTACTTAATTTGTCTTTAAAATTTTGGTATGTTATTTTATATTGAAAATATATTTCCTAACTCTAACCTCATGATATTTAGCTGTTTTTCTTTTTTCTTGCAAATTTGGCTTTGTGTTGAACTTTTTTTTCTTTTTCTTTCTTTTTGTCTCTCTCCTTTGCCTTGCCCTATTACACAGGCATACATATTTTTTTAAACTATTCAGTGCTCATGTAAAAGTAGCTGTATGAAAAGCCTGGAAAACAAATTCCTTTTCCCAGAGCAAAGATAGCATCCGTAATTGAAGGGCAGATCTCAATGCTGTACCTAGCCAGTTCAACCACTGTATTTACATATGTGTAAAGTCTTTTATTGGTACAGTAGAGGCAAAACTAAGGCACTTCTTGCTTACTGCTTTTATTCAGCTAGATACATGTACCCAAAGGAGAAAAGAACAGTTTATGCTTATGGTCAGGGAACATGTCTACACCTGATCTCCTTCAGTCTAGCCAGGCAAGTTAAACGTCCTGTGAATGGTGGGTTTAAGTGAAGATGCCAACTGAACTGAGTTGACTCAGGCACAGTCATGTTTTCTTCTGTCAACTCAGTTGCAGGGTGAGTAGCTCTGGAAGAAGGTTGGAGCAGATGGTAGGATGCCGGAAGGGCTGAAGCAGTACAGCTCTTTTCTCTGTAAATGTGAGTCAGAGCCCTGTCACTTCTGATACCATTTGACACTTGCACTGATTCAATGAACTAGAGATTTCTTTTTTTGAGCCAGTTAAATCTTGATTTTTGTGAGCATTTGTCTAACTGTGCTGTCTTTCCAAAGATGGATGTTGGAAAAGTATTTAAACTGAGACTGTTTATGTGCATATGCATGTACAAATCATTGCTTTCCATAGGCTCTTGCAGTTGCTGGCAACCTGCTCCGTGCCTCCCACTTTGAAAACCAGTGTGACTGGAGGACATCCATGAGTCACGCTTCCTAATGCAGTGTAGATTGTTCAATATTGAATTTCTGTAGCGCTATGGCGAAGTGGTGTAACTTGCTGCTCACTGTGACACACATCTGTGTAAACACTGATGTCAGTAAGCTGAACGTTTTCATTGTGGTATTGACAACCATCTTCATCTTACAGCAAATATTTTCTGGTCTTGCAAGAGGTGTATTCTTAGTATGAGGTCATATTCCAAATATGTAGACTTAATCTTAATTCATCTGCTAATATCCTATATCTTTCTTGCTCTGCTCTTAAGATGAGTAGGTTGCTTGCATCTCTTGATGACCATGTCCTTAAACTACGAGTTCCTTAAAAGGAAGTGCCACCAATCTGACTTCAGCTGTTAAAGGCTGGCATAAATTTGTAGGGTGTTTCCTGCTGAAGATGTCAGAATGGATTTTAATGCAAAAATCATGGCATATAAACTAAAATGATTGTTCAACAGATAACTGCATCTTTTTCTACATGGAAGGCAGTAGGTGCCTAATATTGCACAGTGAATGCAGTGATGAGGAGGTGGTTTTTTCCCCCAGTTTTGTTTTTTAAAAAAGCCCTGTCATTAAAATTAAATCCGAGCAATATTCCTGTTTCTCATTTTGCCATATTACGCTTCTATGATAACTCAGTGAAAAAGACGTGGAATACAGTCAATCAAATCTTTTGGGTTTACTTTTTGTACTGAGTTTATACATATATATATATACATACACCAAATGATATGGCAAATTCCGGAGGGATGGTACGCATTCCAACTAGATGCTGTTTATTCTTTGCAATTAAGTTACCCTGACAATGTTAACTGTCAGAACAGGTACAAAGTATATCTAATACTTTTTTTCTGTGACAAGGGATTTTCGTTTCCTTGGTCATGAAAAGGTTTACTTAATTAATCTCTTCTAAGTTTCCCAGTGATCCATGCAAGTATGTCTGCTGAAGTTTCTCACTGTTCAAAAGGGAATAGTTTTTACTACCGTGTCTTGAATCACAGAATGTTAGGGATTGGAAGGGACCTCGAAAGATTGTCTAGTCCAATCCCCTCGCTGGAGCAGGAACATCTAGATGAGGTTAAACAGGAATGTGTCCAGGCAGATTTTGAATGTCTCCAGAGAAGGAGACTCCATAACCTCCCTAGGCAGCCTGTTCCAGTGTTCTGTCACCCTCACTGAGAAGAAGTTTCTTCTCATATTTAAGTGGAACCTCCTGTGTTCCAGTTTGTACCCATTGCCACTGAGAAGAGCCTGGCTCTATCCTTGTGACACTTGCCCTTTATATATTTATAAATGTTAATGAGGTCACCCCTCAGTCTCCTGTTCTCCAAGTTAAAGAGACCCAGCTCCCTCAGCCTTTCCTCATGAGGGAGATGTTCCACTCCCTTAATCATCTTTGTTGCCATGTGCCAGACTCTCTCAAGCAGTTCCCTGTTCTTCTTGAACTGAGGGGCCCAAAACTGGACACAATATTCCAGATGGGGTCTCACCAGGGCAGAGTAGAGGGGAAGGAGAGCCTCTCTTGACCTACTAACCACCCCCCTTATAATACATCCCAGGATGACACTGGCCTTTCTGGCCACAAGAGCACAGTGCTGGCTCATGGTCATCCTGCTGTCCACCAGGACCCCCAGGTCCCTTTCCCCTACACTGCTCTCCAATAGGTCATTGCCCAACTTATACTGGAACCTGGGGTTGTTGCTGCCCAGATATAAGACTCTGCACTTGTCCCTGTTATATTTAATTAAATTTTTCACCACCCAACTCTCCAGCCTGTCCAGGTCTCACTGGATGGCAGCACAGCCTTCCTTTTTAACAACAGTTATACCTTTTAAGCAGTTAAAAATAACAACGCAATGCCTTTTATACTGCCTTTCTAAATGGGAAGAGTATCTCCATTTAGTGCAGCATTAAACTGTTAGTTGTAACGTTCAAGTGTGAACTAATTATTGGAAAGTGAAGATGATGGCAGAAGAGGAGAAAGCTGAGAATATTTTTAACTTTCTAAACTGCGTGGTTGTTTCAAAATAGCCCAGTCAAAAACTCCATTGGCTTAAAATACTGAGACACTTTGAAAAATTGCTTGAAATATTATAATTTTATCTAGGAAATTTTTGTCATCCTGATTGATGATCCTTTAAGTGAGGCTGTTGTAGCTGATGATCACTGAAGTTCCAGGCTGCCAGTAAACGTTTGTACATGTCAATGCTGCTTGTCCTTCCTTTGGCAAAGCTGATGGAAAAGGGGAAAACCCCCCTGCAGTCAGCTGTAGCTACCGGTGTTTGTTAAATTTTATGTAATTACAGACCATTTTTTTCAGAACTTAATACAAAACCCGTAAAGCGGTTAAACTTTTTCCAAAGTAAAGAAGCAGACTAAAATGAAGAAATCAAGATAAAGTCTATGTGTAGTAGCCAAAAATAAAATTCTGTTCATATTTCTCATATTGCAGAAGTATTAAATGTTATTGACATAAAATGTACTTAGGGAAGGAGGCTGAAGCGTTTTGGAGTTTGTTTTGTGTAACACACACCCTGTCCCTTAACCCTGTTGTACATATTCATAGTAGAACTCCTGTCAGTACTGCAGTTACCAGGCAAAGGGAGCTTTGTATTTGCAAAGCCCAACCATGGGTTTTCTGCAGTGTGCATTAGTGGGGATCTTACTCAACTACATTCCAGAACATTAACTACAAAGTTGACAACGTACTGTAGTGCTATATTATTATTCAGCTTCTATATCCCCCATCACTTCATTTTCATCAGTGTCTGTAGGGTTTATTCACGTTACTGTAGCTAATGAGGTCTTACATAATGAGCTTGGCTAATGAGATCACAGCTGGTTTTGTTTTATGTTTTTCCACTCCTGCTGTCCCCTTAAGTTGCTTACTGTGATAAATACTGGCAGCGTGCATTTGTTGTGGTGAATATGCAGTCAGGTCAGCTTCTTCTTTAAGTTTTATTCTTATTTAGAAAAAAAAAATTACAAGACAGAGATTAAATAGAATACTGAAAATTAAATTGATAACTGAGAACCTGAACTCAGAAGTTAAGATATACATAACATCAGCCGTTTGTGAAGTTCATGTTATAGTTTAAGTGCAAGTTAACACTTACATGGTCTGCATTGAGAATATATGAAATAAATTTGTGGGTTTTAGTGTATGTTTCTTGTACATATGATCTATATATATATATGTTGGTTCTTAAGAGCAGGGAACATGTTTACCAGAATTTGTTATTATTTTAACATAAACACTCAGCATATTACTGGAAGTCTTGAATGTAGATTAAAAAACATTGGCAGAGATCAGAAGCTTTTTTTCCCCTGCTAGGAAAAGGAGCACTAATGCAAAACTTATGGTTTTGATTGTGGTAAATGTTGTGTACCCTTTTTTTTTGAGCTGTCTGGAAATCAGGAAATTGCAGTCCTGGTCTTGCGTATTCAGTGCACTTGTTAGATATCCCACTGGCCATGTTTCAGGGTAGAAACAAGTGTCAGACCAGCCGGTACTGAAATTTTGCTGGCACGCTTTTTTGTGCTCATTGTATGGGTTTTCATGGCACAAATATCTATGCATGTTCCATAGTAAATACTGTTATATTGGCAAAAAAGGACTTTTGTTGACTTAGTGTTGAATTAGAATGTGGAAGAGTTATAATTTTTCCTAGTTTGGAACTCTGTAAGGCAGTTAAAAGCACTAAGAAGAAAAGTAAAGGCTAGAATAGCGGTGACATCTCTCTCATCAGTATTGCAACTCTGTAATAAACTTGCTTCTTGTGAATGTGTTTTCTTTAGAGCTAAAGATCATAATGCTCCTGTATAGTGAAAAAATACAATGTTTGAGATACTTTTATCATTCAACATGATTTGAACTGCTTCCAGGGCTGGACAGGCATCAAGTAAGGCAACAGCCAAGTAAACTTTGTTACTAGTCTGAGTAGACTGGTACATGAAATGTGTTGTATGGTGTGGTATAAAAGACTGGAGTGCACTGTGTAAAGGCTGTAATCACTTCTGGTTTGCGTCAGTGATTTAGCCTGGAGAAGGCTGAAGAGGGATTTTATTTAAGTAACTACTTGACTGGGGAGAGGGAGTGGGGAAAAAAGAAAAAAATAAGCCCTGGTCTCTTCTCAGTGGTACCCAATGGCAGGACAAGGTGCAATGGACACTTTTCCCAGCTTTCTTTCACTTATCTGCTGTTCCTCACCAAGCTTTGCCCTATACTATCCATCTGGCTTTTGTTGAATTATATTTAGTGTTTTCTTTTCTTATCATGTTTAAATGAAGTCAATTTAATCCAGAAGAATGTTTCTGTATACCGTTGTCCCAGTAGTATGATGTGTTCATCAGTTTGTCTGTCTCTCACTTAAATTTTGTGAACTTTTCTTTCCTTCCATCTAATCTTCCTAGCCATTTGTTTACTTTCAATAGACTAAGAGCACTGTTCTTGTAGAAGGGATGGGGAAGCAATAATGAAGAAGTTGAAGGACTTAAGTTTTCTTGTTTCCATAGTCATAAGGGATGAGAATACAGTTTTTTTCCTGTGATCTGCATTGTATTTGCCTGTATCATTGTGCAGATATGTAAAATCATGGGTTCTGTCTCCCAGTACTTGAGGCAGGTAAAAATGTTGTTTGGATTCTGCAGGTTGAGCTTCCTTCTTGAGCCTCCTATGTGACAATATTAGCCTCAGACCAACTCTTGCAGCTTAGTAGATAGTCCAGCTTCTGGACTCCTAGACATAAAGGATGAAATGGTTTGTCAGAAAAGCCGCTAAAGCTGGATTTTTTTATCTTTGAGGAAGAGAAATACCCTAGATATGTCAGATTAATCCAAACTCCATTTAACATTGATTTGCATAAAAAATAAAAGTGTAAATAATTCCAGTAGGGCAGGTGTCCAGTTTTGGATTGCAAATTGAAAATAATATTATAAGAGGAAAAAGCTTAAATGAAACAGCATATTTTATTTAAGTCAAATATATTTGGATCTCTATGTGCTATAGTAGCTACCACTGCTGAGTTCCTCTGAGGCTGGTGGAAGCCAAAGGGGCGTTTCCCCATACCACATATTCAAAGCACTGTGAAAACAAATCTTATGGACTAGATGACTTTTAATGGTCCCTCCCAATCCAAACTGTTCTATGAATCCCTTCTCCCAGTCCTCAGATGTTACAATTTTTGACTGGCTCTCTTGTTTTCCCCACCCAGTGGTGAACCACTTGAGGGAGTTCCCTTCCTGCAGAAAGCTTATCCTTCCCTTCTGCCCACACAAGGGAAAACTTTGTGCTGCTTCAGATCCCTGAGCTGAATCCCTGAAAATTCAGAAAAATGTTATTACTGGTTCAAGGGAGGAAGTGGGGAAGCGAGAGGGAGGAGACTGTCAGATCATCTCAGCTATGATTTGAAATTGTATCTGAGCTTTAGGAAACTTGTTGATGTGTGGTCTTGGTTCATTGTTTGGCATCTGTGGGGGCACAAACAGAATGTCATTGGGTTTACTGGATTACTCTTTAGTTGTTTAATGAGAAACTAAAGAGTTTTGACTTCTTAATCATATTTTTTTTCTGAAGTAAGTGGGTTGTAGGTTACAGAACTTAAACTGCAGCATCTTTCAAATAACACATTACTAAGTGCTCTTTAGCTGTTTATGTCTTTTTTTTTTTTCTGTAGTTTTTTAAAGAAAGATACTATACGCAATTCTGTAACATAAAACGGGGCAGTAACTGAAGCATCCATGCCTGTGTAGTCTCTGTTCCCCATATCCAGACTGCAGAGCCAATGTGTTTTATTGTGTTTGATAGCAGAGCCTATGTTTCCATGAAGCTGCATGAACCTTCTTCACTGTAGTTGGTATAAAAACAGACGAGTTAGCTCAAAATATGCTAAACTGAAGCAGGAAAGGAGTTTTCTTAATCCTTGTCATTTCTCCCGTGCTTCATCTGAGAGCGCAAACAACACAGGGAAATTAAATTGCCTGTTTCTTCACAGTCCCATTCAGCTACTTACTTGGGTGGTTTTTTGTTTTGTTGATTTGTTTGGCATTGTAAATGTTTTATGTTTAAACTTAGGAGGATGAAGGAAGATTCATAAAGCGGTTAATGGAAAGCTGAACAGCCTGCATGCAAGAGGCAGTTGGAATGGATGTCTCTATTCACAGTGTGATAAAAGAATTGGCCTTTAAAATGATTTTGTGAAATAAGCCACCTAAAGCTAATCAGAGCAGAAGGAACTCTCTGTAGAGCTGAAGATGAGGAAGAAATTGTGGACTGAATTCTGACAGAGATTCATCTAATTCAATATAAGACCTTGAAAGGATAATCATTCTTCTTTCACATCACACTGAGGTCAGAAGGCTCTCTTCTCTTCACCTTGGGTTGCAGGGGCTCTGAGACTTCTCATCACTGATGTGAGTCTTCATTGCCAGAGTAAAATATGTTTGTTTTTTTTCTTTTTTTTTTTTCCTTTAATGTAATGAACCCCAGATGTTTTTAGGATCAGGCTCCACTGTGCACTGTTTTTAATGCTAGTCCTTGGAAGTCAATCTCATTTCCAGTACCTGAGTATATCAAAAGAAGGGTGTTGTGGACAGAAGGACATTTCAGAGGAGAGCTCCTAAAGTTTGGATGAGATAACATAATCGTGCTTTTTTTACTCAGCTCATACTCAAGAGGTGTTTTGAAAAGAGGCAACTGGCGATGAATGTGAAAAGCAAAACAGATAGATATGGGAAAAACAGCTGATATGCTTGGATCCCAGTACATGAAACTGTTGTAGGCTGACATCCAGCTCAATTGAAAGGTAAACATGCCCTTCCCAATGCACATACCTTTCTATTATTGCATCCTAGAAAACTTTAACCAACAGTTAAAGTTGGTAAATGGTTACAGTGTTACCCAATGGTTGACTGTTCTTGGCAAAAGTAAGTTTATTTTCTGTTCAGAAACTTTTTTTTTTTTAAGTAGTTGTTGGCACTAACCCTTGCTGTTGCAACAAAGGCATGGTGTTTGTGAAAGGAGCACATAGGTTTATAGGTTTTTAGTTCAATATAAAAGCAGCGACATTTGTTGCAAAGGTAACTCACTGTTATTGAAATAACCCTGTCACTGAAATAAGCTTTTAATTTGAGCTTTATTACAAGTGTTCTTTTTGACTGCAAAATAAAGGTCAAAGATTTAGGGAGCATGCAACTTGTCACTGAAGTTGATCTGTACAAATAGGAGAGTTGCATGTTATTCATTCAGAACGAGTGCAGCCCTAGGCCAGCCATGTTTGCCTTCATATTCTGAATGATGAAAAGACTGGCAGTTTTGGAAGATTGTTCAATGTATGCAGAAGAGTTGTAGTAGTATTTGCTTCTGGAAATTAATTTCAGTTGCTTGAGGGACAGCTGTTTTGCATCCATATTTAGTTAGAACCTATAAGTAACCCTGTAATAACATCTGATATACCTACTGGATTTTTCAGTTATTATTGTATCCAGTACTGTAGGCAGAGTTGCACAGCACAGCAAGATACTTAGGTTACACTACACTCTACGTTACCTATGCATGTTGTGTCCTGCCAATACTTCTTTCACTTCAGAGGCTGAAAGTGAAAAATAAACATATGAAAAAAAATAGCTATGAATAGGTATGAGATGTTGAAATGACTCGAGGAGATACACTGGAAGTCCTAATTCATCAGTGCAGAATTAAGAACTCCGGGAATGACAGCATGGTGCATAAATCTTCATTATATGAGTCCTTTTGGAGTTTGGTTATTTATATATTTGTTTTAAGAGCAGATCAGAACAGGGAGCTGTTAAGGACAGTAATACCAGTAGTGCTCTAAGGTTACAAAATCTTTGTGTGTGGTGGTTTTTGGTTTTGTTTTTGTTTTTTTTCAGTCCAGAAGTACCTGTTTGCTTACTGTTTCTGATTTCTCTTGTGCTAATTTTTCATGACAGGGAGGCTCTGTGGCTCTGGCCAAAGTTGTTCCTTTTTACTTCCAGTGCCACGATGGTGCGGGAAAGACCCAGGAGACAGGCTTGCAGACTACATATAGAAGAGATAGTGGGTTGTTCTGAATCTTTGTTATAAATAGGCAGGAGTCTGCAAGTATGACAGTCTTTCAAAGATGTATGTTGTATTGTCTTCATAGAAGTCCAATATTGACATCTGCCCAAGCACAAGTCTTTTGTCTGTGCTAAGAACTTGACTTTTATCAAGTAAAGTCTCTGAAACCTCTGCCTCTGCTGGGCATGCCTCTTTGAGGGCATAGCAGAACGGTTTCACTGAAATCACAATTTTGAGCAATGCCAGCCTACCGACGAGTTGAGTAACACAACTCCTTCTGGGAGCTAAGCTCTGCTCTGTGAGGCTGCATTCACCTGTGGCGACAGGCAGTAGAAATGAAGAAACAGTGTACCAGCTTCATTCACTGCACATCTTCCAGTTTCTGCAGTCTCCAGTTTTGTGTATTATTATTATTATTATTACACAAAAGTCATTTTCACTTAAACCCTAATTTATCTCCAGAGCAGTTCCACCCACAGCTTTAAGTGAAGCAGGACTTCTCAGGGGCTATGGGGCTTGAAACCAAAAGCTCTGTCATAAGGCATATGATAGAGGAAGGAGAGCCTGACAGAAGGGTGTCAAATTTAATTTCTATAGGCATACTGACATTTTATTTCATTTTGGCAGTATTGAATGTAGCAATCTTGCAGTTTGTTTTAGCATACTTTTTCTGTGTGTAATTATTAGACCAATAAGTTCCCAACCAGGCACTATTTCTGTTCTTTTCCACACACTCCCTCCCAAATCAAGGTCATCCCTTTTTTTCCTTTTTCCTTGTATGTGCTTACTCTTTACCATTATGTTCTGTGGACTGATGCTTCTTCCTTCAACACTTTTCAGAGAGCTATGAGGGGCAGCACTGCCTCTTTCTTCTGCTCAAGACAGCTTTTGAACTTGTTGCGGGGATGGGAGACGTAAAGGCAAAGGGCTTAATTGATTTTGTAGTGGTGGTGTAGTCTTGCCCTGTTCTCATTTTCCCAAGTCTTGCAGGTAAGTCTCAAAGTTGTGCAGAAGAATGGACTCCCAACAACTCTATGAGAGTTATAAACTGAAGCTGTTTAATGCAAAGTTTGATCAGGTTGTATAGTCTTTAACTGCTGATTTTGTAGTTACATTATTTATACTTGGATAATTACAGTTAGATTATGCGCTGCTTACATTTCTCTAGCTAATACATGATTGGTTGCTATCTTAGACACTCATCACCTCCCGTGTCTTGCCACAAACTACTTTAATTCCTCATTCTCCTTTTGCTTCATCAGCTTTCTTCCCCATTCTGTGTGGTCAAGGACTTTTCAATGACCCTTCACTTGTGGCTTAGATCAGCCTGATGCAGTCTTGCTCACTGCAGGGTTATCCTTTTGTTTCCCGAAACGATCCCACAAAGTTGCTTTTGTTTTTCTATGCTACTCTAATTGAGGAGGGAAGCACTATAGATAGTGAGGATACTACAAAAGAAGAGGTGCTGTGTGCTTTTTACAGAGGGAGGCATTTGTTTGCCACTATTGAGTTAACTTTCACAGTGCTCATGCTGTGGGTGACTGGCAGAAATAGGGGAAGGTTCAGAGATGCTCTTTGTAGGCAACAAAGTACAACTGGGAATGAGTTACCAGGCCTTGACAGAAATATTTCTGCATGGGGGGGGGGGGGTGCTACTGTTCTGCACAACAAGGGCTTGACATAAAATCTGTCTTTACCATTGTATATAATACGCTGTATAGAATACTTGATTAAGTATGTCTAAATGTTGCTTCCGTAGGAATTACTGTAAGAAAGAACAATTTATAACCCTAAATACTTGTTTTGTTTTTCAGTTAAGGTTCTAAGCAGGTTGTGTATGGGGAGCTACTTGATTTGAGTACATGTCAATTGTCAAACTTGTGGAGTAGCAAAGTAACTGGTGAAACTGCCTGGGTCCTGGTGAAACAGAAATTCACAGCAAATTTAGATTGGTAGAGTCCATGGTATAATAGTATTTAATGCAGACAATTTTCATTTTGTGATTACTTTATCCATGGGCTTTCTTTCCATTTGCGAAAGAAAAATCTTTTAATGCTTAAGGCACTACTCTTTACAAGGTGATGTACCACAGGTACTTCAGTATTTAGGCATACCAGCCCTATATAGACTTTTTGTTTTTTTACTGTAGAGCCTCAGAAACTACTTTATTATTTGTGATTACTTCCAACTTAATTTTTGTGTTCTAATTCTGACTGATGGCTTTCATTTTTGCTTTTTATATATTAGCATTAAATATTAAATATTTTCTGGTTTGAAGGTGCAGAAAACTTATTGCTCCTTCAGCTTTGGTCAGACATTATAGTTCTAAATTTATTTTCAGTTTGTAAGATGACTCCACCTTCTGATAGCTGTATTGACTGGAGTGGAGTAAAGTTCATTTGCCTGTGGAGGAAACAGAGGAGATCAGCTTGGTTTTCCAGTGACAGCATTGGTCTAGTTTGTGTGAAATAAGGTATAAATAACTCAAAGTAGTGTTTAACTTTATGTGATAGTTATAAAAGACCTAGGTGTTGATCAGACTACAGGCAACTCAGGGGCCTGTGCATGTATGTGAGTGATAATTTTTGCTTCAGTACAGATTTTCCTCAGCTGTGTTGTTCAGCAGGCACAAAAACTAGTTAACACTAAGCAGCTGGCAGAAAGGAGAAGCAAAACTTTGTTATTTATTATTACACTATGGCTTGGGGTAAAATTTTTGCAATAAGATTGACACTGGCTGCTTCCTCAGCTAGTTATCAAGGCTCCCTGCCATCTCGAGTTTATTTTCCTTGCAGAAAGCCTGGGAAAAAAGATGAACTTTGTTTTGAAGGTCAGTGTGTCCAGCTGTCTTTCTGAGCAACAGGAGTGAATGCATTTCAGAACTACTGACCCTTCATATATAATATTGTGCCACTGGCTGCCCTCATTTAAAGCAAGAACCCTCAGGACACTGGGTAGAATTCAGCAGTTGTGGAAATGAATGAGAAGGGTGTCCCCCTAAGGCAGTTGAATGTAATCTACTCTTGTTCTGGCAGGTTTTACTGGAATTTTATTTAACCAAAAAATCATCCACAAACCAACTTCCTTCTTTATTTGATGAAAACAGAGTTTTAAAGGGACTGTGTTATTCTTATGGAAAGTTAGCAATTAAATTTTAGTACTATTTGTGACTGACTTTGAGATGGGAGGCTGGCTTCTGGGAGAGCTTCAATAGTCATCTGCATCTGTTTCTTTTGATCTCATGTTGTGTTTGTGAACACAGCTGTGTCATGTAAACACAGCTATGTCACCAGTTCAATAAAGGTGTGGCTATGGAGTAGAATTTGACACATGGTGGAATCTTTCCAAAGGAGAAGATGGTCAGTGACAGGTGCAGCCCTGGTAATATATTTGCTCTTTTTGGTTGAGGACAAATGTGCTAAGTTCTTTCCCAAGAAGTACCTGAAATGTAGTTGTGTTTTAGAAATGTGGTTTGTAGCACAATTCATACTATGAATTGGAGGCCAACTCCAAGGTCTTGTTTATTACAGCCAAAAATATATTTAGGAATGCACTGTATTTTGAGATGGTATTTTCCCAATTTTTTTCTTTAGACTTTTTTTTTTTCCCACATGCTCATGCTTTACGTTATTCTTCAGAAACTCTGTTTTCAGTTTGTACTTCACTAGTAGGACTAACCTAGTCAAATTAAACTCTTTAGAATAATACATTTCTCCTTGTAGCATTGCTTGCTTAGGTGCAGGATAAAAATTCAGCAAATTATATGTACTCTGTGTTGTGCAAAACAACAATAAAAAACTTTAAAGGGAAGTCTGTTGGGGACAAGTGGACTTCTCTTTCAGTGGTATTGGCATTAAGAATCTATGCAGAAACCAGGTTAGATCAGATTATTCTTTCTAGACCTGAATAATGATTTCAATTAAGTGAAATCTTAGCATGTTTGGAAGAGATCACAGACAATGCTTATGATGTGTATGGAGAAAAAAAAAAAAGAAATTAAATGCTGTTACTGTGTGCTGGTTTTGACTGGGATAGAGTTAATTTTTTCCATAGCAGCTAGTATGAGGCTGCTCTTGTATTTGTACTGAAAACAGTGTTGATAACACAGGGATGTTTTAATTGTTCCGGAGCAGGACTTGCACAGGTCAAGGCCTTTTCTGCTTCTCACACCACCCCACCAGCGAGGAGGCTTGGGATGCACAGAAAGCTGGGAGGAGACACAGTTGGGACAGCTGACCCCAACTGGCCAAATGTATATTCCACACCATATGGCATCATGTTTGTTATATAAAGCTGGGGGAAGCACGAAGGAAGGGGGATATTCAGAGTGGTGGTGTTTGACTTCCCCAGTAACAGTTACGTGTGATGAACCTGGGGGTCCTGGTGGACAAGAGGATGACCATGAGCCAGCACTGTGCCCTTGTGACCAGGAAGGCCAATGGCATCCTTGGGTGTATTACAAGGGGGGTGGTCAGTAGATCGAGAGAGGTCCTCCTTCCCCTCTACTCCGCCCTGGTGAGACCCCATCTGGAATATTGTGTCCAGTTCTGGGCCCCTCAGTTCAAGAAGGACAGGGAACTGCTGGAGAGGGTCCAGCGTAGGGCAACAAAGATGATGGAGTGGAGCACCTCCCTTATGAGGAAAGGCTGAGGGAGCTGGGTCTCTTTAGTTTGGAGAAGAGGAGACTGAGGGGTGACCTTATTAATGTTTATAAATATATAAAGGGTGAGTGCCATGAGGATGGAGCCAGTCTCTTCTTGGTGGCAAACAATGATAGGACAAGGGGCAATGGGATCAAGCTGGAACACAAGAGGTTCCACTTAAATTTGAGAAAAAACAACTTAGTGAGGGTGACAGAGCACTGGAACAGGCTGCCCAGGGAGGTTGTGGAGTCTCCTTCCCTGGAGACATTCAAAACCTGCCTGGACATGTTCCTGTGCGACCTCACCTAGGCGTTCCTGCTCCAGCAGGGGGATTGAACTAGATGATCTTTTGAGGTCCCTTCCAATCTGAAACATACTGTGTGAGCCCAGCTTTCCTGGAGATGCTGAACAGCTGCCTGCTCGTGGGCAGGAGTGAATGAATCCCTTGTTTTGCTTTGCTTGTGTGAATGGCTTTTGCTTTACCTATTAAACTGCCTTTATCTGAACCCACAAGTTTTCTTATTCTTACTCTTCCGATTCTTTCTTCCATCCTGCTGGGACTCAGTGAGCGGCTGTGTGGGGCTTAATTGCTGGCTGCCGTTAAAGGATGACAAAGTATAGGTGTAAACTATTGCTGTAGATCAGAACTGACATGTGTTTAATTACTTGCACATATGGGGTTTTTTTGTGTTGTTTTTTGCTGGAGACCTCTGTCTGCTTATAGTCCTGATTGTGTTTAGGATGATGTATAAGGGCAATGTAATGAAAGATGCTGTCTTGCCTTGAGTATTGCTTTCCTCAGAATAGATAAGTATGGTTGTTAAATTGAGAAATGTCTTGACTTTTTTTAATTTCAATTTTCTGAACTTTTTTCTTTTATTTCTCCCAAAATTAGAGAGCCTGTCAGTAAAACTAGCAGTTTCTTCATCACAATAACTTTGTCCTTCTCTTCCCCTTTCCTCTCAGGATCCCTGGTACCTCAAAAAAGGTTGGGATTTTACCAGAGAGGATGATGCTGAGAGAGTTATGGTGATTGCCTTCGGATATGTAGAAAGATGATAGTAAATGCTCCTCCACATTGTTTGGGATGTGACAGGAAGTTCTAACTTTAAGTAGCAGCAGAAAGTATTCATGTTAGAGGTTAGTAGAAATTAGAGGAAAATAATCCTTTCCAAGCGTAAGGATAGATAAAGAGTGAAATGTCCTAGGAAGATGGTAGAATTGTCATCAATAGAAGTTTTTTGCAAAGCAGGCGAGACAGAACTTTGTCTGAAGTGGTTCGTGTATAGCTGGTCTTTTCTTGGAGTAGGGTGACTGCCAAGGATGGTTCCACTACCATTATTCAAGAATATACCTATGAAATGCTAGAAGGATATTAGCTGAAACAGTTGTTTTTATTGTCTTTATTAATAAAGTAACACTATTGGAGGTGGGGAAAGGAAGGAGTCTATATAGAGTAGAGCGCAATTATGTCAGTTACTTAATGCCTAGAGGTCATATCTACCATATCAAAAGTGCTTTTGAACTTTCAAGAAGGAGACGGCTATCGGTCACTCATATCAGCTGCATGAAGTTCAATAAGGGCAAGTGCCGGGATGAGATGCTGGAAAGCAGCTCTGTGGAGAGGGATCTGGGGGTTGAACATGAACCAAAAGTGTGCCGTGGCAGCCAAGAGGGCCAACCGTGTCCTGGGTGCATCCAGCACAGCATCGCCAGCTGGGTGAGGGAGGTGATTGTCTCGCTCTGCTCCACACTGGTGCGGCCTCACCTGGAGCACTGTGCGCAGTTCTGGGCAACACAAGATAAAAAAAGATATTAAGCTAGTGGAGGGTTTCCAGAAGAGGCCCACGAAGTTGGTGAAGGGTTTGGAAGGGAAGCCATATGAGGAGCAGCTAAAGTCACTGGGTTTGTTCAGCTTGGAGAAGAGGAGACTGAGGGGAGACATCATCATGGTCTACAGCTTCCTCACAAGAGGAGGAGGAAGGAGAGGCACTGAACTCTTATTTTTAGTGACCAAAAACAGAACCCAAGGGAATGGCAGGAAGATGTGCCAGGGAAAGTTTAGGTTGCACATTAGGAAAAGGTTCTTCATGCAGGGGGTGGTGGAGCACTGGAACAGGCTCCCCAGGGAGAGGTTACGGCCCCAAGCCTGACAGTGTTCAAGGAGAAACTGGACAACACCCTCAGACACATGGTGTGAGCTGTGGGGTTGACATATGCAGGGACAGGAGTTGGACTCGATCCTTATGGGTCCTGTCCAACTCAGGACATTATGTGATTCTATATACAAGAGTTTTAAAAAGAACTTCCAATCTAGAGTTCAGAGTTGTCACATTAGACTATGTGGGAAGAAAACAATCTAAATGTTCACTATTGTCTTAGGAAAGGTAATTAATGAGGTATGACATGAAAAATTCAGTAGGTTATCAAACTGACCAGATTGTGTTTTCCAGTCCTACTGCATTAAAAAAAACAAACAAACAAACAAAACAAAACTGATTTTATTGTAAGGCATGTTCTTTTTCTGTGTTCTCATTAATCAGCTGGTGATCAGCTGATGCCCACATGTTCTTTAGAGGTAGACTGGACCAAGTAATCAGGAGTGGTGTTTAGCTCCTGCCTACCTGATTTCTTGGATAGTGTATATATAGTTTCTATGAACCCCTGGAGCTGTAGCATGTATATGTACCAGCTCTCTTGGCTATTGTCTGCAGCCATCTTCTGCCACTGGAGAAGCTTCTATGGTCACCTTATTAGAAATGGCGTGGCCCTCAAATATATTAAACTAAAATCAAAGGTAGGACGTGAAACTTGTAAAACTATCAAAGTACTTGCGCTCTTCCTGTAGATACACTGAGCTCTGAATATGTGACTTTCTAAATTATGGTGTGTATTGTGACTTTCCAGTGAGTTTCAGTAGCTGTAGTGAGAGGTATATTAAAAATTAATTGTGTGTGAAAATATGAATGTTTGTTTTGGCCTCCATAAAAGAAATACTCATGGAATCCATTCTTACTGTCTGCTTTACTAAACATCTGAATTTTAATGAACTAGTACTTAAAATGTTTTTAATGTGTCTGAGTAGGTTTACCTGTCCGGTATTAGCTTTGGAATCAGAACAGGTAATGAAAAAACTCAATTTAACAAGTGAACTGTGAGAGTCAAAGGCAATTGATGAAGGCATTGGCAAATGAATTGCCAGAATGGTCCTGAATTGACTGGAAGGACAGCAAACTGGTCCACAATGGCAGGCAGAGGGGACCTTGCTCATCTCAAACTGTTTAAGCGTATCTAGGACAAGTTGTCAGAGTTTTTATGTGAAATAACCTCTTAAATTGGTGTGGGAGCAATTTGACAGCAAGAGAACACTTCTGGATTTTGTGATATGGCTGTAATTACCAGGCTTAGTCTGAGTGTCCTAGTAAGTAATTTGAATAGTTAACCACCACCTCTGTACCTGTCATTTTGCAGATCTTCGAGATCTCGTTTGTCCGCTGTAGCTGGGTGTTCTTGCTCACTGCTGTTGATAGTCTCTTCAGTGGTTAATAAGCAAACAGCTAACCTGCTCTATTTAATTAGAGTTAACTTGCAAGCCGTTTACCAGCGTGTGGAATCCTGCCCTCCTGCCATTCAGCCAGACTTTTTATCGCTCCCTTTGTTAGCAAAGGAGAAAGCTGTTCTTAGCTTCAGAATATATTGCAAATAAGCTAGTTGGTACAGGCCATACTTGACCATGAGTTTTAATCCTTTGTGAAGAGCATTGTGTCAGCTGAAGTGGTGATGGAGTTTCAGCTTCTGCCTCTCTGTATCTGACCCCAGCTGTGGTGGTTCAGTACAAAGCAGAGAGAAGAGGTCTCTTTGGATGAGTGGAGAGCCAACTGCTATAGTCTGTATGTGCTTCTACTGCTCTGTGGCTGTAATGTAGAGTTTTATATTGTGCTAAAAGAATAATATTTAATGGTAAAGGAACTAAATGGGAATTGAGGGGAACAGAAGTTTCAAACTGTAAAGCTTTTATTGTTGAATATTAAAAACTTGTGGGATTGGAATGGATCATAACTGCCTGGTATCATATTCCCACTGTTTGCTAATGCACTAATTGTGCTTCTGCTGGAGTAGGGAAAAGGCTACTTGTACATTGTGCATTCAAATATCTATATTCCTCCTCCCCCCCACCCCCAACTTCATTACTGCTTATTGAAACATTTTGAAGCATTTTCTTAACTGTATGAGAACTCTAAATGAGTTACTTGTTTGGCCTAACATGGCTCCTAACACTGGGACTTTGCAAATCATTTTAATTTCATCTTTTTGTCTGGGGTGGGGGGTTCTCTTTTTTTCTTTTTTTATTTAGAGTGACATACTGTGTTAAAGACAAATTTAAGGGAACTAATGTTACCTGCCTTCTGTTTTCAGATTTGGCAATGTAATTAATTGTAGGCTTTACTGAAGTAATATGTAGAAACAGGAACATACTGCTGGGTGATGCTAGACAAATCAATTAGTGCTTGGTGTTACCATGACCACCTTCAGCTGGGCCTTCCCAAAAGTTTATAATTTTTTCCTGAAAATTGTAATTCAAATTGGTACTGTAATTACCACTTCGATGTATTTGAGAATCAGCAAATGGAAGGTATAGTGCCGTAGTACTCCAGCCATGTTTTTCTGCTTCAGGTTGCTGATATATGTTTTCTGAACCTTTAATGTTAACTGAAAAAGAATGAATCTTATCACAAAGATCAGAAAATAATGTAATATGCAGAAGAAAAAATAGAAAACTTTTTTCTTTATGAATTACTCATGGTGATTTGTTTCATAGTTGTGTTTGCATTAAGTTTGTTTGTGCTTACCAAGAACACAATATTAATTTTTTTACTGTTAACTATTTGAAAATGTGTTCAACTTCTTGACAAAAAGCACTTTAATTTTCTGTGAATATAGGGATATTTACTTATAGATTAAAAAATGAAAATATTTGTAAATATTAAGTATACTTGAAAAAATACCTATGAAGTACATATTTAAAATATATTTGTAATATTTCATTTTGATTAGCAAAAAATTATGTAGTAGCCATTATTCTGGGTAGGTATTTTAAGGTACATAACTTCAGACTAGATGAAAACTCCTTATGTTAAAGAGACCTAGGTATCTCAGTGCCTTTAAACCAGTAGGTGGTTGTTTGTAAAAAACCTATTTCTTCATGTCTTTTGCTTTTTTTGTAATGCAAGATTTAAATAACCATCATAGCTCTGACGGGTATGTGATTTAGAGCACATTCTTTAGGATGCACTTCAAGTCTGCTTTATTTATTCTCCTTCGTTAACTGCATTTTCACACAGATTTATGTTAAATTCAGTCCTTGTTTTATTTGTGTATTGTATGATTGGAAAAATTAATTGGAAAATCTGCTTCTTCCATGTCATTTCATAATGACAGAATTATGTCTTTGTTATTTTACATCAAAAATGTAGTCACTGGAGTACTTACATCTTCCTGGTTTGACAGCCCTTAGCATAGTTGGATTTTATGTGTGAAGTTTACCAACAGCACATAGTTTGTTTCTGGAGAGTAAGTAGCACTAGAGTGTTTTGTGTTTTTTAAAGCATTGATTTTAAAAAAGGATCCTTGTAATTACAGTTACCGTGTTCCTGTGAAAGAGAAAGTATAGCATCACTTGAATAATAGCCACTTTCATTCCCATTGAAAGAGTAAAAAAAATATTTCCATGACTGTTATCAATTGTAGAATTGCAAAGAGAACTATGATCTCCTTTGATATAAGACAAAGGTTATGAAAACAACAATATGTGGTGGTTGTTTTTTTATGAATAATCATTGCAACTTTTAAGTTGTTGATTAGGTTTACACTGAGGAACTACTGGTGTATTCAAGGCAGAAATATGGACTTTTTGATGAGGAAGTTCATGAATTCATTCCATGCTACCTATTCTTGCCTTCTTTTGAAATACTGTGTGGATATTTTCTGACTTCATATGTTTTGCTTTATCCTAAACTTCTGTATGTTACCGAAGATAGTCCTCTCAGTATCTGAAAAGTGCAAATTGAAACACTTCTGATAATTTTTCTAACTTAGTAAAAATGGTGCTGGAGAGTCAGTGGATTTTTCTCTCCCTGCTTTTTTCAAGTTAATTAATGCATTATAAAGTAAAACTTTCTTCCAGGTTTTTCTTTGGGGTCTGTTTTTTACTAATTTGTTGCCAATTTCATGCAGCAAAATGCCAGACACTTCAATTCAAGGATTTCTCTTGTGTAGCTCTGTTTTCTTGTATGCACTTAAGAGTGATCTGGAAGACTTTGAAATGAAACTGAATGGGTACCTGCAGAGTATTCTGGAAGTCTGAATTAAACTTTGCTTTGGATATCTTTTGCTATATGAGTTGTTGTCATGTCTTGTATGTGTTGTGTTTGGAGTTTGAGGAGATCTTGTGCTTTGGATCTTGGCTAGCTGACCAAGATTATGTTGTATGGATATTATTTAAATAGATTTGGGTCTTCCTTTCTAGCAGATAATGAGGATCAAATTAAATCAGCTGTACCTTTGCAGATGTCCTAGTGTCTAACTACCATGCCAGTGGAAAAATAGGTTGATGTCTCTGATTTATTTTTTAGTGCAAACTATTTATGATATAAGCAGGATACATGGAATTATTCTTCCATTCCCACTATGCCTTTTAAAAAAAGTTTCTAGGAGGAGGCTACATAAAAAAAAAAAAAAAAAATTAAAAAAGAAAAAAATCTCAGAACTGTTTTGTCTGCCTTACCAGCAACTTTTCATGTTGCTATCCACACTATTTTCAGTTTTCGTGTATGGATAACATTATCCAAAGATTGGGGAGGGGGAGGCACGGATGGGACAGAGATGTCTACAGGAACAGTTTTCTAAGCCTGGACAGAACAACCAAGGTACATTAATGAGTCAGAGGCCACTAGAAATATATATACTCATAGAAGACACAGAATAACGTAAAAGCCCACTGTCATATTTGTGTTGGCAAATCTTGACCTCCGGTGCCTAAACTGATGTCTCAGCTTTTTCCTCTGACATTTTCTTATGAATATCTGACTGTCAACTCAGGTGTAGCATGACTAAAAGAAAGCACTGTCTCCTTTTCCCACTTCCTCTTTGACCAGCAGTAGCAGTAAATGTATTTCCTACAGGTTTTTGGCTTATTGACATTGAGTGATGGCCACTGGACATCCAGTGTCACAAATGCACTTCTCCAACTTGCCATGGCAAGTTGGCAGTAACAGCAGGAGGTTTTGGTCTTGTCAATATGCAGGGAGAAATCCTCAGTTGCTTGAGCATTTTGTACATATAGCCTCTCGCTGTTGTGCTGTTTGCACGGTGGATTACTTTTGGTGGCCTGCCAGGAGCCTGTTGGAATTTAGACATTTGTGGAGGAAGAAGGGTCTGTAAAATGCCTTCTGTAAACTCATGGAAAGGTATACAGAAAGTACCTGTATGGAAGACATTCTATATATTTATAGAAATGCTAATTGATGATGCTGTGGTTTCGAGAGTGTGACCGTAAGGCTCTAATACCTGCCTCTAAACATGAAAGAAAACTAAGTTTGGACTATTTTGACTGCTGCCTGTAGAACCTGACATCTGGCTGAGGAGTCCTGTCCTGAGTTAATCAGTAGCGTATGGTCAGGAGACGGAAGGATGGTAAAGCAATTTTGTGGAGCCGTTATAATTTTTTTCAGGTTTTGTAAATAGAGTGAGTTTCAGTGCTGCTTTTCAGAGAGCAGGGCTTATTCTGAATACTGTAATTATTTAAAACTGCTACTGGATAGTTTACATGGGAAAGCAAATATTTTTCGTTGTTACAGTCAGCAGAGATGTGAACAACTCCTGTCAAAGTCAAAATTACTCCACATTATTTTTTGGGTGTGTCAACAATTTCTACAGAGTAAGTGAAGAGTGGCCTGTTTTCGCACAGTTTTCTTGTTTCCTAAATTTAACCTTTTTATCACAATTGTTTTCTTCCATCCTGGTAGTGCAAGAAATTATGTTAAATCAGACTTAACAGAAATGCAGCAGAAAATACAATCTTATTCTGAAGTTTTGCAATGAACAAAATTATTTTCTATATTTAATCAACTCTAATTTTTTTTTTACTTGTCAACATATATTTTCGTTGCTCATAACACACATACTCTGAAGAAGCATTTATTCCAAGGAGTTTTCTTTGGTGTGTGTTTGGGTTTTTTGTTTTTCTTTTGCTGGGGATTTTTGGGAGGTAGTGTGTTGGGGTTTTGTTCTGTTTTTTAAGCAAAGATGATAACTTGTCTTCGGCCTATTGAGTAACAGTAATTACTGTATATTTTTAACGGAATTATTTGTAGAAGAAATTTGACAAAGTCTTATTAGGTAAGGGATGGTCTACATGGATTATAGTAATTTTCAGAGTTCATTTAATATACATACTGGAAATGCCTTTTTTTCTGTATAAGCAGATGCTTGCCTGCATGAAACAGTTTCCTTTTTCATTAAGATCCTGTCTGAGAATGGTAAAATGGAAACAAATGCAATGATAGCCTTCTAATGATTTGTAAGTATGCAATTTGAACAGGAAATATGATGTACTTCGTGATTTAAACTCAGACTTAAATATTCATGCCATTTTGAGATAGGATTATTTGCCCTGCCTTCTATATTGACAGCTGCCTGGAGATACAGTTTAACCTCATTTTTGAGAACTGTGTTGGTTGTTCAGAAAATAAGCTATTCTTTAAGTTACACTTATTCTTCCAGTTTTGTTAAAAAGAAAGACCACTTGCAGGGTATAACAAACATAATGTTTGAAAGATTTGCAGTAGCCAGAGGAAAAACAATTGTGATGATGCTAGTGATTTAAAAATCGAAGGCTTTCTTATAGGAATTGACAACATTTCCTATTTTATGTTTTTCCCTTTTGAGTTCAAGGCATCTAGACAAATCAGGATCTATTTTTTTCCTCCTGCATAAACTGTACCCTTTGGCTGGCTGTTCAACTGAACAAAAAAACACCAATGTGTTTTTGTAAATAGTACTTGTGACTTCTAGTGTAAGTGTGGAAACAATCTTTGCTGCTTTTCAGCCTGATGGTGGTGCCTTAACCAGACACACAGTTCCCCCACTGACTGACGAGTGAATATAGATACTAGAATTGAATAATTCTCAAGGTAGCTTTTAAAGATCTTTCTGCTTTTTTTTAGTATTAAAATGTACAGGTGAAAATATATTATGACTATTGAGAATTACAATACAGTTTTGACTTTGGTTCCACTTTCCTAATTGCTTATAGAAGATACAGCATTGTAAAATTTGTATTGACTGCTAAAGATGTTTAAAGAGGTTAAGTTTGTAACCTTTCAATGTCCTTTTGTTGTATGGGAAAGAAACTTGGAAAAACTAGGATTTGCATATGAGAAACAATTATGCTGTCAAGGCAGTGGAGCAAACCAGATGTAATTTTGCTACAGATCCCAAGATACATTTTTCTCTTGAGTCTAGGACCCAAGTATTTTCATGCATTTTTGTTTAACAAGTGGACCTTTATAAGGGGGAAAGTAGTGAAGCTTCTCCCCTACCCCACCCCGCCCCGCATTATCTGTAAAATCCTTTAAAAATAACTGCATCTCCGCTCTGTGAAAATGCCATACCCTGAGTTCTTTGGAGAACACCCAACATCCTGTTATCCTCTGTCATTCTATGATTCCCATTTCCGTAGTATCTTCAGTACAAATGATAACTATTAGCAACAACTGCTGCTTTAGTGGAGTACTAATTTATTTGTCATCTCTACCTTTTGATTCTGATTAGAACAAACAAGCTTTAAAATATCCTTCAGTCCTTTATGCTTTGTCAAAATCAGGTGGAAGGCTTGTCCTGGTCTTTTGGAAGTTATGGAAAAAAACTGGAAAAGAATGAGTAGATGGACAGTGTGACCACGTGCGCTCTGGTCCTTAGAATGTCCAAGATGAAAATAAAATGGTTGAACTTTGTTTCAGTTCTTCACCTTTCTTGTGTGGTGGAATGGTCACCAGAGGATTTTAAGTGATTTTTGTATATTTGTGCAAGCTATAGCACACGTTACCAAGTGAGGTGAAAATACAGATGTGATATCGACTGCAAAATGTAACTAATGTGTGTTTGCACGTGTTCTGTAATTTCTCTCTTTAATTCTTTTGAATGGAGGCAGATAATGAATTGAAACTTTAAAAATTATTTTTGAAAACTGGGAGCCCAGATGTCATGCTCGCTTAATCTAGGCCTGTCATCCCAGCCTGAGTGGAAAGAGTATGTGAACCACAATGAAATGTAATCCAAGTGCAAGACTGATACTGTCTCAAAGAGATGTTGTTCTTTTCCCCTTATGAAAATGATATGCCAAATGCCATGGTTTTGATTTTTCATCATGTTTTTGTTCAAAAAAGCATGTCTTTTTTTTCCTCTTCATTAGCAAAATAATTACTGAGATCCTTTGAGGAAATTGGTTAAAATCTCAGCAGTAGTTCATACATAATAGTTAATATCTGCTTCTTTTTCAAGAGGATCTATATATGCCTTTGGGTATTGTTTTGTGTATACTTTAAATTATTAGAAAATGTAAGAGAGAACGCTCTAATTGCCCGTCCTGCTTGGCCAAGGAATTCTGTGGCAGTTGCAAAGACTGGATCCATGACCAGCGACAGTAACTATTGCAGCTGGCTGGCACAGAGTGTTTTCTTGGAATTTACGTTGTTACCTGTTTTTTCTTTTATTTTTCTTGTATTGGAGTTGTGCAGACAGGCAATGCTTTCTCTGCAACCTGCGCTTTCATGTGCGTTGGACTGAGACGCGTGCCCTCCAACTGCCATGGTTTTGGTTTGAGAGAATGACAAGAGCTCTCTGAACGTGTATGCACAAAGTACAGTTAAAATTTGATTTAAATAATAATTAAGCATTGTCATATAGATTTCTGTTGTTGTTTTCCACGCTGCTTGGATTTAATGGTATTGAGTTCTGCAGAGGACAGAGGAATCGGCAAGTTTATTTTCAGCAAATACATACATGTCATCCACTTGGCCTAAACAGGATGCTTGTACATATTTTTAGCGTAATTGACTATCCTTCTGGTAACTTCAGATATGTAAGATACTGGTTGTGTTATATTAGTAAGATTTTTATCTGAAAGAAATAATCTCTTAAGTCATACTACTATTATTTACTTTTATACAGCAACAAAAATAAACTGTTACTTCTTTCTCACAATAAAATTGATCTATATGGGAATAGTGTGCAAGTAGACTCTGGCCCTTGGAGATGTTTAGATACCTAGCTTCCTACTGGAATCAGTGGAATTTCAGAGAGAGCACTTATACATTTCTGAACCTGGCCACAAGTACTTTAAAAACATTTTAGGCCTAATAATAACTTTCTTTAAAGTGATCACTTTATTCTTTAGAAGTGTAAGTTTCTTTTGTAAGAGATATTGATATAATACAACATACCGCAGAGAATACCATAAAAAAATGTATTTCAAAATTATTATATAGATTTGAATTCAGTTTGCTTGCTGCAAATACACTGTGCTGTTCTGTTCTTTAAGAGTAACTTGGCTTTGCTTTAGGAACTTTGAGAGACAGTTACTGTTTTGGTAAATATCCATGGTTTGCATATTAGATTAAACTGCCTACTAACAGAAAATATTCTAATTGTGAACATAATTTAAAAAAAAAAAAAACACACCACACAAATCTGCTGATCCTTAATTTATTTGACATTTTGTTTTAAAGAAGAGCAGTGTGTGTAAGGGAGACTAAAATGAAGGGGTAAATATGTTCAAGTACATAGCAAATGTATCTGAATGTATGGAATAAAGAAGGAGGATGTGTAGGGGATTAATTTTGCTTTTCTACCTTGTCAATGACACCTCCAAAGTTGGTCTTCTGGCAAAGAGGATAGTGAGGGGCTTTCAGGTTAGTGAGTGTGGGCCTGATTTAATTCATTATAATTATGTGTTTATTGCATTATTTCCTCTGGCACAGTTCTTAATAGTGTTTCTAGCTAGAAGGGCCCATTAAATCGTCTAGTCTGCCATCCTATACATACTACAGGTCCCTATATTTCATCCGGTTCTTCTGATAATGAACCTTTTGACTTGTCTGACCAAAATGTAGTTTGTACTTAGCTAAAGTGCATTTGCCAGAAGGATATCCATTCTTTGTTTTAAGACATCAACGGACAGAGAAGACACTACTATTTGTGCTAGTTTTGTTCTGATGTTTACTCCGCTTCCTTGTTTGAAGAGGAAAAAAAAGTATTTCTGTATTATGACATTGATTTAAAATTGATCCTGACTTTCTGGGTTGGTAACATGTTTTACTGTTGTATCTGTAGAATAAAAACGTATGTACACACATATTATATACATAGGTCCATACTCTCAGTCTTAATTCCTTTTAATACGTTTGTATTTTCAGGAATTCTGCTATGGCCTTTGGCATTTACATAGCATGTGTGATACAGTACAAAAATCACAAATTTATTTGAATTAACATAAAATATTTTATTGTAGTTTTATCTAGTACAAACATTTTGTAAAATTCTATAAAATGATAAAATAATTACATGATTGTTTCACCTTTCTATTAATAACCTTTGTCCCTGAAACCATTTGCAGAACAGAGCTTCTGTTAAACACTATTAGGACTGGATTGCATGAACATCTAACATTACATTTTAATAACTGGCATTTGTCTTTTAGCATGTGCTAGTTACATATAGAACTCTCCTAGCTCAAGTTTTTTACAAAGTTCTAAAAAATATTTGTGTTTCAGTTGTATGTGTCCATAGTACTCGTCATTTCCAACACTGTATGTGTGCTAAGAAAGCATTGCACTGGCCAAAGTCACGGGTTGCTCTGAAGCTTCCAATAAGAGGGTTCTTTCCTGTCTGGTTTTGGGTGATTGGAATCTACTTCAAGTAAAACAAACTGAGCTTCAAATATGATGTTACTTTCTGTTCTCCTTCATTAGGTTACCCTTTGGCGTGCTATTGCATTGTGGTGCAAAATCACCTTTAGTTTGTATGTTTTGGTATACATTACTCTAGTTTTCCTTGTTGTGTGGTATATTTTTGGTAGTGGTGTGTGTCCACCACTCCTCACTGTGTAATAACATTTCAGTGCTTCATATGTAATCCTCTTTTAGTATGCTGACCTACATTTTTCATCCAAGTGTATATTTGAGAAGCTTGGGACTACCAGCCATGTCATTGACTTTATTTTAGAATTTAATTATAGACTACAGCTCGGTGTTGTGTTGAGAGCTGGACTATGTTCCTACCTTTCCCAGGTTTCTTATGGTGATTCACTTAAAATCAGGATTTCTGTAGGTAGTCAGTACTTGTATCTTTCTTTTGGTTTAACTTAAGAACCTGGAATTTGACTTGTGAAAGTCCTGTGAGCTCTCAAGTGCAATTGATTTCATGGTAATTTTGTGTTAAGTAAATATGAAATACGAATTTTATATATATTAAAAAATACAAGAGGCTACCTAGTTTGGAAAATATACTGCTAGGTGTTTCAGTTTGCAATCCACAAATCTTGAGCATTTCTTGCCTTTCTGTGCCTGAATTCTTCCATCTCAAATCTTGGGATAATGCTTTATAGATTTTAGGGATGTATTGTGAGGACAGTGTTTTGTAAGACACTTGGTTGAGATAATGATGAGCTTTATGGAAACTGAGGAATCTGCCTGGGTAGAAATACTTGAGTAGTGCTCAGTACAGGATCCCTCAAGCTACTTTTCAAGTGCTGAGAAGAAAACCAAAAGATTGAGTAGTTGCTCAGTAAATGTGTGTTGATTCTTCTTTTTAACCAAATTGGGGAGCAGTCTTTTGAGAGGAGGTAGGATGTGATCCCATAACTGAAAACTTGGCAATAATGCGTACACACAGGGTAAGGGCAAATCAAGGCTCCCAGGCATCTTGCCCGTTGTTTCTGTCAGTGTCTTTGACATTTACTGGCTTTGGAGTGCTTGATTTTGCAGCTTGATTTTTCTCTGGCTTTAGTTTCTGTTCATAACTGTATAACTCTAGGAGTAGCCTCCAGAACCTATGACATGAGTGAGATATGGTACAGAACAGCTTTTAAAAATTTATTTTGACAAGGTCCATTGTTGGGTTGAAAAGAAAAGGGTCATGCCAGAAAAAAAGGTCAGGTGTTTTTGGAGAGCAAACAGCCGATATGCCATTATATTTGTAAACTGTGTTTAATCATTGCTCCAGACAATGCATAATTTATCTGCCACTAAGGAAAAGGAATATGAAATTTCCTTCTCAGAATGAGCAATCTAGTGTGGGAGCTATTCATCAAAGTTTGAGTGTCAGAAAGGTCATGGGAAGAGATTTGTAAAATTTTTGTAATTCCAGAAATAACCCCTTTGGCATTCAAAAAGAAGCTGGGGTGTTTAGGAAAGAACCCGTAGTGTATCTGATACCATTCTGTGGCAGGGCAGGTCAGCTCTGTGTGATGGATGTTCTGTTCAGCAGAGCTGTTATATTTTCACATACCCCCTCCCACCCTGTGGGAAGGGGAGGTAATAGGAATCTATTTTGTGTGTGACAGGCAGAGTTCATTCCCTTTGCTGCTTATGCCTGTCTTATTTTGCTTTTGCTACTCTGCATGAAATCCAACAGTATACTTTAGAGACCCTATATTAAACTTGCTGTTAATTAAGTTCTTCAGATAAATTTTCCCCAGCAGGAGATTTTGAGTCCGGAAGATTTAAAATGTAGCTGTCATACAGAGGCTTCTGCTGTAACATGCTGTGCTCTCTGTGAAGGCTCTACATATCTAAAATGTCAGAATAGCAAGCTATTCATCAGCCTGTTTGTTAATAAGTTTTTCTGTTTAGCAGGCAGATATATGATAATAAAATAATTCCCTTTTGTACCTCCAAATATTTTCTACCTCTATTCATTTTTCTTATGCCCCCTAATTGTCCTTATTTCTAAACACATGCTCTATGTCAAAATGGTTTTCCTAGTATATTTTTTCAAGGTCTGAATCTTAAACTGTTAATGTCCCATCATTGCAGGTAAGAAAAGGAAGTAGATTTCAGAGATTTTATTTTTCCCGGATTAAGTATGTCCAGTTGCAAAATATTTAGTTGCTCATTGTAGACATGTGTGACCTGCCCTTTGAAAAGTCTACTTTCAGACAGATTGCTATCAGAGGACTCAATATTATTCCCTTTTTGCCCAGTCTTTTCTCCACTCCCCCAAGAATTTAACTAATCTCTGTGATCACTGTTAATGCAGGTAATAGCAGAGAATATGATTGTTCTTTCTAAATGAATAGTAACAGGAGTAACTTTAGTTTTATTTAAAAGCAAAGTATGCGACATTTTTATATAGAAAAAGATACGGCGTAATTGGAGCAAACTGATTTCAAGTTGAAGTATTTGTGAACAAGAGTCACTTTAAAGGAAAAAGCTGCTTGCAAAAATTCCATGTGTTCTTTCCTCTTCCTTTTTTTAATGTTTGTGTTGTGTGCAGGTCCATAGAGTAATAAGTGTGCAGTGTCAGATAAAGGAACGCTTGCTACAGAAGTGCTAGACCAATGAAAATCTTGTAGGGAAGTATTTGATTGCAATAGGGTGACACTGCCAGAAAAAAATCTTCTGAACAAATTACAGGTCTCTTCCTGCCAGTTTTTTTAATTACCTTTTGGATAAGACCTTGTTGATGGCTGATGTAACACAGTAGGCAGAGAGTGGAGGCAGCTCAGGAACATCTTAGGGTCCATTCTTACTGTTTTCATTGTTGGAAAAGAACCACCATGTAATGAGGATTGTAAGAACTTCTTATCCATAATTGGAGGCTGTTAATATAGTTCATGACAGAAGATGAAGCTTTCAGAAAAGACAGTGGTTTTAAGAGCTAAAATTTTAGTTTCAGGCATTTTGAGAATAAAGATCAGAACAAAGTTGTGTTTTGGCAGCCATTTGATGTCTGCGTCCAGTTTGCGCTTTATGTGATATTCTGCTTTTTTTTTTCCTTTTCTATTTTCATGATGTACAGTGCAGCCTGGCAATTTTGTTCTGTCTATATAGTGCTTTGTTTCTGATATCTGATACTTTGGCAAGAATTTAGCAAAGCCTTAGCTGGAAAATTGCTTTTTTAGGGGAGTTGTGAATTTACAGTCATATGTTAATGCTGTGTAAATATACATAGAGGACAGCTTTAATTATAATCATGTTTTGAAGTGCCTTGACTCTACCGAAAGTGGCTTCAGAAAGGATGAAAACTGCAGTTTTGGGGCTGAAAGGAATTAGCAGAGCCCAGGAAGTGCTGTGTAATGGTTTTCTTGATGATTCACAGCACATTTATTTTTAGCAAAGAAAAAAGAAATAGTCTTTCACAACCTAGTGGTGTTTGGAAAAACTGTGAGAGAAATCAAAATGTTTGTTCTGGAATGCACCACTCCTATTTCAAGTAAAATATATTGAAATTTACTAATCAGAATTTATTTTTATACATTTGGTCTTTTTAATAATTCAGTTCTAAATTTCACTTGACTCTCTTTTTAAGATGGACTTACTTTATGTTATGGTGGAACATTTTGTTTTTAATGGATTCTTTCAGGCCAAAGAATAATATGACTTCCACGACTTGTGGAGTTGCACCGTCAGTTTTAGTTCCTCCTCTTCCTTGCAACAGTGCCACTATGCAACAAAGTTGCTGGTTTTAAACAAACTGCAGTTTTGGAATAGTTCTAGTGAGAGGAAACAATTTTGGAAATGTCTCTGATGAGCTTTCCTTATCAGATGTCCTGGGAGGGAGGAGAATTCCAGCTTTGCTATGCTCAGGCCCAGTATATTTTTTTTAATTCCTCAGAATGCCCTTCTTCCTCAGATTTCTCAAATTCTACTTCAATAGCTAATGCCTATATCATCTGTCTTTGTTCCTCAGAGATGAAACTTTGAATTAGCTTTCGAATGGCGCCATGGTTAGATATAGTTACCTTGGAAACACTTAAAAATTTCTTGGGACTATGAGGGTCAGAATACATATGTGTGTATGTGTGTGTACACTCGTGTATATAAACATGTATGCATATGAATAATTGTGTGTATATACATCTATACACATGTGTATATAAGATTTGATTCTGAAAAACATGGATTTTGTACAATATACATGAAGGCATAAAGAAGTCTCACATTCCTTGGACCCTGTCAGATTTACATATACAACTATTTTGGAGAAGTTTAGAGATGTTTTTAATTCATGTTTTGCATGAGGGGATGGGTTTTAGTGCAAAACATCTGTTCTCATTCCGTATTTTGCCAAAGCAGCTGGCCTATTATGGTGAGCAATCAAGATGCTTGTCATTTCTTATACACAATTCAGGTATCTAATCACAGTTGTAAGTGCTGTAATCTTGGCCATTACCTTGGAAGCTTTAATAGAAGACCAATCTTAATGCTTCTGTAGCTAAGATGTTCTTCAAGGTTGGATGATATTTAAGTTTCTATACTGTGTTGTGCTTTATTTGGTGTGCACTGTTACTGTGTCTGGTATGTGATTGCTGGCTTTTCTGATCCTTTGGTTGTAGTGTGATGTCATGTAGTGTTGAGAGTGAAATTAGTGTTACAATTAACATTTTTTTCTGGGATTCTAGTAGTTGTATCTAGCAATAACATGAGTAAAAATATCATTTTGAAGTGGTTTTGAGGAAGAAAAATGAAATATTGAGGAGAAACTATTACAGCTTTAAAATAGTGGCTGCTATTATAGCTGAATTTCTTCAAATAGCAATGGGACAGCACCAAGCAAATGCAGTACTAGGGGAAAACCAACCAACCAACCAACCAAACCAACAAACCCCACATCAAAACCAAAATCTTAAGTGCTATTTGTGTTTTGTGTTGGTTGTCTGCTGGGGATGAATTTCATGCTCAGTGAGAGAATATCAAAATGAGTGGCTGTAAAACCCCTTGCAAAGCTTTGGCAAAGTTTGAATGTGAAAATAGGTATCAAAAGAATAGTAAACCAGCTAGGCTTGGGGGAAACATAAGATCTGTGTTTGAAAGAGAAGGGCGGCAGTTTCTTCAACTGAGGGAGTCTGTTGTTAGAATGGAGATATTCTTTCTAATCCACTCCCACAGCTGTGGATATGGTCCTCTTCTCTCCTGTGGTCCAGTTCTGGTGCTTCGTGGGCTCATCCCTGATCTCCTCTGGTTTACTAAAGCAGGAGCAAGTCCCCCTTGGCGGGTGATGGAGCTGCTGGGGCTCCCGGGCAGCGCTGGCCCTGGGTGAGCCGCAGGACCTACAGCTGCGGGTGTGCGGGCGGAGCAAGACTGATTGACTCTTGTCATCACATGGGCTCCTACCTTTGTCTGTCATCTCTCTGCTTTTTCATACTACAGAGCAGTCATCTTCCAAATACACCCTACATTCAAGTTCTGATTTTGACCGTTTCAAAACCACATTGCTATTCTTGCCTACCAAAACTGCTTTGCAAGAGATCAAATGCATCTCTCCTTGACCTCTGGTCCCATGGGCTTTTTAGACCTCACCTCTTAAATCTTCCCTCTTGCACATTTCAGTGACTTAAAATTCTTTTTACTGGAGTGGGACTTCTTAGCCTTCATATTTTGCATAAAACCTTATCAATATGCTTATTGTAACTTCGAAATCCCCTGAATGAGTTTCTAACAAGCTGCAGAAATCCTTTCTTGTGAAGCTTTCCTTACAAAATGTTAACATAATTTTCTGCCTCAACTCCTGTTTGATCTTTTTTTTTTAATCGTGTGCTCCTGTTAGTCTAGGGATTAGTATTGGTTTCCTATAAATTAAACAATTTAGATAGAGTTCTTTTGGCTAAAAGTATGTAAATGTGAAGCTTTTTCCATTATTATTTAAATTTTTTTACAGATGAAATTCTATTTTTATACAAGTTAATCATTATTAAGAAGATTAGTATTTAATATAAGTGGTTTTTTTCTTTCCCCAGATTATCAGGAGTTCATCAAGTATATATTTTTATTTCTTAGCCAAAGAGTGTGAATCTAAATAACTGTAATCAAGTCTAGACTTTCCCTAACTCACTTTCTTTACTACATGGCAGAGAAACTGACTTTTTAATTGTTGGTTTTGGCAAAATTGTACAGGATCCATCAGTTTCTGTAGTGTGTAGCTTGGTTTATTATTGTGTGTGTCTTGGTTTATGTTCTGTATGGCTCAGTTTATATTGTGCATATATATTATGAATCACTTAGTAATCTGAGAAAATATTTTTATCTGTCGATTTTTTTTCTTCTGCATAAAATTGGATTCAGATAGCTATTTCCATTGATGCTAATTTATATGTCTGTTTCAATCAGCTTTGCTTCATAACAGTCCTTTTAATAAATTAGGGTTCTTTGGTGTAACAGTAATCTAGGATCAGTAATCTGCTTTTAAAAAATGTACTAATTTGAGACAATCATTCAAGCAGACTGTGAAATAGAGGGTCAGCACATTACATTGGCTTTTTGACTTATACATGGAAAATTTAAACTGCAAAAGCAACTATGCTCAAAATGTGGTTGTATTGGCAAAAGTAATGGATTATGCTCTTTGAAAATTTCTTACTTTCATTGTATTCTCCCCTAAGAGGTAAACTTTGTCTTTTAATTTTAATGGGTCATTCTGCTATTTTGAGCTCCTGTTACGATTTCAGTGAGGTAGAGATTTTTGGCAAGCCTAAGCAGGATAAGCCTTGGGGATACTGTGCAGGTCTTTTCAAAGAGTATGGAATCTTGAACTAGGCAACATGAACTGTAAATCCGGATAGGGCAAGGAGCAGGAATTTCTTTGGTAGCTTTTATGGTGAAGGAATCCAAGTTAATGTTCGTCACTTCATTGTAGTTGATTTTACACATTTACGTAATTATCATTAGTTCACTTCAGTTGATGAGTAAATGTGGAAAGAATAATTGTGGGAGATGAGACTTTTGTTGTCCCATTACTGTTGTGTGTGCATTAGACACTAGCCAGTACCATTTTTAGTCATGGGCAGCCTTTGTTTCAGCTCTAAGTCCTTGTTCTGTGTCCAGTGCTGGGTTATTGAGCTTCTGAATATTTAAAATCTTGTGGACAGAAATAAAAACAAGAGCCTCTTTGCTTGTACCCTTGCATTTTGAATATCTGCGGTTTATAGGCCTGTCTTTGTATTCCATGAAGAATATTAAAATCAGCAGTTACTTTGATGGTATTGATGCTTAACCCTCAATGTTTATGAAGTTCTTGTATTTGAGAGAACCTTTCAATTAAATACCTCATCTTTTGTTAGCTGTGTGCTGAGTGGTCTGACCATCTCTCAGCAAAGAAGGAAAACACGTTTTTTACTGATTGTGTTACTTGAAATAAGACGGATGTGTTCCTTTTTCCTGCTTCCTCAAATACATCATTTGCATTTTGATAACTCTGTGGCTGAATTTTATGAACTCTCAATCTAAAGAATGAGAATAGCACTTTTCTGTTAGGTAAAGAATGACAATCACACCATTCTTTGCAGAGCAGAATATGACCACAGTATTATGCTAGCTTGCTTGCTCCAAGGTATAAATGATTAAACACGCTGGCAAACACACGCACCTGAGAACAAACACAGATGCAAGCCATTAAGATATAGCAAAAGTAACTGCAACATGTGTTTTATAAATTTATATCTACTTTTTAGTTCTAGTTCTGTTACAATCAATGTTACCTGAGTTATGGCTTCAGAATCTTCTTTCTCCAGACTTTGGGAAATGGGCTGCATTTCTGAAAATATATTTCTTATCTCCTGAGGCAAAAGGTTCACTTTTTAGAAGCTATATATTAACCGTTCCAGGTACTAAAATTTGGTGAGGCCATGACTGAAATAATACTGTAGGTTTTCTCAATCCGATAGGTAAAACTATCAAGTTAGCTTTCTTTTTCTGGTTTCAAAGTCATACAAATACTGTTCTGAGGTTTAATTAATAGTCAGACTCCGTCTGGTGCAAATCCCTTCCAACTATGTGAAATCTTGATTATAAAATAGTGTTAAAGGAAGCATTTAATATGAAAAGTAAAAGGTGAAGTTCCATTTTCAAATTTTTTTACCGAAGTTCAGATAGACTAGATGCCTTTTTTTTTTTTCTGATGTGTTGTTTCTTGGAAACAGTGGCAAAGCATCTGTTCGGATGCTCACCTTATGTTATCTTTGATTTCTTTTTGGCATGAATGCACACTTTTAGTGTTTGTGGGGTTTTTTGTTTTGGTTGTTGGGTTTTGTTTGTTTGTTTTTCTTTTTTTTTCCAGTTAAAAAGGAGTGAACAAATCCTACACTTTTTTTCCCAATTTCTTAATTCAAATGTTTATTTGAGCAGTTCTCATTTTAAGCAAACAATTCTTGGCTTGTACAATGTGAATGTCTTATATGCCTTCCCTCAGTGTTTCTGTTGACCTTCTATTCAATCCCAGTAACTTTTTTGAAGTGTTCCTTTGAATAGTTAATTTTGAGCACCTGTTTCTCTCTGTGCTCCCACCCCCAGCCAGATAATTTTTGTGCTTTTTGACTTGAGAAATGACAAAGCCTCCTTCAGATCCAGGTTCTTGTGTTATTCAGTTCTACTGTCTTTGCCCTTCTGAGTTGGAGTTTGGCGGGGGGAGGGGGTCAGGGTGGTGAGGGGTGGGGAAATACCTAATTGCTCACTGTTTTATCCTTTAATCTAACTTCAATATTTAAAAAGCTGGTTCACTTTAATACCAGTTCATTTTCTTTGACCTGTTTCTCTGTAAAGTTCTTCCTACTATCAAAAAACAGATTGTATAATAACATTACTTCCTTCTTAGAGCAGTGCTTTGTGACTGAAGAAGTGTTTATCTATCAGGAATCCTACTGTTGGGGTTTTTTTTTTAGTCTATTTCTGAAGAGTGCCTTTCCCACATGACAAAATTTTTGTTCCATTAACTTCTATTCGTCTCCCAGCCCAATTATTGCAAACCCTTAGTAGTACTGTAAATACAACATTTTTAAACTATTATTTCCCAAAATGAGTCTGACCAAAGCTAATTCTGGTTTATCCAAGGAATCTGTATTTCTGATTGACAAGACATTACTAATGCACTTCAGTTTCTAAAATAGCTTTACTTTTGTTTTACTTTCTTGAATACTATCTACCATTCAGCTTTGATGTGGATATTTCACTGTCTTTTTCTGTAGCCTCTTTTAATGTGCTTAATTTTGTGCTTAATTTTCTCTCATTTGGAGAGCTTTAAACTAGGCTTGAAGGGGTAGTAGCTGGGCTTGTCCCAGTGGGGCAGCATTCTAAAACTGATGAGGACCGGGTGGCCTCCTGTGCCCCTAGGGAGAAATTGGTGTGCTCTGGTCGCTCCCTAAAATGCCTGTACACCAATGTGCGCAGCATGGGGAATAAGCAGGAGGAGTTAGAATCCTGTGTTCAGCCGGGAGATTATGATCTGGTGGCAATTACAGAAACATGGTGGGACAGTTCACATGACTGGAGTGTGGTCATGGACGGCTATGTCCTTTTCAGGAAAGACAGGCCAGCCAGGCGTGGTGGTGGAGGTGCTCTCTATGTGAGAGAGCAACTACAATGTACTAAATTTTGCCCAAGAGCGGATGAGGAGCGAGTTGAGAGTGTATGGGTCAGAATTAAGGGGCAGGCTGACAGGGGTGATACTGTTGTGGGTGTCTATTACAGGCCACCAGATCAGGGTGAGGAAGTTGATGAGGCCTTCTATGCGCAGCTGAGAGTGACCTCACAGTCACAGGCCCTGGTTGTTGTGGGTGATTTTAACTTCCCTGATGTTTGCTGGAAGGACCATTCAGCCAGCCAGGCAGAGTCCAGGAGGTTCCTCCAGTGCATTGATGATAACTTCCTCATGCAGATGGTGGAGGAGCCGACTAGGAGAGGTGCACTGCTGGATCTCATCCTCACTAACAAGGAGGGTCTGGTCGAAGCAGTAAAGGTTGAGGGCTGCCTGAGTTGCATGGACCACGAGATGGTGGAGTTCAGCATCTTGTGTGGCAGGAACAGAATAGCAAGTAGAATTGCAACCCTGGACTTTAGCAGGGCTAACTTTGGCCTTTTCAAGCAATTGCTAGAGGAAATCCCATGGGCAAGACTGCTTGAAGGAAAAGAGGCCCAAGATAGCTGGATTGCATTCAGAGAATGCTTCTTCCATGCTCAGGATCAGAGCATCCCCACACATAGGAAATCGAGGAAGGGAGCCAGGAGGCCTGTGTGGTTGAATAGGGATTTGTTGGGTATGCTCAAGCAGAAGAGGAGAGTTTACAGGTCACGGAAGCAGGGGCTGGCCACTTGGGAGGAATATAAGGCTTCTGTTAGAGGATGCAGGAAGGCAGCTAAGATAGCCAAGGCCTCCTTAGAATTACAGCTGGCGAGAGGGGTCAAGGACAGCAAGAAGAACTTTTTCAAATACATAGCAGATAAAACTAATACCAGAGGCAATGTAGGCCCACTAATGAATGGGGTGGGTGCCCTGGTGGCAGAAGATACAGAGAAGGCAGAATTACTGAGTGCCTTCTTTGTCTCTGTCTACTCCGCTGGAAGCTGTCCTGGGGAACCCTGTACCCCTGAGACCCCGGATGAAGCCAGGTCAATGGAGGAGTTTGCTGTAGTCAATGAGGGCTGGGTTAGGGAGCAATTAGTCTGGACACCCATAAATCCATGGGTCTGGATGGGATGCATCCACGGGTGCCAAGGGAGCTGGCTGAAGTCACTGCTAGACCGCTCTCCATCATCTTTGCCAAGTCTTGGGAAACGGGAGAGGTGCCTGAGGATTGGAGGAAAGCAAATGTCACTCCAGTCTTCAAAAAGGGCAAGAAGGAGGACCCGGGTAATTATAGACCAGTCATCCTCACCTCTGTCCCTGGGAAAGTAATGGAACAGCTTATCCTTGGTGCCATCTCAAGGCACATCAAGGATAAGAGGGTTATTAGGGGCAGTCAGTATGGCTTTACCAAGGGTAAGTCACGCTTGACCAACCTCATAGCCTTTTATGAGAATGTAACAGGGTGGATGGATGATGGCAGAGCGGTGGATGTGGTCTACCTTGACTTCAGTAAAGCCTTTGACACAGTCTCCCATAGCCTCCTCACAGCTAAGTTGAGGAGTTGTGGTCTAGACAATATAGTAGTGAGGTGGGTTGCAAACTGGCTTAAGGAGAGAAGCCAGAGAGTGGTAGTCAATGGTGCGGAGTCCAGTTGGAGGCCAGTATCTAGTGGAGTGCCTCAGGGGTCAGTACTGGGGCAAATATTATTCAATATATTCATTAACAATTTGGACGAGGGAACTGAGTGCACTGTCAGCAAGTTTGTTGATGACACCAAGCTGGAAGGAGTGGCTGATACGCCAGAAGGCTGTGCTGCCATCCAGTGAGACCTGGACAGGCTGGAGAGTTGGGCAGGGAATAACCTGATGAAATTTAACACGGGCAAGTGTAGAGTCCTGCATCTGGGCAGGAACAACCCCAAGTTCCAGTATCGGTTGGGAAATTACATATTAGAGAGCAGTGTAGGGGAAAGGGACCTGGGGGTCCTGGTGGACAACAGGATGACCATGAGCCAGCACTGTGCCCTTGTGGCCAGGAAGGCAAATGGCATCCTTGGGTATGTTACAAGGGGGGTGGTAGTAGATCGAGAGAGGTCCTCCTTCCCCTCTACTCTGCCCTGGTCAGACCCCATCTGGAATATTGTGTCCAGTTCTGGGCCCCTCAGTTCAAGAAGGACAGGGAACTGCTGGAGAGGGTCCAGCGTAGGGCAACAAAGATGATTAAGGGAGTGGAGCATCTCCCTTATGAGGAAAGGCTGAGGGAGCTGGGTCTCTTTAGTTTGGAGAAGAGGAGACTGAGGGGTGACCGTATTAATGTTTATAAATATATAACGGGTGAGTGCCATGAGGATGGAGCCAGGCTCTTCTCGGTGGTAAACAATGATAGGACAAGGGGTAATGGGATCAAGCTGGAATACAAGAGGTTCCACTTAAATTTGAGAAAAAACAACTTAGTGAGGGTAACAGAGCGCTGGAAGAGGCTGCCCAGGGAGGTTGTGGAGTCTCCTTCCCTGGAGACATTCAAAACCTGCCTGGACATGTTCCTGTGCGACCTCACCTAGGCGTTCCTGCTCCAGCAGGGGGATTGGACTAGATGATTTTTGAGGTCCCTTCCAATCCCAAACATACTGTGATACTGTGTGATACTGCAGTAATTAAATGTCTTGAGCCAGTATTTGTATTCTTCTTTCACGTTGTGTCTTCCAGAGTTCATATATTCGAGTTCAAATGTTTGTTTTACTCTCTGACCTCTCCTGAAAGAGCCAGTTCAGGTTCAGTTCCTTCATGAACTACTGCATTGAGTGCAGACATCCTTGTAGCTGTAGGATTCTTTAATCCTCTGCTGTGTCTGTGTACCCCCAACTTCTCTTGGGCGTGAAAACCAAAACTTCGCTACGACTCCTTTGGAGTCCAAGAATCCAAAATCTTCTGAGGTACTGACTTCGTGTGAAAACAGGTTTAAGTTTAAGCTTGTACATACAGGGAGTTTCCATATGTCCATGTATTCGAATGGCTCTCTTAGACATTTTTGCTTTGGTCTGCAGAATTATACATAAATGAGCCTAAAGTGGATTGGGTGATTTACCTATAGGGTATAAAGCTGTTCCAACTTGCCTTTAATTAAGGTGATGCAACACTGAGTATGAATGAGACCTGATTAAAAGTGCAGTTGACGGTGTCTTTCCATTCTTTGTTGTTAGACCAAGCAAAAAAATGAGCACCGGAAAAAAGGTTACTACAGTAAAAATTTAAAAAGCTAGTCTGAGTGTTACCTGTATAACATATAAAAGTAATAATCTGAATATCATTCTTTTTATAAAACATATTTTTATATGCTTTATCAACAAGATGTCACTTGATGGTAATTTTCATTGTGTTGACCCGATTTATTCAATATCATGTCACTTAATAAAATGGTCGAGGTGGTGTGCAGATAGTTGCCAGGGATACTTAAAGAAAAAAAGAGTCTTCATAAAAAAATATTGTCTCTCTTGAATGTTAGCATTTCTTCAGGTATCTTACTGTCCTTGTTTTGAAGCTTGAGGCCATAAAAAAGCATGTATTTTAGTATGGCATTCATCATTCACTGCACTTTTTTTTTTCTTTCCCTATTTCAGACTTTGCCATTGATTGCACAGTCACAGAGTGAGCTGCAGGGCAGAGAGGGAAATGTACTTTTCTGTCACTCAGAATTTGCTTTTGTTGGAGAATGAAGCGGTGCTGAAAGGAACAAAAATGAAGCATTCAGTGCTGCATTGAAAATGCCTTCCCCCCAAAATGATTGTTCTCTCTTCATTATAGGTTTATAACACTGTGGGATATAGTTCTTTCCTGACAGATTGAGATAGTTAAAACTGCTGAGTTACAATATCCTCCTGTATAAAGGGTCTCTCAGGTGTAGTAGTCTCTGTAGTTGTTTCTCTGTTGAGGAGCAGAGGCAGTGGTCCCCAGGCTGGAGTCTGTAGGGTTGAAGCACAGAGGTATTTGTCAAATGCTGAGGTAGGCTTGCTGCCTAACTAGGAATAAAAGTTGTTTACATGTTTATTTGTAAGAACTGATTATCAGGATGCAACTGTATTGTTGCTGTCTTCTAAAGGATCAATTTCCTGGTGAGCACCAGGCCCTGTTGTTAGGGCTGCTCCCTGTGTTGCATGGTGGGTGGAAGGACAGCGCTCGGGACCCTCCAACACTGGCAGTGGAGATTGATCTCTTCACAGGGCAGGGCTGTGAACTAAGGAAAGCAGTTATCCAACACTTCGTTTTGGGGGAAGGCATTCTGGTGCTTCCCAGCTCAGATGGTCAGTAAGCTTCACTGCCAACTCCATTTGTGTTCCCCCTCCAGTGCTGCAGTGTTAAGCCTTTTCCAATTCAGAAGTGTTCGTGTCATCTTAAAGATGACACTGAGCATTTGGTTTTTGGATTAGGATCATGTGGTTCATTCTGTGTTTGCTGGAGTTGATTTACTCAACTGATAGAGGCATTGGGAACAAATACAGATTTGCCCAGTTTCTTAAGTAAAAATTTCTAATGGTAAATGCCAGAGAGACTGACTTGGAGATGTACATTTCTTGCAAATAGAAGGTGAAAAATGCTTGATGTCTGTATTCAAGATCTAAAGAAAGAAAGGAAAAAATTAAGTTTGACAATGTAGGGAATTTTTTACCCCTGGAATCGTAGGATTATTTTAGAATTTACTTAGGCCTAGAAATCATCTAGTTATTGAAGTATTAGTGATAATAACGTACTGTAATGTGGAGAATATGTATCAATTCCAACAATTTAACTGTCATTCTGTCCCAAGAAGATTTCAGTTCTACTAAGTAAACTCATCTTGCAGCAGATATTTTTGCTCAACATAGGAGAAAATTGCAGAGAAAACAGATTTTATATTAAGCAGCGACAACTTCCATAGAACACCAACATTTTTTTTCATTATTTAGGAACCAGAGGACTACTGTATAACAAAATCAAGAACAAAAGAAAGTGAAGAGCAAAGTGAGACTTCCTGTGTTGTTATGAGTGGCAGCGGTAAAATTTGCTTTGTAAATGTAGTTCACATCTCTGCAGATGACCTGACCTATTTTAACTTAAAAATTATTTTTTGAAGAGACTGGGTGGAATTTGACTTCTATTTGAAAAGTTTTGTCTGTAAACTTCTGTGGAGTTCAAGAGTAAAATTTTAAAAGGGCTAGGTATTTTTAGGTGCTTCGTATTGTTTCCTTAATCAGTTATTTCAATTATAACAGATAGCAAGTATTTCTTAATAATGCCTAGTCATATTTACTATAAATGGCTGTTGCTTTTCTTTAAAATTTTTCATTAAATTATTTGATGTTTTTGCAGGTTCAATGTTTATGTAGAATACTCCAGGGATTACAGATGTAATTTATAGTTTTACTGCATAGTACTTACATTGTTAGGTTGGAGTCCGTCTTATGGTGTGCCTGAAGTTTAATGGCGGGGTCTGGTTTTCCTTAGAAAGGTTTCAGTGTTTTGTAGCTGTTGTAGCTGTGTTTACGATTTAAGGGTAAGATGACTTCAGATCTTTGAAGGCTGGTGATCAACTATTTATTGACAATTTAAAATAAGAGACAGACAAATCTAAACAATGAAAACCAACAATTTTAAGAACAACCAACCATCTCACTTCTCACTGTAGCACATTTTCCACTCTTCATTTTTTTTCCTGGGGAGGGTGTCACCCTGGTCCCATTCCTTGTTCCCTGGGGGCTGCAGGAACATTTGTGTCAGTGCCGAGTCGGGCTGGAAATGACCTGGCTGGCTGAGAGGAAGAGGAGCTTCAGTTTGCACCGTCAACAAGAAGTTACTCGTTCTCACCATGTTGGGGGAGGAAATTACTTTGGTCTTGGTCTGGATGGACTGCTACTGCTCACAGTGGCAAATAGTTAATATCTGCTTGCTGCAAGGCTCAGTAACTGTAATTCAGAAAGCCTAGGGCTTTTTAAAAATTATGATACTTTCATGTAACATGCACTTTTCTCAATGTCATTCACTTTACAGAAAAAACCATAATTCGGGCATCTCAAGAAGCTTTTTTCCTGCAGAACTTTGAAGTGGTTTCCTCAGAGTTATTATCTAAAGTTTGGTGGACATGTGCTGACTATATCTGGGAAGAAACTATTGCTCACATATCTGTCAATATCGTGTTCCTGCTAAAAGTTTTTGTAAACCAAACCTGAATGACATCATTTTATATAACAAGTTTTAAATTTAAAAAGGACGACACCCTGTCTCTTTATACATCTCTGTATATTTTCTTAATTTTTTGCAACCACCGTATTTTTCAATGAGATGACTGGTAATCAGCATAGTAACATATGGAGTTACTATTTAAGCCCTCCTTTTTGTCCTATTGTATTGTGTAAACCAGGCTGTGTATCCTGTTAGCAATTATTTGTATTTCAGTACTGCCTGGACATTCCAGCTGATTTGTTTGCTGCTTAGACAGTGTTTTTGTACAGTAGAGTCCAAGACCATCATCAGTGTTCACTGGCAGCAAAGAACACCAATAAAAATAAATAACCAGAGGGGATTTTTATAATCATACAAAGTTTGGCACATAATTATTCTGGCTTGATTGTGTCCTGCGTAGATGTATGCTCCAAAAAAAGGAGAGGGATAATAGAGAGCTGAATCGCCTCTGCTCAAAGTGACACAAAAGATTCCTGGCTGATCCAGGAAGACAACTTTAGGAGCTATTGATCTCCCATCCTATCCACTGACCTGTTTTTGACCTCTGTTGTAGTGGGCTTCTCTTGCATTGGTCCGTCCTCTTTTTGAGAGGAAAGAAAATATTATTTCATCAACCAAAAATGAAATCCGAAGCACACGTTCACTGTCCTTCAAGAGAGACAAAAGAAGCAAAGAAGGATTTTGTATTTAGTAACATTTGGAGGACACGGTATTGTTTGTGCAATTCTCTTTAGGTCTCCAGAGATTCTTTCCTAAGCACAGAAAGGCTGAGGAAGTGGAGGCATTGGTGTGGTGTCAAACCAGCTGCAGAGGGCTGGCTAAGCTACAAGCATCGGAGTGCAGACTAGGTAAAAAAAAATAAGCAACGTTGATTCATTGTTTTGAAAGAATATGTAGTTTTAGCTAATTTTAGCATTAATATTATCATATATAAAATAGAGATGATTGCAATGTAGGGTTGCAATGTAGCACAGTAACATCTGGGGGTTTCATGACATATTTTCAAAATATTTTCAGTACTTCTTTCTGTAATCTTGACAGTTTCTTGTACCAGTTTGACTGTAATAGGCCACCTCTGGCCAGTCATGCTGCTGGGGCCTGCCTTTATACATCACTTAAAATTGTTGTCTTCATTAGCACAGAGGTTTTTGTTTTGTTTTGTTGGGTTTTTTTTTTAACTTTAGTCTTTAGTGAAGGAGAAATACTCCTTCAAATTATGAATCTTTAAATTATGTTTATAGATTTAAGGTTTAATTTAGCTCTTCAGTACTGTATGAGAAGCACTTTGGGAGGTTTTTGACAAGAACAGTGTGCTACCTTTTCAAGCAGAACTGTAAGGAAAAACAAAGAAAAAAAGTCCTGTGCTTTGGATGTCAAATAGTCAGTGAAGAAATATTAATAGTAAAAATAAAATCATGAAGGATTAGCTGCTGTTCAGTTTTCTAAAAACCTCAACAATTTTTGTCACTTTTGACTCTTCTATTTTAAAAATATTTCATTTATTGCTCTATTGTAGTTTTTAATATAGTTGTCATTACCATGCTCTTCTGTGAATATTATTCTTTATGCACTGGTGCTTTGGACTGTGACAATGGGGACTGGGCTTCAAGGAAACTCCTGTTTAAAAGCTAACAGTAAGAACACAGATAATTCCATTTATAGATCTTCACTGTGTAAGGTGCTACCTTTTGTTTATCTTAATATCAAACTAGGTGTTACAAGTTTTGGAACACCAAATTGTGGACTCATTCCTATGTCTGTTTTAATTATTTTTGTCATGTGTATGTATGTATGTTTCCATAAAAGGGAGAGAAGGGGCTAATAGAGTATTAATTAATAAAATTCTCTCAAAGATTAGATTTATATTGGCAGCAGGGTCCCATTATAATCTGTACTAATCATGTTCCTAAATGCTGTTTTTTTTTCTGGGACCTTATCCTAGTGTTGGACAGGCTTGCAGAGCAAGTGTGTTGTTTTTTGTTTTTTGTTTTGTTTTTTTTTTTTAGGTTACAGATCAAAATGCAGCTTAAGAGGCTAGGAATAATTATCAGTGCTGTTGAGAAGGAGCAGAGTGTGTTCACGTTCAAGGAGGGAGATTTGTGGTGTCTTGAGGATGTTAACAGTGAGTCGATCATACCTTCTGCGCAGTACATGAGCCTGAAATATAAAACTGGAACTTGTGTTTGGCAGGTGTGTGCTATTACATTTTAATGGCTTTTCACTGTTCTAACAGACTGAGAAATTGCAGAGAGCTCGTATCTTAGTATTTCTTATTGTCTGTGAGGAGTTGGACACAAATAACAGGGCTCGTATGCATTCATGGCTATTAATTTTATTCAGATATAGTTGCATTAAAAATCTTTTTGGGGAACGGATGCAGTTATACTAACAACTTGGTATTTGTGGTTTGTAGCTTTTCTGAATAGAAAAACTGCACTCCCTACTCTTGCATATTTACTTCTAGTCCCCTCCAGCCCCAGAATTTTCTGTGATTCTTTTGAACAAGTTAATACGTGCTTAGTATGTATTTGGGACATAGAGGATATTAATGTTGGTTTGAAATACAGGACAAAATGCAATGTTTAGAATTTTAATTAACATATATTTGAAATGTGAATTTCTCTCTAGAGAGTGTGTTAGGATCACGTCTGTTATTTATAAGCTGTGTAGTCTTCAGTCCTTTTTTTCATCCTTTCAGCAAAATCTTATTAGAATCTTCTGTCTGCTAATAAGCAGCTTTGACTTTGTCAGATGCAACTCCATTCCATTCATGAAGTGTCAAATATGAGAAAAGAATGGAAGTGGTCCAGCAGTGAGAATAATTTGGTTTATTACTTTAAGAAAGACTTTTAAAAATAAACAAGCGTGAGTTGAGTACTCAGTTAATAAAGAAGTTCAGTCACCTGGCAGTGCTTCTGGACTTCAATTTGTGAACTTATTCACAGTGGTATGATGAATTATTTTATGTATTATTCAGTCCAGTGAACCTTTGAGGGTTTGATCTTCTTCAAGCTAATGAAACAGTAGGTAATATGTTATGGTTTAATGAATGTGAAAAATGAAGCTTTGTTTTAGAGTGTAAGAGGGCAAACTAATTGGTCTTGGAGGAGTAAGTGCATATGATCTTATTTAAGCTTGTAATGTAAAGTTCAATGGACCTGAAATGAGATTGAAGATTGCTTGCATTTCTGTCCGTTCTTCTTTGCTTTCTTCTATTTCTTCAGACAAAGCAGAGTATTAAAATAAAGATTTATAGACTTCAGTTGTAAAGCAGAGTAGTTTCTTATGCACTGAAAAGGATTTTCCTATACCCATGAAGAAACAGAATCCTGTACTCCTGGACTGTCTTTTATTTGTCAATAGAAATCACTCTGCTGCAGTGTTGCATGTGTCTTTCATTTGCTTTGTTTTATCACTTATTCACTGTGAGCATTAGTTTGTTTATAACTTGGAGCAAGGTGGACCAAGGTCTCTCCTTTTTGAATACATATAGACAGAAAATACTATAAATCTCCATTACGGTGCAGCTTTACTTGGGAAAGCTATTGAAAAGTGAAGGACTTACTTGACATCTGAACTTTGTCAGGTTTGTAAGAGCACAGAGGGGAAGGAGGAACACCACACTGGGCATTTGTCCTTTAGTGCAACTATTTGAACTAATGCGACCACCATGCTTCTTATAGTTACATGTAGCTCATGTCTTTGAATGTAGTATGTGCTGCAAACCTGAAAGGCAAGCTTCTCCATGGATAATGGACTTAATCAGAGGACAGGCTACAAGAAAAGAATAAAGACTGCAGAAAGTTACCAGACTCTGAACTTCCTCCTGGTTAGAGTCTGTTCCTGTTGCCATGTGCGAAGCCGCTGATTATTACAGGGTAGCAGATTCTCTTCAAATTCAGTTGCCATTATCATTAGACAAATCAGGACACTGGTGGGAGGTTGTGAAGGGTGCAGCTCCCCTCTGGTTCTGTAGCACAAGGAGTTTGTGTGTTTGGTGCTGGCTGAAGGGCCCGGGGAGCCTCTGTTCTCTGGTGGACACAGTTGGGCCAGGACAGAACCTGGGGAGCTTGGTAGAGGCTGGCCAAAGGCAGCAGCAAACCTGGTCAAAGACAAAACAGCAGAGCAAAAAGTGGGGCTTGTGATATCAGTGCTTGAAGTACTCAATGACATAGGGTACACATCACCAATTTACATTTACACATGGTACACTACAGAGATATAAGGTGTAGCATGTTATGTTGTCTTACCCAGACAGTTGTTTTTTTGTTTTGCTTTGTTTTTTTAATGGGGCTGTGGTCTTACAGCAGTGTCTCATTTGTTGCTGAAATCCTGGGTTTGTTTTTGCTTCTGTGCAATTGTTTTATGTATTTATGTATTCAGAAGGTTTCAGTTTCTGTTTAACTTTGTGTTCCTAGTTTCCTATTTGTGCAAAAATGCCAAAAAGCGCAGACAAAGGGTTGTTGCAGTATTTGCATGGTTGAGTGTGTCTGGGAGAACTGTTTACATATCAGCATCTGAAACTGGGAGGAGAACAGCAGAACATGTTTGACAATGGAAAGATGGAGAGCGAATCTTGTGTTGCAATTCTTCAGAGTATATTCTGGGAACAATGAAGTGACTGAACTTTGCTCTGGTTTTGAAGGCTGGCTTGCCATAGGGAGAAAGATCACGTTATTCCACTTGCAATATCATTTACTAGATGTCGGTATAAATAGTGGCAAAAGAAATGCTCTTTCAGTGGGGCTTGAGATCATATCATGTAGGCGATAACAGGGGTGCATAATGAAGAAGTTTGAAATTTGTGGTTGCAATGCATGTAATAGAGACCTTCCTTGCTTTGCTTCACCTTTTTGTGACGCTTTTTAAAAAAAGTTTTGAAAGTCTCACAAAAATAAACAAATGTTAAATTGAAGATGTAAATTATACTCTCAAAGGAGGGTAGCAGTAATACCCTGCAGTTGTTTTTTTTTCCCACCTGGAATCCTGGTTCAATTTACATTAAAATTTGGGGTTTGTGGTAATTATTGAACAAAATTGTAGTACCAACTCAACTGGAAAAAGGCTTGAAAATTTTAATGAAATAGTAGAAAGTATTTTCAAAATAACACTTCTCTTATAACCTCTTTTAAGTGTATATATATATTTTTTTTAATACATATTTCCTGACGTAGCTGGCTTAAGAGAAAACATGCTGGATTATGTTTCCATTATTTAACAGGTGATTTAAATAATAGAATTGATGTATGGTAGAAATAATTTTTGGTGAATTATATAAGTGTTTATGAAAGGAATATGGAATGAGTAATTTCAGTCAGTGGCCTTTCTCAAAAGGAAAGTACCTGTGTGTGATGTATTTGTGGAATAACAGAAAAGCAACATATTGTAAAGCTACTGATTTTCAATTTGAACATGCTTATCTAGGTTTGATAAGTATTTAACATAAAAGTGTATACAGAGCAATTTGGATGTCTTCCAAAAAAAAAGGAAGGAGCAATTTAGACAAAGGTATTTCAATATTCAAACAGCACAATCTTTTCTGCGCAAATCCTTGGATATAATTAAATGCCAGGACATTGTTTCTGAATCACCAGAGCTAGCAATCTTTCAATGTAGAGTATTTCTTATAATACCTAGACGTCTGTGACTTGCACCCAAATCTCAGATCTACTACAAAACAGTAAAAGGCTATTCCTAGTTGTTTAAATTATATTGCTAACCAAAATATGGGTAGTGGTAATACTTTCTGTGTAGTTGAAGCACTGTGCACTTTATTTTTTTTTCCATTAAATAAGATTTGCCTCAAGCCTGTCTTGCAATTTGTTTCTGCTTAAACTGACTCATTTTTAGATACGGAGAGCTGGCACTGCTTTGTCATGATGTGTGCCAATTATTTGTTGAGCTTTTTTTAAGCTTAAGTAGCCTGCAGTATGCCGTTCTGTTTGTCCAGTGAATGCTTAGTCTGGGGTAAGAGAATTCCTGTGATACTGTGAGGAGGCAGTAGGAAAAAACCAGAAGATGCCATTTCAGGTAAAATTCTCCCAGTGCTTGTGGAGACTCAGGCCTGTGAAGGTACTACAAACAGGCCACTCCATTCTTTGAGAAGAATGAGCAAGTCACTGAATTGCTACTGCTTAACTCTCTAGGGAAGAGTAGTTTAAACTCTCTTGTTTTTATGCTCCTCTTTGCTTTATGTTCCCAGTTGCTTTATTTATAACCATGTGATGTACACTGTTGATATGTAGTGTGGGCTGGATCATCAGTTCTCTACTTATTAATAAGTAAGGGGGTCCTGGGAAATGCTGTACCTGTGAAGCTTGCTCTGCTTTCCAGTGAAAAGGCTTGTATTGTAGTAGATTCCACTAAGAAGTTTTCATGTTCTTCTTTCTTATTTTGGATCAAAGTTCATTTGTATGTTTTAAGCAAAAGACTTGCAATATGGAGAATTGCAGAGTGAAAAAGACACAGGGGAAGAAAAGAAACCCCTCCATATAAGACAGTGGATCTATAATTCCAAAGCTCTTATGACTGTGGGTAGGATTTAATGTTATGGCTAAGTCCACACTGGAGCTGATGCCTCTGGAAATGAGAGTTCAGCTTCATCCTGCCCTCTGTGTGTTCCTGCATGTTTACTGGCACTCATTACATCACACAGTGAGTGAAGTTCTTCAGGAAACTGATCTAACAGAAAATGATTTTTTTTTTCTTTCAGAAAAAGGAACAGATTTAGAACAATTCCTCTCTTTTAGCTCAGTGTTAACCAGTTCACTTGTGCTTATACAAGGGAAGTGACTACAGAGTGTGGCCAGGAGTAGGGAGTGCGTTGACAGGCCTTTGCTCTTCAGCAAGAGCTGGACTTTACATCCAGCTTCTAGACCTTATAAACTGTGCAAGGCAAACATAAAATGCTGCTCCTTGAAAACTTGGAGTCCACTGACAGAAGCTTAGTATGCTTACATTTGGATTTCCAGAGAATCCTGTGGAAAAACATCTAGAAGCTCATACTCCTTCAGGGACTTGTTTGTGGCATAAGGCACTTCTGCTTGTTTTGTCCCAGTTTTCATTTCTGTTCATAAGTACTTGGGATTAACCTGATGGTTTAGTTATAAAAATCATGTAGCAGGAAATAACAAGAAATAATAAGGAAGTAATATGAAGTATAACAGGAGAAAAAAGTGTTCTATATGAGCTGTTTATAAGAAATTGAGTTCATGCATCTGTTGGAATTCATTAATTGGTAGTCCTTTGCTATGGAAACCAGACCTTGAACAAACAAAACCAAGAATTTCAATTACAAATATGTTTTTAGCTTTTCAAGTAAGTAATTAGTCAGTGAACAGAAATTGCAATAAAGCAAGCCTATTATTTACTGTATGGTTGGAAGCCATGCCTTTTCTGAGTTTGTCTTTTGAGGATATGTCATGTGTGCTTGGCCATTCATAAAGAAACTGATTATTTGGTAAGTCTCAGGCTATGGATGTATAGTTTGTTAGATATTCACCCTTTTTTTACTACGTTGCTTGGAAATTTCTGGCCAATGGTTGATGCAATCAAAATTTTAGAAATTGTGTTTTGTAAAGCTAAGAAGTTCCTTCTCTGTATAACAAAGCAAAATTTAGTTGCTCTTGTAGGAGCTTCAGTTACCAGATCTGTTTTGTAGGCAGGTTCTTTTTTCATTGTGCACTTTATCTATTCCAGCTTTGAAATTTGACAGTGCATCATTAGAGTTAATTCATGTAGCAATAAAAATTGGGAGGTCACACAAGGCTATTACTCTGATTGTTGCATACTTGCTGCATTAAACCCTTAAGATCTTTACTTGTAGAAGGGATTTTGTGGTTAGCTTATACAATGTCATAACCAACACTGCTTGCTTACCTTCATCTAAGCTCCTACATCCAAAGCCAGCTAGTGTGAATTTGATTTCAGGGGTCACACACTACAATTTAATGAAGTCAGTGCTGCAAGGAGTTCCATTGAGCACTTTCTGATTTGAGCAAAGGAGAGAGAGGTCCCTGCAGTTTTTCATTCTTGGAAATCGCTCATGTGTTTTGACATCAGCTTTAAAGACAAACCGTGTCCTGTTTTCACATTAAACTTTGAAGACCAGTTGTTGAGCTTTTGCTGTTTAAGGTGACATTAAGCTAATTTTACTTTGTACTAGGTTTGAGAGAACTTCTTAAGTACTTAATTTATTAGTTTTAAGGATCATGCTGTTCTGTAATCTGTGTGATTTCATCATATTAATCATCTTTGTTTTAAGTAATAATTTCTAAGTGCTGGTAGAGGCTGGTACACCTATGTACACAATATAATTACTATTATTCTGTATGTGTTCCCACTTCAAAATTATTTCTAATTAGAATGGAGTTACTCCTAAACAGTATAACAAACACAGAAAAAAGTAGGTTGCATCTATTACTATAAAATATAGAATAAACTAGTAAAGCATTCAAGCAAGGTTAGATGCTTCTTTTCTGAAATGATTCAATAAATCTGCATTTATCATTAAGGTATAATGCTTTAGATTATTAAGCTGAAGAGGAGGTATTGTTCTGCCTATTTCTTCCCTTCCTGCTGTCATCTTGCCTTTTGTTAGTGATTTTCCATAGTCTTCACATATTTGCAGCGTTCCACATTTCCTGGATTTGAAATGAAGCACATATTAGAAAACTGCTTTTTGTCTTTTGTTTTATGAAATAAGTTTTTGAAATGGATTGACCATTCTGATATGCGGGAGTGTATGATGTTAAAACACAAAAAAATAATAAGGAAATATTTTTTAAGCAAATTTCAAATCCAATTTAAATTAGTCTATGGTTTCCTTAACATCTCTTGAAAATTCTAATTGGAATTTTAAAGGTACAAAAGAATCAGGCAGATGTAGGAAACTAATGCAGAACTTCCCTAGCTGATCGTGTTAGGCATTTCATGTAACTTTACTCGGACTAATCTATACTCAAATTACACCATGCTTTCTGTGTGCCAATAGCATGCTTGTGAAGAAATAACTGTTAACTGGTTGATGCACTGTGAGTTGTTTCTTATTGGAACTTTTTTCTTGTGTCAGTCCTTTCTTAACAGTTTCTTAACTTTTAAAAGAAGGTCCTCTCTAAGAGATAGTTGGAGGGTGCTGGGATTTGGGCGTGGAAACATATGAGCATCTCAAAAAATACTGACTGAAGAACTGATCGATTCAAACATTCTTTGATCTTTTCTTTTCCTTGGTATTATTTGCTAGAGTTATGGCTATACAATGGAAAATTTTATACCATGCTTCTTACAATTCTGATGGTATTAAAACTATGTTTTAATATGTACATTTGAAGTAATCTGTAGCAGGTTGAAGCCTGTGTTATATATGAGAATCCACAGTGCAGTCTTCAAAAGTGTTTCTGTGATTCATCTTATGCCTCCTTATACCTTGCCAACACTTTTCCTAGTAGCAATACAAAATGTAGTGTTCTTTAGTTGAGATTCTGCTGGAAAACAAGAAAGAAGAGGCAACCCTCCAAACCCTGCAACAGTGAAATTACCACTCCAATCATTCTCTTTGTCCTATTTATCTTCTACAGCCTTTGTCAGGCAGCAGCCTTCAAGGTTCTTGCTGTGCCCTCTTGTTTCACCCCTCCGTGCATCTTCCACTGCCTGTGTTGTCATCTACGTGCACATCTTTGGCTGCCTTCTTTAAACTGGTAACTTGTCATTAGAAAAGTAAATTACAAGCCCATTTTTGTTCTAGCCCAAAGTCTTGATTTGTTTTTATCTATATGGGCATTGTGTTGCCATTTCTAAATTGAAAGTGGTCAAGGTTAGAATGTGGTCTCACAAGAGGCAATGGTCTCAATGAAAACCTGACTGGCAACTGCTGAAATGGAGAATTCCTCCCTCTGTTCCAGTTTCCCTCTCTCTCTAGTTTTTCTCTGTGCTTTCCTTGTGCTAATATACAGTGCTCATTTCCAACTGCATATTTGATTTGTTAAAGAAGCCGATTTGTTAAAGATTTGTTTGATTTTGATTTAAAGATTAATTTGATTTGTTAATGAAGCTTCCTTTCTTTCCTTGTGCTAGTATCAGTATTCCTTTCCAACTGCATATTCGATTTGTTAAAGAAACAGAAAGAGAAGCCAAGAAAATGGTGTCATTTTCGTACACTTTATTAAACTAACTAGGCTCACAACAGAACCTGATGAAGATTTGTGTTGGCATAAGGTCAGAAGCTTGGGAGCGAATGGCTTGGAGCAATGATGCAGTGGAGTTGAAGGAAGGGGGAAGCTGAGAGGAGCCATAAATTAGAGTGGAAGGATAAAAAACAAACCCTTTGGGTTAATTTAAGGAAAGCAGCACAGTCTCATTCAAATGTTGTAACATGTGGAAGTGAACTCAGTGTTCACCTTCTCTCTTAGCACTGAACACCACCTGCACACCAACAGTTACTGGTATATTAAATAGATAATACCTGCAGAAACATAAATTGATGATGTAGGAGAATGAACAATGATTTTTTTCCTTCTGTTTCCTTATGTTGCTTGGTTCTACTATACTTCTATAATGTTATTTCTAGAGTACATTTTTTATATCTGCTGCATAGAGATGTATGTTGGTGAGAAGCTTGACATACAGTATTCTATTATCAGTCTTTTGGGCAAAGCTTGTAGGGGTCTTTTTAAAATTATTTTTTAATTAGTTTAATTAAGTGTGATGGCTACTACATCTTTGCATAAAGTCTCTACTTTCATTGTTTCCTGACTGCCAGCTTAGTGAGATCTCCAATTTCTCACAGGTTTAGAACCCTGTGTTTTTGTGCTCTTTAGTAGGTGTCTGTATTTGTTATTAATGTGGTTTTGTAACTACAGGGTTAGCCTCTCTCCAAATGTTCATTATGCCTCCTGGATAGGTTTGTCATTTACTCTGTCTCCCCATCAGCAAATAAGGACTGTGAATGAACTCTTCAGAAAAACCTTCGTCTTTCCAGGAAAGGCCTTAAGGAGGCTTCTTTTTCTTTCCTCCTCCTTTCTAATGAAAAAGAGCTTGAAGGTTGTAGGTTTCTCACTGCACGTGCTCTTTAGTACAGTTACTGTGTGTGTTCTTCTGCTCATCTCCGTAGCCACAGAGAGCATGGTTACACCGTTAAGAGAGCTGCTGTGTGGTAAGAATTATTGTTGTCCTCTTGCATTCTTTGTTCACACAGATGATACTTGATCATTATCTCTTAAATGCCAGCATGTTTTTATTTTTATCTAGCTGTGACAGACTAATCTTCCAGCAGATTTTATTTCCCTCCTACACTCATGCAAACTTGCACATGATGCTCCAAAAAAAAACGGCTGAGAAGCCAAGCAAAAAGCAGGACTGATTTGTATAAAGCCCTTCTATTAATTAAATCAAAACTTGAGGTTATATTACTTGTTGCTGTGTGCAAATCCAAACATTGCTTTCTTAAGAAACTATTTCCACAATAACAATTTCTAGTAGGTTCCATGGTCAAGTAATACTTTCTAAAAATGTGTTCTCTGGGATGGATGTGGTCAGTACGTGCTATCGTTACAGATACTGATTAGGAACAATTGTTTTACTGTGTCTAAGGTGTAAACTGAGGATGTGAGTTCACGTCTAGTAGTCACCAAGTGCTGATTTTAAAAAGGTTTGTCACTACTTGCTCTGCAGTAGGACAGATTTGTTCTGGAGCTCTGTGCTGGTTTTTCAGAAGTGGTCCTGCAGAGGGACGGTCCTCAGCATGGGGAGTCCCTCTGTGTGAAAGTTCCGAAACCTGTTGTCAGGAAATACCTGCTAACATTTATATTAAAAACTCTCTGAAAATACCATCAAGAGAAGAGATATTTCTTGTAATATCCGAGGAAAGCTGATGCCTGAAGGGATACAAATTCAATTGAACTAAGTTAATTAAGGCAATTGAGCAAATACTAGGAGTAATCTTTTTTGGTGTACAATATTTGATAATTGTGAAAGCAGTAACACTAAAACACATTGTTTAAAAATAATAATGATAACATAGCAGTACAAATATATTTGTTATATGAGCCACATTTAGTGATTTATTATTTTTTTTAATAACCAAGGAGATTTTTTTTCTGCACACATGAAGAAAGAAAAATGGTCTATACAGTATCTTTTTTAAAAAAATTTGGCAGGAATTTGAATATTTGTTTGGGCCTTTCTAAAGGACAGATATTGCTGAGCTCTCTACTGGCCCATGTAACACTGTATGTTGGTATGCAAGTCAGACTGGATTAAATGGTCTTGCCCAGGCTTGCTATCTGAATCTCAGTAAGGACTGTTTTCTCAGTTCGAGGTAACTTCTGAATTGGTGGAGCATCAATTGGTTACTATTGCCAAAGATGACATCTTTGGTCTTTTCTACATTATTACTGAAGAAATGCCAAATCAGAGTTGATAAAATACAAGGTGCTACTCCCTGAAAACACGTTTAGGCAAAGTAGATTAGCTTATCCTTGCCTGTGGTAAAGAGTGTGCAGGGCTTTGAGTGTGATGTTGTGGGGTTGGGGGAGAGTGTTTGTTTGGTTTGTTTGTTGTTGTTGTTTGTGTTTATTTGGGTTTTTTGTTTGTTTTCCCCATTGCAGATGGACTTGGTTCAGCAAGGAAGAACTGGACATTTTCATGCTATTTTACTATAATGAAATAATCACTTTTTGGCGATGCAAAGCTTTCTTAGTTTTTCAGCACAGGAATTTGTTCTTTCTACCAATTCCCTATGAAATTATTGTTAAAAGAAAACATGTCACTGTCATGATGGCCCTTCAGTTTCTGTTCTCTGAATATCACTGAGAATTTGAGATTCAAGTTGTGTAGGTAGACAACATTGCTGTTCTTGCATTGGCACCTGTCAAAATTGTCTTGTGCCTACTGTGCTGCCCTGAGATTATCTCATGGTACCTTTTGCACACTTACAGCTCTTGTTTGGTCAACAGACTTAATCATAGTTGCAATTTCTTTGGTATGTGTAATGAATAATGCAATAGAAAAATAATAGCACTGTGCTACGTTTAGTATTCATTAATGTACATTTTCCCTCTAATCCTTTTAAAAATACGTTCCTGCAGCCTATTTGTACTCTTGTCTGAGCATATTACAGTAGTTCTGATTTCAGTAATTCTTTGTGGCAAGAAATAAATTGAGCAGTAGGACGTTTATGTGGTATGAAAGCTTCGCTTGTTTGTTCTGACTGACTTCTCTGACACGAAGGGAGTGAGGCTTATATATAACTACCAGCTGTCTTGCTGCTGCCTCCTTTAGTTAGTGCTGATTTAAGAAATCTGTCTTTGATGCAGATTTTCCAAAAGTGTGCATTTGAAGTATGTTTCCTAGTATTTGAACTGTCTGTTCATTATATGAAATGACAGTATCTCTTACCCCTTGCCTTTTTTTTTCATACCCAATTGTCTTTTTAATCTTTTGTAACTTGTTACACCTGTAATATTACATTCATGGTGATGGTATGGTGTGCGGTGTAATGCATTTGGACTCACTGCATCTGTGAAACCTGTGGTGTGCAAAGAAACAGCTAATAACATTTAACAGGATTATGCAGGGAGATAAATGCTTGGTACATAGATCTGGTATGAAAAGTGTTTCTATTCTCTCCCCATCCTGTTGGCTTGAATGATGGACAGTGAGACTGACATTGTCATCACTTGCTCAGAGTTAACATTCCAGTGAGGTTGACTGACTTGCAGTGCAAAAGTTCACACACCTGAACCATCATTTAAAGCAGTCAGCAGGAACAGGGAAGACAATGTCAATTAAACTTGATTAATACCTGGAAGCTTTAGATGAAGCCTTAAGGCTTAGAACTTGTTGGCTTTAGGCTTATGTTGCATGGAGCCATCTCTGTGTTTTACCCACGTCTACTTGATATAAGAGCTATGAAGAGAGTCTCAGCCTGTGTGTTTTCCGAGAAGATCCTGCAGTGCTTGTTGTATTACTCAGATTAACAGGAGTGTGATATTCAATGTAATGTCTCATATCCCTTCTTTTTGCACAACTGTAAAGAGATACTTATATTTGAGTGTTGTTTAGATTCCAATGCTTGTGTCCATTAGGATTTTATTACATGTGAAGCAGAGGAAAATTTGCTAAAACTGTGATCCAGTCTTAAGCTCTGCAACTATATTGTAAATCTGGTAACCACAGAGCCTTTTGTGCTGGTAATGGGCTGTTCATGTTGCCCTAGACCCCCCTGGATTATTTGTATCCAGGTGCGTTGCACTGTCACTTGCACCTGTCTTTGTAAATGAGTAAAAAAGCTCACAAAGTTATCAGAAATGGATTAAGAAAGAGAATCTGTAGTGGTGTTATAACATTGATATATACCGAGGCTGTTAAAGGGATGTGTCACAAGTGTAAGTTCTTGAACACAGTCTTTTTGATGGATGATAAATTCATTTTATAGACTTAATTACATTTTTCATTGTGACTTATTTCATCATGTTATGTGCTTTGCCTTTTATTACTGAATATCTTCAGGTTATTTCCCCTTCCATCTTCCCCTCCAATTTACTTTATGGAATATGGCAGTAGTTGAACAAATATATAAGCTTATAATATCCTGTAATAAAAATATTTTCTTACGTAAATGAGTATTGCATGTTAGCGAGGTCATTGTTATGCTCTTTGGACCTTTACTGTATTAAAAAGATAATGAGAAATTTCAAAAGTGTCATTAACACATAAACAGAAATTTCAGCTTCAATAAACTTTCTATTGATACGTCACTTGTCTTGGAAGAAACTGAATTCTTCATGTGCGTTTATAATGGCAAACAGTTTTTGAGAGCAAGTTGCACTGTGTGTTATTGATTATGTTTAATCTTTCTTTTTTTTCCAGTTGTCCGTATTTGTCAGAGAAGATTACACCTGCCATACCTGCAATTGGTGGGATTCTTTTCTTTTTCGTGATGGGGACCCTGCTGCGCACTAGTTTCAGTGATCCTGGTGTCCTCCCCCGCGCAACACCAGATGAAGCAGCAGATCTAGAGAGACAAATAGGTAACACCGAAGGTCTGTTGTCTCTTCACTTTCCTCCCAAGGGTGCATGTACGGTGTGAAGGCAGCGCACTGCGCTGCTCTGCTAGCAAGAGGAGTTACTGCTACCTTCCCACAGCAGTTGTGCTGGAGATGTAGCATCTGGTGACAGTGCAGGGATTCCTGTGGAAAGATCAGTTCTTCACCAAGACAGACAGTAAACAAAATCCTGGCCTTGGAGAGTGATAGTTATTGCTGAAAACACTTTTCAGCAAGTCTGCTAGGGAAGTCTCTCCATGGTGCCCGAGAGAATACTTTCTGAAGTGTTTTTGGCAAGAAAGCTGATATTGCAAAGGTTCTGCAATTGCGTATCTTTTAAAGTAATGTACCCTCAGAGTCTGACTGAATTTAATTATGCTGTTATTTATATTGTGAAAGATAAGTCTGTGTGTTAATATACAATGTCTTAAGTTGATGCAGACTTGGGAAGGCTTTTCTTCAGTAACAGTAACAAAATGTTATTGTTTTTAATCTGTGTAAAGCTAGCACAATTAAAGGAGATTGAAGCAGATTTTAAACAGCATCATTTATCAAGAGAATTGTTAACTCAGTTCTAATTGTGGAATTTCTGCATCTACAAATATGCTGAATAGCTAAAATGTGCTACCTGGATAAGAAAATACAATATGAGTTTGCAGAGCTGCTTTATAAACAGTGGTTTTGTATGCTTATTTTTAGTAAGCTACTAAAGTTTACTGATTTCTGTGCTTGTTACTATACATACTATATATTTGCTTTTATGTGATAGTCAGTGGAAATCCCATTTTCTGAAACAATTTTAGAGGAACACACCTATAACTGAAAAAGACAGATAACAGGTTTATGCAAGCACAGTAGAAATATTATACCTGCAGGGTCCTTGATTTTTAATACTACAGTACAGTTTCAGGCTTTGTTTACTGTGACAAATAATTTAATGCAATAGAAGCAAATGAGTGCACTAAAGCTGTTGCAGATGCTTCTGCATCTGTAGAGTGTGAATTTGAGGGTTTTACTTCAGACTAGGTTTTGTCTGGTTCTCTGCACTATATGTCCCCCACAAAGCACTGGTGAAAATGTCTGAGGAGCAAAGTCATTGGTTTAGTCTCTAACACCACATTATGGGGTAGAGTTCATTTGGTGTACACATGGGGCAGAAGTACTGGTTTAGTTGTCTCACAAAGCAAATATAGTTTATATGCACCAAAATCACACTGTCAATCCTGCCCATATAAGTGGGAATTATAGGAGAGTTCATGTCAAAATAGCAAAATGTTAACAACAGTATGGTATTAGTTTCCTCTTACTTCTTACCTTCTAAGAGACAGGAAGCACATCATGTGGCTGTATCTTGCACTTAAATGACCTGTTGGACAAAGAAATATTGTTAAGGTAAAACAAAAGTAATGACTTGTATTCACTATTTTAGGCCTTTATGAGCCTTTAGCAGAGGAAAAGTAACAAGTTTGTTTTTAAATATGTACATACTTCAGTGGTTGTTTGAATCAAATGGTTTCATTTTGATCAAAACAATCTTTCCTGAAGGCCTCAGTTTCAGAAAACTGCTGTTGGAGGAGGGAGAATGGTTTTATTTTCTGGAAACATGTACATTATCTTTGGTATGAATTATTTTAAGAAGCAGAAGTTTGAAATATAGTGATAAGTGCACTGATCATCACCACAGTGAGATAATTTTCTTTCACCAGTTTTGGAAGGTCCTGACCACAGCTGTTACCTTTTTATCTTAACACATAACACAGTGTATCTGTGTAATAAACAGCATTATGGGTATTTCAAAGTGTTTGGATATGAGTTTCGAAGTGGGATCCACCCATTAGCAGTGTTCTACGTGCAGAAGCAATTTGTACTTAGTCTGTGTGTGCTTTGTGTAGGTAGGTTTGAGGTTTTAGAATGGTATGATCATGTAACATGGTCGTTGAACTTTGTGGGAAGAAAATATTTTCTTATGGGTGTGCGAAGGCTGAGATGTGTACTTCACCAAATTTTATAGACCTGGTATAGCTTTCCAAAAACAGTGTGTTCTGCTGGCATTCACGTGTCAGGAAGAAAACTCACATTGCTTTTATACATTGTTTGGTCTAATTGTGCAGAGCCAGGATCCAGCTGTCATTGGCATGACAGGAAAAGGTTACATTGAACCAGGCAGGACTTTGCTTTGGGCAAGGACTATGCTGTACGTAATATACAGGAAAGAAAACTGTTAGCTCCTAGATGACCCAGATAGCTTCATCGCAGATGGATTAATTTAAATTCATATGAATTTCTTCTGTTTGCTTACATTCAGATATGGCACTCCGGATTATTTAAAAATAAAGTCTTCAGTTAACCTGCCCTTATCTGCCATAAAGAAATTAAGTCAGAAATGGAGGAGCATTGTGAAACCATATTTTCACTGCACACTAAAGAAAAATATTGAAAATTGATACAGAATCTGTTTATACTGAGGAACTGGAATTCTCTTCAAATACAGTAATTTCAGTCCTTGCTTGTATGCTAGAAGTATTCCTAATAGCCACAGAATCCAGGTATGTGGAAAACAGATGCCAAAGTTCCAATTTGTTTTGTTGCAAAAGCTAACAGATTTCTTAAGAAGGCTGAGTTTGGAGCTTATGTTTTAGCTTTTGCCAGCGCTGTCACTGCAAATGTTTTTCAGAATCGAATACTGAGTATGTAATGTGCTGCATATAAGTGTGTAAGTTGCTATGATGGGTAATGAGATTATTTTTTATAGATGGGGGGGAAAAAGCATCTCAGAACTATTTGGGGAAATGTGGGAAAAGTTATAATTTCCCCCTCCTTTCTCTTTTTTGCTCCCACCTCTTCTCCAAAAATGTTATTCTCTCTGAAGGAATAATGTGTGGGAGGAAGATGAAATTCAGGCAGGTATATTCCTTAGTGTTGCCGAAAAGGAATGCACCTTTGTATCATAAAATTGTGTACTAATTTATAGATAAACAGTTGTTCAAAATTTAGAGTTTTCCAGTTTTTCCAGAAAGAAAGCTTTTGAAATAGAGCGTCCCATGTAACTGTTTTATTACTGCTCTAATTACTGTGATAGCTCACAAGTATTCTGTGCTTCTTAAAATGGAGTTTTTTCTCAGTTTTATTAAGGCAATATTTAGGGAGCAGTGCACGTTCTTTGCTTGTTTCACTACTGGAGTTCCCAGTAAAATGTCTTCTGATTGGAAAGTAAAAATAAATAAATATGTGTGTGTGTATATATACACATAAGATATTTGAAATCGTAATAATATCTTTCTAATTGAATAACCTTCCATGAGACTTACTTGAAGAACTTGGATTTCTGTTAAACCTTTACACTTCTTAAGTCTGCTACCATGATGTCTTCCAGCTATTTCACTCCAGCAACCCCAGCACTCCTATTTTTTTACTTCTTCTTGTGGTGAAGCACAAGTAGTCTTAATTTGCCTGGTATCTGCTGTCCCAATGATAAATAACAGAATCTAAGCCATTTCCAAAGAATAAAAGTGGACATTTATCATCTCATGTCTGATACTAGTTACTCAAGACAATTAATAATGTTTTTAATATTAAGCTTTCTAAATAAAACAAAACAAAAATGATACTTTTAAAAGTTCAAATTAAGAAAAAAAAGTATGTTTTAGTTAAATTTCGCCTTTAACAAATTTGGCATTTGAAGGTAGTTTAAAAATGAAAGCTGAACAATTTGTAGGTGAATGCTAAACTTGTTTTTAAATTATCATCTATTTCTACTGAACTACACACAAGCCATCTTACTTATATGCGTACAACCAACCCGTTTGTGTTAGCTGACCTGCTCAGAAAACCAGTGTTGTGTGGGACACGGCTGCACCTAATCGGAAGAGCCTCACATTAGGAAAAGCCTGGACCCCACCATAGGAGGACACTGTATGGGAGTTTGCACTTGTGAAGCACATTTAAACAGGACTAGGAGAACAGAAGACATTTGTGTCCAAGCCTGTTGACCCACCATCTTTCTTTCACTTATTGTCCTAACAGATTTCTTTAAACCCATTTTTTACTAAGGATAGGATTTCCAAGTTGGTTAGAAGCCAAATTTGCAGACAAACCATTTGGCTTCTTAGTGATGCTCTGGTTTGTTTTATTTCTTTTTCTCTGTAATAAGGCATGTATTCATGATTGAGAGAATAATTTATTCCTACTATAATGCAAGATCGTTATAGGGAAAAGCTGAAGCATAACTGTACGTGAAGAAAAATGTATATAAGGGAAGTTATCTTAATTCTGGTCAAAGGAAGGATATACTTGTTGCTTCCCTTGCTGAGAACAGTTTGAGTGAAAACAAATGCTTGTCAGTTTAGAAGAGAAAGACAGGTATGGTGTTTTGAATTGTGCTGCTGGTAGCTGATAGTTCAGCTATAGAAAAAGCATAGTCCTAATTGCTTAAAATGTTTGAAAATTAATGAACTAGGATCTTCCTAGATAGCGGGAGGCTTTCATACCTGCATTTGAGAAAGGAACAGAGAGGAAGGTAAGATACTACTGAAAAGAATAGTAGTATCCATCTAGGTACTATCCTGTGTTCCTCATCATCTCTGTAGTTACTTCTCCACTTCTGAGTCTCTTTCTTTTAATTTCTTGAGTCCGTTAGGCAGGAAATGAAATTAAAGTCCATTAATGAAGCTGCTACTGAAGTTTACCTGCTGATTATCTACCAGTAATCGTGATGGTGCAGTTGAGAAAAAATTTTCAGAACAGAAACTTGTATAACCTATTGTTTTATGTAAAACAGAAGGGCTTAATAAGATAAATTTACCTTTTTAGTAATTACATATAAAGATGATGATGGTCTGCTAAATGAGACTGCGAGTTGTTGAAGAGTAGATATTGAGATTTAGTTAGAATATCTTGCTATGGCAGATATTTTTCACCACTATATCCAGCTACTTGGTGAAATCTTTAGTGTTTTGTAAATAATGTTTTAAATATCCTTTTATTAAAGGATTTCCCCCAATTTAACCACACCAAATTAATTCCTCAGTTTTTAAATCCAATACCCATATGAGCAATATTTAGTTGTAGCTATGGTTTTGAAATGGATGTGATATAATAGTCACTTTAGAGTTTTTATGATGTGCAGTTTAATTCTTTATTCTTATTTTTTATTCTTACTCTTCTTATAAAGTGAAGAATGCAGTTAGCAGCTGCTGATTTCAGTCTAAGCCAGGTTCCCAATATTGTTTGTCCTTGAGATTACTATCTGGAAACAAGAAAGTTTTGCTTGATTAAGTTATTTCATCTTTTAGCTCACTATTGTTAATCATGTAGCTTAGATTTAAGTGGTTAAATAAAGAGGAAGATGTTTCTTAAAAGTCTGCATTTTTGCAGGGTGCGTTTTTTGTTTTGCTCTTCAGATCTTATAGGTCATACATAAATCTTTTTTTCATCACATTGTATGTTTTTCTTAGCAGAAACCACTGCAGCCACTTCAGGTAACTAGCTTTTCTAATGTTAATGTTTGAAGATTGAAATTGTGTCCCTTTAAGGTTGATGGCAAACCTTAGATGATGTAATTGTTAAGTTGTGGAGAGACAATGTGGAGAGACTTTCTAGAGACTTTTTGCCCTAGGATCTTAGGAAAATGGACCCAAAAACAAAATGCTTGATTGAGCAGGAGAATCCCCATGATATGTATACAAAATTCCAACCTCTGTGTCCTATCTAAACAGCACCTCTCATTTGTTTTCAGTGTAATAATTTGAAAGATCTAAGTGGATGTTGTCACATTAGGAGGTTGCTCGACTGTTCTGTATCTCCATTAAAGACTTGGAGTGACTTTCTTGAAGCAGTTCAGGTACCTTGGTCCTGCAAGGACATGGATTGTATGTCTGGGGGTTTTGTAATAGAGTAGTAAAAATGCTGGAGCCCCATCTAGTGCATGAACATTTAACACTGTTAGAGAAGTTGTAAAATGTGTCAGAGCAGAGAGGATGGAAGGCAATCCCATTGGTGGGAAAATTTTACCCTTTTTATAAAATAACTTGCATTACTACATCAGTAATGAATTGGAAGAGAAAAATGTAAAAAGTAGTGATCAAACACAGGTTTATTTGGGGAAGGTGATTACATAAAGGTTAATCTTATTGTCCCTCAAAGGGATCACATATTAGAAGATGTAACTGTGTTAGAACCCCAGTAAGAACAGTGCAATTGAAGGATAATTACAGTCTGAAAAATCACAGTGGGACCAGGACATGTTTAGCACACTTAGATTAGATAAATCTGGTTAAATTCAAGCATGTGTGATCTTGCCTTGTTGCTTGTTTCCAAAAAAAAAAAAAAAAGATTGTTGATAAACAGAAAAGCTGGGACTTTCATGTTTGATTATGCAATATAGGATTGTGGGTAAAATCCTGACTCCATGGTAAGTCAGCAAGACTGTTTTCATTTATTTCATTTGCAACAGCTTTCGCCCTTGAATTTTGAGATTAATTTTCTTTGGAGAACTAGGATTTGGTGGCCCTGTGAACTTGAACTTCCTTGCAAAGGTTTGGAAGGAAATCCTCTTAGAAAACCAGCATTGTAAGTGTAATGGGCTGGCCAGTTTTCTCCCTTCTTGACCAGAGAAGTTGCCTTTGAGATTCTGCCAGAGCCTTTTTAAAATAAAATAAATACAGTGCACTTTTTCAACTTCTTTAAAGGGTTAGGAAATACATACTGTTTTAGTCGATGTGCATTTTTTATGCATAAATGTTTTATTAGGAAAAAGAGCATTTTTCTTCTAAACAATTCACCTTGGCTAGTTTAAATCATTCACTTTGAATTATTATGTACATATTCAGGAATAATAAGATTTTATAAAGGAAGAAAATCTGAAATGTTAGTATCATTTTAGGAAATGCAATGCATCAGCATTTCTAGCAGTATAGAAGGCTACAGCTATATAAAAATTCAGGCTTAATTAGTATATTTGACAATTATACACCTAAATATGAGTATGAGTGTCAAATGGAAATAATTATTTTATTTATGAACATGTTACGCATGCATGTGGTAAATGTTTTATCGGATAAAAGTTAATAAGGGCTAGTGACCTACATTTTTATTCACAGTTTAAGTCTATCTTGAGCAGACTGTGGTCAGAAATGGACATAACACTATTTCATAAAGCCCATGGATTTATAGAAGAACTAAGAATATTACATGCCTCATGGTGATGATGTCACCAAAAGTACACTGTATTAAAATATATTTATCTTTTTCAGTGGTAGTAACTAAAATCAGCTATAGGGTATTTTTAATAAGAGAAACTTTATTTTTCTCCCTTAAAAAGTATTGCCTGATGCAGATCTGTACTAGTACTCCATGTTATTTCATCATTTCATGCACCCTATGATAATCTGTTCTACAGAAAATAAGTTTTCAGTGTAAATATGAAGGCTTTTTTAATGTAATCTCTGAATTACAGGAAATTCCTCCCTGTTTCTGGATTTAGGAATCATCCATGCCTCTAAAGCTTTAAACAGTATGAGCACCATTGTGCTCCACCCTCAGAAGAACATCTTTTCAGCTTAGTTCTAAGTTAGAAAGCAATAATAAAAAAATTACTTAAACTGATGTGTCATGAGGACATATAGACTGTTATGCAAGCAAATAGAAAAAAGGTTTTTACTATAACCTGAATGAATTACATTATTTCAATTGACCTCATCAGATTTTTGTCTGCTTAGAGTGCTTTGAAATCACAACCATTTAATTAAGAGTTCCTTTTAAACAACCTATCTGTTAAAAACAACAAAAAAGGAAACTTAAGATGATGTCCATATTGCTCATTAAACAACTTTTATTGTCTAGTTATACTTCAGCATGTAAACACACTAGCAGCTTGTAATGCAACAATTGTTTAATCAAAAATATTGTGTCAAGCAGTATTGACCTTCAGGTCAAAATCAGTATATTGATTGTAAGCTGTGCTTCCACGTGTGGATCATGGGACCTGGCTCAGCATCGCAGGATCTGGTTTAGATCCAGCACAAGCAGACATCCATACCTCATCAGGGTCTATTAGGTGGTATCTAAGCTGCTGTTTCTTCAGGATTCAACACTTAATTCTCATAAGGGACGCTTAGGATCTTCATACCCTGATTCCATCGTTCTGAGCTATTGCTGCCCTCGTTCTGCCATCTTCTCCAAGAAAGCGCTCTGAAGTCCAGCTATTTCAGTGCTCACGTTTGCGGTGGTGTCCCACAAATACTTTCATTGGTGCATATTTATGAAGTGGGTGAGCACATTGCAGCTGGGAACTTGTTTAGCTAGATTTGCTACCAAATCTGACATATTGTATAATTATACTTTTGCTAGCACAGCTATGCTGTTGCTAATTTGAATACCTTGCTAGGCAGGAGGCTTTCTACTTGCCCCCTTGGAAAACGTGTAGTTTGTAGACTGTGTAAATATGGCTTCAGACTTGTCAGACCTGGCAATTGAGTGGTATTTCTAACAATTTGAGCTGAAGTACGGTCATGGATCTTTTAGTAACCTGTCATACAGCCCCATGCTTGTCCAACATGAAAGCGTGGGGGACAACTTGAAACATGGTTGTACAGGTGACTGTGACTTTGAAATGTGGTTTCATTCATATATTGGGAAATGATGTATTTTACTTTCTTGTTGTTTTTGCTGTTCTGCCTGTGCAGGAGTAATAGTATAGGGTTTTTTTTCACTTTTGTGGTTTGATTTGTGATTACACAAGAACAGATGAACTGAGAAAAATGGGTGGTTTCTTTAATTCAAATCAATCGGCTATGGATGCTATTTGTAATTCACTTTCTTTTTGCTACATATTATTTTAGGAGAATGAGAAGGGGGAAAAGTTGTGTATTTTAAGTGTGCTAACAAAAATTTGAAACTTGCCATAGATGGCCATCAAGGACAGTTCTGTGCATACATCATAGTTCATGTGGAAAATTTAATCCCTTGTATTTCCATGTTTAGATATTGCCAATGGCTCCAGTTCAGGAGGATACCGCCCCCCTCCCAGAACAAAAGAAGTGATCATCAATGGACAGACAGTGAAACTAAAATACTGTTTTACTTGCAAGATTTTCCGCCCACCTCGTGCCTCACATTGCAGCCTTTGTGATAACTGCGTAGGTGAGTAAAAAAAGATACGGCATTTGTTCAATTTAGTAGCTTATATATTGTTATACTTCTGATAAAAGAGAGAAAAGAATCAGAGTTAGTGACAAGATTACTCATGAGGTCACTTGCTGTGTTCATCCTTCTTTCCCACCAGCTCTGTTAAATGTTGAGAATTTTAGAGGAGGCCGAAGAGGAGGTTTGGCTTAACAGATAGTTGTTGTTAATCTAAGAAGGAAAAATATCTTCTGATGCATACATCTTTCCCGACCTGCTCCACAAGATGAAGAAGGCACCCAATTTAAATAGGGGTGTGTAGTATGTCCGTTGAGCTTCCCAGTGCAGACACAAGAACTCTCCTGGAGCTTCGGATTTGTTTCCTACACCAAACTACATTGAGGGCAAGGAGCTGCTTCTCCAGGTTGTTACTGTGAGGCACAGTTCCAGTGGTTAGGGCTTGCACTGTGACCAGAATATACACTGTAGGTGATTCTTAGCTTTGAACAGTTTTAAGACTATAAATTTTAAAGTCAGAATCCATGAGAAATTACTGGGCAAGCACAGTATTTTGAGAGTAAGTAGATGTTGTCAGGACCTATGGATATTTTGTAAGGATAGGACTTTTTTTTCTTTGACCATCTCATCTTTTTTCCTGACTGTTTTCTCTGGAGGGCAGAGAAGGTGTTTAAGATATGCCTGGATTTAAAAGCCAACCAAAAATAAAAAAAAAACCACAACAAAACACACCAATCAAATCTGAGTAGTTTCTAGTTAATTAGATCTCATTTAGAGTTTAGTGCAGCTGATTAGCACACTGTTGAGCCTGGATCTTACGCATTCAAGAAAATAACGTCGAAAGATGTATCCAGCTGAGAAATGTAATTGCAGCATTCAGCAGTGATATTTTTAGACATATAGCAGTTATTGGAAGAATTACAGTTTCATGTTTAGATGACAATCCTTTAGGGAGTACACTTAGATCAGAGTGCAAAGATTAGACTTTAGGCCCTATACAATTGATTGGTAACTGTAGATGGTTCCTTCAGTAAGTAGGTTTTTCTGATGTGTTAGAATTTCCTAAATGTTGTAAAAGCTGCTGAGCTTGGCAAGTAGGGATATTTATTAATTGAGCTTGACACATTTTCAGAAAAATATGTCAGATGTGAAATCTAGACATCAGTGTTGTGATATTGCTCAGCAAACCTGATAATGGGAAAATGCAGTTGTTGACCAGTACAGTAAATAAAAGGTAAAGACTGTTGTCTTTACTAAGAGTGCATAAATAAGAGCACCTCTCACGCATACATCTTGGAGATTATTTATAAATAATATTTCAGGGTTTTTTAATAAATTGGTACAAAGTTTTTTTTTTCTACAGGTAATCTGTAATCTGACTGTGTTCTTTTCATACTAAATTTGGAAGACCTACTCTGTGAGACATACAATTAGTGATGGCAGGGGAAGCAATTTAAACAATCTTTGTCATCACATTATGTCTGTGATGAACCAACATATGTGAATTATTATGAGCGTATATCAGAAAAGTCTGTGAGGAAATGACAGACAGAAGTGGTGATTGTATCCAAGACGGTTAGTCTTTTCTGCTCATAAGATAGGTAGGATCATTGTAATTTCCTCTTGCACTTTTTAAAATGTGAAGTTATTTATTTTAAAATAATTGCATCCATTTATTGGAATGAATTCTCTGTGGTTTTTCTCCTCAGCATTTATAATGGTGATTACAGTAAACTATTACTTTTTCTGGGCACATTGTGTAGTACTTTTGTTTCCTGGTTAGCTACAGCTATTTGTCATGTAAATATTCAGGAGTATTGAATACAAAAACTGAAACCTAAAATACCTGCAGCTAATTTTCTGTAAGAACTAGATGTTAAGAAAATTGAATTGCTCATGAACTTGTGGAAAACTCAACGGTCTAAGATCTCACATCTTATCAGAATGTGTTACGCAGTTTACCACTGCTCTTAAGTTAGGATTGTCTATATGATGATCCTTTTGTTTAATTTGAGTTTGAGAATAAATCTTATAAAAGAAATAAGTGTGCCACTATCATTTGCTAGTTCCTTACTGATGTAACTAAACCAGTGCAAAAATACTCTTAACTTCACCCACTTATGGATACATAAGTAACTTACAGTTGCAACTTGCTACCAATATGGTTATGTGTTCCTTTTTACCGTGTAGTGCCTGAAGCTTTTGCTGTGTAAACTAAGTACAGAGACTATGTGCTACAGGAATGCAGTCTTTCTTTGAACCGGCACCCATGGCGAAGAAAGAAAAAAAGTATAATACTTTTACCTAGAGGTGGTGTATGACACTGGGCAAATTAATGCAGTGTGAAAGAGAGGTTCTTTCATTCTGTATTTTCTATCGATGCTTTTAATTCAGTAAGGAATCCTTAGCAGCATTTTAAATATGTGAGTACATATAAAAAAATTAGTAATTGTTATTTGAATTATTTCTAACTTTCTAGTTGTCTAGTAAGCATATGTTACTTAATCTTGTTTTTTATTCTCATTTCATCACTATTTTTTAAAATAAATGGCTATGTAGTATATTTAGAGAAAAAATATGAAAAAATAGCTTAAAAAAACCCCAGAACACTAAACTAATTTGAGTTCTACCCATAGCAATTCTTCAAACTCCTTTAGCTTTACAATATTTTTCACAGTAGTAGCCAGAAAAATCTTCATTTTACAGGCAAATGTCATTTGTTGCATTTATTTAATACCTTCAAAAATTGGGTTGAATAAGCGTCCCCTGAGGCAGATACCTTGGGTGTGTTCTTGACTTGTTTCTTCAACTGTCTTTGATAATGGGAGTTAGTAGTTAGCCCCTCAAGGGTTTGCTGTGTACTGTTATGTTGCTTAAAAACTATACATGAATTTAAAATAATGTGCACATAAACACAAGACATAAAGACTTGAAAAAAGAATAACCACACCAGACACAAATTCAGAGCTCAAGCTAGCTATTGCTGGGTTTCGGCAAGAGGTTTAGATTGCACTGTGTGATGCCAGTGAGAAGCCAGTGATTAGGCTTGCTTCTGAAATGACCAAATGACTTTTTAAAATTTTTTTTTTGGTCATTTCAACATCAACTGTGTAACTTTTTTTGTTTGGTTTTAATAAGTAGTTTTTGTCTTGTTTAATTCGATTTCTGTAATAAAAGCTGAACAAGAAGCAGCGAACTATTTCCAAACAATATATATAAATATTGTACCAAGTGACTAATGAAAAACACTAGTGATTAGCAAGCAGTAAATCACCTTAGTCCAATAATCTAAATGTCTAAAGCCTTCTTTGCATTGGCATACCATGGTTTTGCTTACCAAGCGAAGTAACTAATTTAGATTAAGTCAAAAATCCAGTATGGAGGAAGAAGAGATCCACCATTTATATTAATCCAAGAGAATATGGCCTTTTTATTTGTTTCAAACTCTGTATATCGTAAATTTGTATGTGACTGATGGATGATGATAGATTCTCTCCTCCAGTTCCACTGTGTTTCTTTCAACACGATTTTTAATTTTTTTACAGAAGATTCAAAGCTCAGATTTTTGAAACTGATGCCACAACTTAACTTCGAAAGGTTTAGTATGATTTTTCAGAGATCGCCCATGCACGTGGCACACTGAGCTAGACCCAAGCTTTGGTTCGTGCAGTAGCCCCTTTCCCACCATGGCCAGAGCAGGTCCCTAGGGAAGAATGGGAAAGAGGGCGAGCGTGCGGGGATGCTTCCTGCTGAATATTCTCACGCTCTCAGGAATTTTCAGCATAGGCCTTCTTCAGCCCTAGGAAGTTATCTTTTTTTTTTTTTTTTTTTTTTGATAGCTCTTGATGGATGCTAGTTGGACTTCTTTGTACCCAGTATAAACCTTTCGAGATGGGGAACCTGGATGCCAGTGGCTGAAGGCACATATACCGTACTGTCATTTTCTGTTGATGTTTCTGTTTTGTGTAGGAGACAGGATTCCTCTCACTTTTAAGTCTGATTGATTTTTATGTAGAACCTAAACATGAGAACAAGTGTCAAGATTTTGACAGAAGTTTTGACAGAAAATATGCTGTATTAGAAGCCAATAGACATCTCCTTTCTGGTTAAATCATTGCTTCTGTAAAGCACTTCTGCCAGGCAATTGTTGGCATTGTCTTTTGATCTTGACTGGACTACTTCATTATTTTGAAAATACAATGTGTTATGTACCCAGCAGTGTGCCAAACAGCAGAATTTGGATAAAATAATTTATTTTAAAAGTAGCTTCCCAGATTAGACAACAGTGTTGTGAATTTGTTTTTTGGGGAATTAATTATTAGAACACGTGTGACATATGACAAGTGCAATGTAAGACAAGGAGTGAGAATTATGAGTGTCTTCTGGGAGAAGCTCTTCTGTAGAGTCACTCCAGATACCAGCATCTTCCAGCCTGGAGAACACAAATTACTTGAAAAACAGGCTGGGAGGTGGCATAGTAACTGTTTGGTTTTAGTAACACTGACACTCTCTGAGAGTTATTTTCCCAGGTCTTTGTGGTCCTTTATAATCAGTGTGTATTTACTTTATGTCAGGACTTTGCTTTACTTGGATTTAATTCTATTCTGTAGCATCTCCCTTCATTACCTTATTGCTTCCCTTTTTGCTGTTGATTCCTTTTAATGACCTTTGCCTATTTATTTCCTTACATTTCCTGCAATGGAATATAATTTTCACTTCATTTTGGGGCCTGATTTTGAACCTGTTACACCTTAGCTTCATGTCTCTTGAGTGACTCTTTAGCTAAACAGTTAAACTACAAAGTTAGCTGCTATGTCCTTTTTTTTTCTTGTGGGTTTTTTCCCAGTTTTTATATGTGAGAAATGGCATTCGCTCTTTTTGTTGGTGCTACCTTTTTGGGGCACTCAAAGAAACTGCCAAACGAAATACACACCAGTACTTACAGATACATTATTTGTTTATGATTGCGCCATCTATATACTAGGTGTAGTTTAGAAATTCAGGGAGTATAGCATGTGGGTCAAAGAGGTTTTAAAGTCTAAGCCAAAGCACTGGGAAATATGGCAGAAAATGTCTTTAAAAAATATAATCGTATTATAAGTTACTTCAGAGAGAGGTTTCAGCTTATGTATTGCTCTGCATATAAAAAAAAGCAGAGATGATCAGAGTACCTGTTAGGGTAGTTCTGTTCCTCAGATGTCAGAATAAAAACTGAAGAGATAAATTACCAGGAAAAAAATTTTAAAATACATATATAAAAAAATTAGAAACCTAAGAAAATAAACTAATATTTACATTAGGTGCAATAAAAATTTTAAAGATAGTCAAGGAATTCAAAGGCAGATACAAGGCAGCAACAGTGTGTAAAAACAAAACAACCAAAAAAATGTACTTTCATGTAGAAAATGGAAGAATAAAGCCATGAACTTTGTGGGTGCTGATACCTGGTAGGGATACCACATTTCCCCTAGGGACGAGTTAGATTTTTTTAACTCTTTACTTCCATTGTTTGGTGTGTCTGGTGGTTTTTTGCTTCCCAGTGTGTGAAAGTGCTGAATTGACAAGAACAGATATTGTAGGAGAGAAAGATTTTTAAGCAGAAAGGTCCTTTGCTTGTACACTCTTTGTGCCTATCAAAGAACAGTGGTTCTAAGCTGCTGCTGCTGCCTTTGCAAATGTCACCGTTAACGTGCATACAGTCAAAGGAATTTGTTGTTAACTCGTCAACATTTATAATTGGAGGTAGCAGAGAAGTGAGCTATGTGACAATACAGCTTAATTACTGTGAGCTATCCTAGGGCAATGTCTGGATGTTTTCTAATAAAACAGTTGCTATTTTTATTAACAAAATTAAGCATGTTTCTTTTCTTTTTGTGAATAACATCAGTCTGCCACTCTTGAAGTTGCAACTGATTTTCTTAAATAAAAAAACAAAACCACTAAACAAAACACCTGAATAGCTTAGCTGCCTGGGACAGTATTTAGACAATCATGAGTGAAATATTTATTTGTTGAGAAGCCCTTGTGTTATCATTTCTTACTGACTCTTTGTTGTAAATATCCATGCACTTGTTTAATTTATTTCATTAGTGGAGGCCCATCTTTCCCCATATTACTTTGCTTTTTCAGTTTGCATCATCTTGTAGAGATTAGTGTAGTGTCCAGAATGTAGTCTGGAGTAAACATTTGGTGAGTGTCTCCGAAATACAAACTTGAGGCTGGAAGGCTGGTTCTGTGCCATTTGGCTTTGTTGGGTTGTTTTGATTTGGAATCACAAAAGAAGTGAAGCTTGGCAATTTAAAGGATCCATTGTGCATTGTCCATAACAGATGTTCTAAAATAACATCATCATGCATATAAATGTCACTTGAAATCAGTCTTTTGTTATTCACCATTTTTTTCATATGAATTTCTACTCTGATATCGTACCACAAAAGCAACAGCAAAGGCATTGCCAGGGACATGACTGTCACACCGGTGAGTGTTACGTAAGTTAAACTGATCCATATATTTGATTGCTGTTGTCAATTGATGGCAAGTCCCATCAATGCTTTTTAAAATATACTTAAATAAACAATTTTCTTAGGAGTGATTACTTAAGTCAGTGGAACTGAACATCTGAGCTAAGGACAGTTTTTCTGAATATGCTGTGAATATCAGATACAAGATTTTTATTAATTATATTAAATTATCAATCATTCTGAACAGACTGGAAAGGATTTAATGCTATGGTTATATTGGCTTTTGTGCATGCGTACATGAGACTATTGGGATTGAACTGCTATATCTTAGAAAATATATGCTTTTTGTAATAAAAAGTATTCCTTACACGGACTTTCAAAAACCTTATTTGTTTTCCTAAATATTTCAAGAGCAACCAAATTCTGAAAGTACCATTTGTCATAAAAAATAGCAAGTCAAGAAACCTGAATAGATGTGGTCATATCATGACATCATAGTCCTACAAAAAGCTGTAATTGTCATCATTACAAATATGTGCAGATGTGTCCTTATCTCTGCATAATTGTCCAGTTGTGCATCCAGGACAATGGACCTTGTAGTCCTATGTTGTACTGCTACTATCGAAAGTAATTTTGAGTAATGCTGGCCCAGTTGGTTGAGTTGTAATGTGACTTTTTGATTGGCACAAGATTTGAATAGCGAACTGTTGACTCTTCGCAGTCCTGGGATACATGATAAAATAAAGATGGTAGTATTTGGTGAATGCTTTAAGTTTGTGTCTTTGCCCTGCAACACTTTACAAGAATTGGAGAGAAGAATTAGCAAGTGAATTCCAATTTGTGCTCTTCAGAATCTGCTAGAATGTGACCTAGATATTTGAGACCTGCCTTCACATTAAGCTTTAGAAAGTGTACATTGGCATGCAGTGACTCAGTCAAGTAAAGGAAAAAAGATACAGTTCATAAATAATAACAGAGAATCACAAAGCGAACAGATGAGAAAAGCTGGAAACTGAAGGGCCAAGCTGGCCTACCAATGTTCGATGTTAAAATGCTTTTTTGTTCCTTATAAGTTATAAAGCTTTCATTAAATGTTTTGAAAGAGGAAGGAAAGCATTGAGGTCATTTTGTATCCTGTTTCCTGGAGTGTAGTGATTGAAAAATGGAAGCTGGACATTTAGGATTTGAAGAGTCTACATGCTGTGCTGTGGAAAAGTAAGAGGTTTGACTGGTCGGTTCTGAGCAGCAAGGAGCGTGCTTCAATGTGGCTTCTGAAGGAAACACTCTCCATCTGTAAGACCATTGCTAATTGAAAAGGCAAATGTTCCCAGTTTTGTTTTTATCTGAGATATCCAGCAATTAATGTTTCTTAAACAAGTTTTGAAATGTAAATTTTTCAGGAAAGGAAAAAAAAAAAGAAAAGAAAAATGTCTAAGTATGATGTAACTTGTATGTTCTTCTGTCATCCAGTCAGCATATATTATTAGGTGGGTGTTAATGAGACCACTGAGACATGCTGATAACTTGCTGCTTAAAGGAAGATAGTATTTGAATTTCATCCTCTTCTTTTTTTTTTTTATTCCACTTGTGTGATTCTCTCCTTTGTGCCTGTTCACACAGCCCTTAGTAACACACAGCCATTGGTATGTCAGTTTTTCTCACTAAGCAACGAACAAAATAATTCCATTTTTTCATTCCCGCCAGTTCAGGGAACTGACCTGACCCGTCAGCAGCTTAGATAATGGCAGAAGGAAGCGGGAGGAAGGGGCAGGAAAGGCTGCATGTGACCAGCTCTCTCACTGCTCCTGAGCTTTTAGATTGGCTTGATTATCTTGCAAAACCTCACCCTTTGGATTTGGTTATGAGGGTGCTAGCTATTCTCAGAAATCCAAAGTTGCTCATCTCTTGGGAAAGACTAGTAAAATAAAGTTGCAGGTTTACTGACAGCTCTTGAGGTTTCTTATCTCAGTGAAAATTAAGGTTTTCATAACATGAGATATACTTCTCTAAAATTTCTTCTGTTAAAGATGTGGGAGTCTCTCATTTTACAATTTATTGTTAAATTATACTTTTTAAAGGTAACAATAATGGATAGAAAGTTTTATCCACATTTTCCTGAGTAGCACTGTAGCAATGGTTTGGTTTTCTGTGGTCTTCACAGCAGCATTTTCAGTCTCCATTTACCCATCTCCTCTTTGCATTGGTATCACCTTATAAAACATTCACACATTTTCTCAGTCTTGTTTGTTTGCTTCATCTTTTGTTCTCAGACCCTGGAAAAAATAGTCAAAACTGGATTTCTCCTGCTTCTGAAAGGGTTGTTTCATCCCTTCTCTGGCTGTGTTTTCTCACTGCTTCACTTAGGCTGGCTTTGCTGTTTGTCTGATAGTGTGATGGAGCTTGTCAGCAACAGAAAATTAACCGTAGTTTTAAGTTCATTTCTCTTTGTCAACCAGCTCCCCACAGGGTAAAATGAACACCAGGCTTGGCCTAAGGATGGAGAGCTGTAAACACACAGGCAAGAGGTTGTCACAGGACTGCAAAGAGGGGAGAAGCGGGAACTGGTTTAGCAGTAGTTCTCAATTAGGCAGATACAGCTGCAATCTCATACCTTCCTGCTTTTGCTTAAAATTGAGTGCAGGCAGATGGTCTGTCACAACTTTCCTATCCATGGGGTGCTTTCATAGACAAACTTTTCAGCCCTTGAAGCTTTCTTCCTCCCTCATTAGGAGTTCCAATACACTTTTTATTAACAAGAGCTTACATTAGTAAAGTTCGGTTCTATTCATTTGCCTCAAACAACCTTGACACAAATGTGTGATTGAATACAGGAGCATGCTAACTCTATAATTTTAAACCGTAACTGCAGTCATCATCTCTAAACAGTCTATTATTCGTAGCAATCAATTGTATGTATATATGCTCTGCGTTTTAAGCTTACGACGTCTAGAATTCCCAGTTTTTCTCAGCATCCATAGTTTTTCATTTCTCAGTGGAGGCAGATCTTAATTTTGCTGCCAACATTGTCCAAGCCACATAGAGATGTCAGGCAGAGCTTCCTTTTCCAAATCGTTGGTTGTTCAGTTTGCAGGCATCTGGAATACCAGAGGTGAACCTTGAAATATTGTGGTATTTCCTCACGAATGCTTATTAAGCCATGTCTTTTTAAAAGGAAGAAGAAACAGCTCTTGATTTAAGAACAGTTTATATTTCTTAACAGCATTAGAAGTTTGTGCTTAGTATGTGTGTGTGTTCATTTTGTCTGGGTTGGCTGTTTTCTCTTGCATTAAAAGCAGAGCAGCTCACAAGCTGTAAGGCTTTTATTTTTTTTTTTTACATATTTGTGTTCTGCTGAGTAGAATAATCCCTTGCTTTTTAAGATACTGTTTTGTGGCATATACCATAATTGTCACATCCCTTTATATTTTGACTGAGTAAAATGAGGACCAGCTTATTAATTTGTGACACTTATGTAAACCCTTTAATACTTATCCTTTTTTATTAGAGTTGATTCATATTTAACACTGTAGGAGTATTTTTCAAATCTAGCCTTTTCTGTCTGTTTCTGCTTTACAGGCATCTTAGATAGTTACTTACCTTCACAATGATTGGTAAGGTAGTTTGAGAAAGCAGAGCCTTTCAGTTTACTGACAAAATTTGAAGACAGAAATTGGAGAGGAGTGACAAGTAGGCTGAAAATACCAAGTTGGTCTTCAGTAAGGAATATGTATGTGTGTGTATATACATGTGTATGTGTGTTTATAGGTAGGGATGTGTGTTTTTATGTTTGCATTTATCTGAACCGATCAAATAGATGTCTGCACATGTCTAAACATTGTTTCTTGACTAGAAACTGAGTTTTATGTTAGTATAATTTGTTGATTCTTGCTGTGTCAGCATAGAAGAGAATCAATGTGTATATGTGGAATTCATCTTCCAAAGACATGTCATAATTTTTTTTTCTGAGTCAGTAAGGTAAAAAAGTACTTTAGGATCATGGTCTTTTAAAGGTATTTTTCTTTGTGTTATTTGCTTGTGTGTTGTATTAGGTACCCATTAAATGAAGTAAAGTGTTTTTCAGAATGTAAGGACTCATTTAGAAGTACAAATGTTAAAATAAGCACTGTTCAAATGCAATGTCAGCTTATTTTGGGAATACAGCTGTAATGCACTGAATGAAGGTAATATTGCCTACCCTTTTAGATATCAGAGTGTTTAGTTCTTGGTGTTCTTAGCAGTACTCATTAAATCAAAGTATTTCTGAAGCCTTATCCTAACAAAGTTCAGCAACTTCACCTTGAATAGCCCCATTGGAATTTGAAACAGATTTATGAGAGAAACATGTGATCTGAGCAGCTGTCACGCAAAACCATTTTATAAAGCCCTGAAAGTCTGGTGAACTCCGAAATCTGTTGTGTATGTTGTTTCGACTTTTTTTTTTTTTTTTCTCTTTTTTTTTTTTTTTTGGGGGGTGGGGGATGAAGATAATACTAAATAAATCCTTCAAGGAAAACCTCTACTGTAGCTCTTTAACATAAAGCCATAACTAAAATAAACTGGTGTGCTTGGACAGATGTGCCTTTTTTAACATAGGGCATAAGGACTTCAACTTTATAGCTCGCCTTTCATGTGGAATTACAAATAGTCTGATATCGTGCGTCAATGGAGGCATAAAAGTCACAGAAAACAAAACAGAATTTGGACAAGGATCAGAGAGTAAGAGAGTCAGCATGAGAGCATGTGTCTTACGTTATGATCTTGGATTTGATTTAAAAAAATGTTAAATTCTGTCATTTTGTCAGCATAATCTCTCTAAAGGAAAGTTAGGAAGTGCTGGTTTGTTGTCTGACAATCGCTCTGTTTCTGTTGCCCGGAGTGCTGGGATGGGGAGGGGGTTCCGAGCTGTCCGGGGAGAAGCGGAGAGAACTGTTCCCTCTGCTGCTTCCCAGCGCTGGGGCATTTTCCCCATGTTGGGGACACTTGTTTCTGACCAGCCCTGGCCTGTTTCTGTCTTGCCAATGAGCTCATTTCTCAGGGAAATAATGGAAGAGATTTGGTATAAGAAAAAGAAGAGGGAGCATATAGTGCAAAGGATAACAGAGCATTCAGATGACATCCACCTATTTTTATACCATATGGTTTTCAGAAAATTTCTGCAAGATTGAATAGATTATTAAAAAAAAAAATCTTAATTTTAACATTTGAAAAATGATGTATGTGAATGATTTTGCTATTTTTAATGGGTTTATATAGCAGTGTCAACTCTAAGTAGAAAAATAGATGGTCTGGAATGGAGAATATTTTGAGTGAAGTAATAAATGGAAGTGGGAGGGCGTAAATATTTCGTATACCATGTTGCATGAGATGATAGTAGACATAAGTCAGAGGTGTGATCATGACAGATATAACTAAAACAACATCAAAAACTACAGTTTTGAGTAGAAGAGTCACTGGAAGAAAAAACCCTTATTCTGAAAAAAATAGAATACAATTGAGTTGATACTGCTCTATGTGACTGTATAAATACATGCTTATTAGTCTGATTATGCAATTTATCACAATGATGCTGTTAGTTCAACAGAAGCCAACCTCAGCTGTGCTTTGATTTCTTTAAAAGTTTCAAGGTTTCATTAAAATACTCCTTTTTTTTTTCTTTTCTATTTTTTCCTTTCTAAATAAGAATTTCTCTGTGGCTGATTTGCAAATGCCAGTTAAATCACAAGCTTTAATATGGAATTCAGAGAGCTTTTTTCAAATAAACAGCATTTTATTAATTGTTTTCCATTTTTTTTTCTTCTGCCTCTCATTTCAGAACGGTTTGATCACCACTGTCCCTGGGTAGGCAACTGTGTGGGGAAAAGAAACTACAGATTTTTTTATATGTTTATTTTATCTCTGTCCTTTCTGACAGTCTTTATATTTGCATTCGTTATCACCCACGTCATCCTTCGTAAGTATGCTGGTGAAATCAGATTATGTATGTAGCCATTTGCTTAAGTTTTTTATTTTTAAGTTAATCTTTTGATCATTCAGGGTTTGTTTATTTATTTATTTATTTGCCTTTTCTCTGAAGCTTCACAAACCCTAGTGAGTCCCATTCTATTCTATAGTAGACCCTGGTCATGTTAGTCATTGATCTAGCGCTGGCTTTATCTTAACGCAGTGTTAATTTTCTTTTTTTTTTTTTTTTGTCCTTTTATGGAGGATTTATTGGAAAAGCAGCACATGTGCTGTATGTTTAAGAATACAGATAGTATCCTTTTCCCAAAGGACTCCTGTGTGCTTTTTTAACTCTAAGTATGGGTCATTTGCCATCCAAATGGGTAAATTACTAGAAAATGCAATAGAACTATTTTTACACTTTCTGTTGTTTGCTGTTTAGTTTTACATCTTTCTCAACCCTATTTTTAACACAAGTTACTTTCATTTGCATACACTTTCTGAGAATGACCAGTTCATAATGGAGTGAAACAGACAAGCTGTATGAAGATGAATATTCAGGAGTTTGATTTTTGTTTTCTGAATAGGGTTTGAGGAGGGTATTATCAGGACTCTTTTGGGTACTGTCTTTTTTTTTCCGCACACTGGACAAATTTTGTTAGATCCTATATGATGATGATGTTCCAATTTATGGTGATAGGTTATATGTCTTTAAAGACCTTTTGCATGTTGTGGAATTTTTTTTTAACCCACTATCATTAGGAAGCTTAAGAGTGTTCTATCTTTTCACTAGTTATATAGGATATTGCCTTGAACAGTATTTCTTTAGTAATATTGGAAATGTGATCTTTTTATTTCTTTGTATTCTGTGTTACAATGGAAACTTGATAGAAGTAATAATTTCAGTTTATTACACATTTATAAAGCGAGCTTGATAATGGCGATAGTTAGAGACTGTTTTACCAAAAAATATGCCACATTGTGCTCGGTTTCCTAAATTGCTTACACTGTGCAGGGAAAAAAAGCAGAATTCCTGCTCTTACTTGTGCTTCACAAAAGAATGATAAGAGCACTGAGCAGCTCTCCTGTAGCTCAGAAATCTATCACGTGGGCAACAACTAGAGGCACTTAATTTTGAAGGAGTCTGGATCATCAGGTTGTTCTCACTGCCAGATGCAGCATGCGTAATACCAGTTGAAAGAGCAGAGAAAAGATGCACATATTGTTTAAAAAGGGAAAAGTAATTATTGGAAAGAGAACACTTTCCAATAGTACTTAAATCCTTGACATTTATTTGAGCATACATGAGTATATACATACACACCTCTTACAATTAAGAAGGAAGCATGTTTGGTTTTTTTTTCTGTCATCTTACTTTGCTGGAATTCAGTAGTTAAAAACATTACTAGCCTGACAACGTAAGGCTGCTTTTGAAGCTAGCTTACCTTTATTTCACAAATACTACAGTGCACTTTTTTCTTTAGTTTTCAGCATATAAGTTACAAATATTATGCAAATATTTCATGTTTTGTATGTCAAGTAGATTTATCCAGAGGATTTTAACTTCACAGTGTCAATACCTAATTCTAAGTATGAACTAGACAAAGGTCAGATCAATGAATTGTGACTCTATGTGGTTGAGAAGCACTTTGGCATTGTATAGGTGTTACAAATACTGTATAGTAAATGTTAAATGATGAATTATCTAAGTATATCAGCTGTAAAATATTCTTGCTATGAAGGTTTGTTTGCCTTGAATGAGACAGGAAAAACCTCCTTAGTTCTAAAGATTGGTCCTCAAAGGCAATGGGAGCAGGTATGAATTGTGATTAGTTCCTTGATGTTTGAGCTTCAAGCCCAACTTTCAAATTTATCTACCATAATCTTGACTGTGTCTGAAAAGAGTTATTTACAAATAAGGTTTTTAATCATATTGATCACTCTACTCTTTTTGTGCCTACCATGCTTCTATAAGTCCTTGTATCTACTTTTCTTATAGTTACCACTCAGCCATTTTTGTTCTATTTTGCAGCCCTGCAGTTCTGCAGCTGATGCTAAGCAGTAAGCAGGATTCTCAGTCACTTAGTGTGAACCTTTGCACTTGGCATAGATTGCTTTGTGTTGGTGTGTCTGAATAAAGTCTCAGTTTTTCAGCCTGCAACTATGATTTTCCTGGAGTGCTTCAGAGTCATCGATATGTATTTCCATAAATCCTGGCAAAATTCTTGATTCTAGAGGAAGTCCTGCTGACTTAGTCACTGCTGTTCTTAGCTTACTCAAAGATGATCCTACCGGGATTACCTTTATTCTAGATACCCTATGTTAGACTGATAGTTGTCTGACAATATTATTTTGGGAAGGGACTAAGAGAGATTTATAGCAACTTGTAGGCATTGACATTCAAAAAATTTTATAAAATCCTTTATGGTTCATGCTAATTGAGAATTTCCTTCTCTGACCTTGTTGGTTACATGGGGAACCTGTTTTGTTTATTTGTTTTTTCAAATCTGTTGAGACACATTTTTTAATATATCTTGCAAGCTGGCATTTTTATAATTTTTCATGGGCCTAATTGTGAAAAGATATGAAATGCATCTTAACTTTTTTGGTTTTTGTGGTCTGAGGCATTCATTGGAAATTTGCCCTTTTCAGGATTAAGAATATGTGCACATAATATTATTGAAGATGATAAAATTAATTTGTAAATAAGATACTTTCGAGGAATTGTCTTGCAATTGATTTTCTTCAATTTCCCTAAGCTCAACACATTTTCAGTACTAGTGTCTGTGTTGAGATTCACAGTGTTACTCAACTCTTTTTGAGGCATCAGTATTTCAACTGTTTGTTGCAGTGAGGAACCTTCCCCTTCTGATATTTTGGGAACTGCTTGGAAGAGTATGACCAGCAGTAGGGAATAGAGATCACACCTACCTGCTGTCATTGCCCTTAAGGATCCTAAAAATAGTAAGAAGGTAGGGAAAGTTCCATTAGTCTTGTGCCTGGAGGCTAAAAACCAGTTATGAGAGTCTGAAAAGAAAATAACGGTAGTAAAATAAAAGATAAGTAAATTTCAGTTTTTGGCAAACTGTAAAATTGATGAGGCAGGTCTAGGGAATACATATGTGTATATAAACACGTATACCTTTTTATTTTTTGTTTTCAAGACGAAATTCATTTCTCTTCATACAAATCTTCAGAAGAATTCAGTTAAGGGGAATATTTTTGTTGTGGGATGCATTTAAATAATTTAATTTATGCAGTAAAATGCAAACAATGTGCCTATAGCTATGTGATATTGAGTTCGTATCTACAAAATAATTAACTTGTTGCAATCAGCAAATTGTCAAATTACCCTTTTTGATTAATATCTCATGGTTGTGGAACTCCAGTGGATGCTTCTGCATCTCGAATTCATTGAATCATGTTGCTCTTGAGCTCTTTTCATATAGTAGATATTCCCTTACTTGTCCAGATGTGACAAGGACCTATTAGAAAAGCCTTCTGTGCAGGTGCAATAGGAGTAGGATTAGAGCCTAGAGAACTTTGACTGTTTCCAGAACAAAAGAGAATCTGAGATGAGCTGAGAATCTGGGTTTATAGAATAAGTTTTCCAAATCAAAAAGTAGCTTTGAAAAATAGTATTTCAAAATAAAAAAGTAGCTTATAATTTTGTTTTTGTATGATGTCTGAAAAGAACAAGGATAATCAGAAATCTTGTTCATGGGAAAGTATGCGTGTATCAGTTTGGTATGAGTGGGAAAATATCCTGCAGATTTTAGACCTGATAACTTACCCAAGATTTTTTTTCTGATGTTGCTGCTGAGCAACATATTCTCAGATTCATATTAGTAAATCTATTCTATGATTATTCAGTTGATCTTCAAATATTAATTGTGTTAACTATGGTGAAAACAGCCTGCAATCCAGTTTCCTACTCAGCTGGTATTTTTGGGTTCTGTTTCTACAGGTTCTCAACAAACAGGGTTCCTCAATGCCCTGAAGGACAGTCCTGCAAGATATCCTTTCACTGAAACAAATTGTAGATCTTGTTGCAAAATAACGTCTTGAGATGTGGTTTTGCTGTTTTCTTGCTGTTGTTGGCTATGTGCATTTGGGATTTCATCAGTTAATGATTTCATCACTTCCTGCACAGTAGGATTTATCAACACATGTTGGAAGTAGGCAAGAGACTATAGCCTGCAGTGGTTTTTTTATTCTTCTTTTGCAGAGTAGTATTTTTGACAAAAGTGTCGTTTCCCTGTGTAGTGGAAATACACTACACACATTTGTGGTGGAATTCATAAATATATATCATACTATACCCATGCTATGGTTTTATTTAAAATATTCAATAATTCTGCTTTTACAACTGATAGTATCCCAAATGGCTGATCTTGTCAGGATAGAAAAAATAGATTGTGGAGCAACTGAAGCCATAAGCTGTCCCTGCAGAATTCAATTCCTGAAAGTATTCTTATGTTGATTTCCTTGTTTTAGAGAAGTAATTTTCAAACATCAACTTCTGTTAAGTTATATTAAAGTATACACATGCACACACAGGGACTACTGTTGTTCAGCCTGGAGAAGACTCTGGGGAGACCTTGTTGTGGTCTTTTGATACATAAAGAAGTTTCATAAGAAAGACAGAGAGACGTTTTACCAGGACCTGTAGTGACAGGACAACAGTTTTAAACTGAAAGGGTAGATTTAGGTTGGCTATAGCAAAGAAAGATTTATAATGATGGTGGAGAGGCACAGGAACAGGCTGCCCAGAGAAGCTGTGGATGCCCCATCCCTGGTAGTGTTCAAGGCCAGGCTGGATGGGGCTTTGAGCAGCCTGGTCCAATGGAAGGTGTCCCTCCCCATGGCAGTGAGGTTGGAACTAGATGACCTTTAAAGGCTTCTTCTGTCCAAAAGTAGCTAACATAATTGAAAAAATAGGAAGCTGACATAACTTCTGTTTAGCTTCTTCCTTATATTTCTGCACAGACTTTAGGCTTCCCTCTCCTTGTGTGTGTGTTTTGAATGGCTTGTGTCTGAACAAGCAGTTTACAACTCTCACAAAGATACTATAAAATAATTCTTTCCTGTACTTGTGCCAAGGACAGGTCTTTTGTCCATTGTGCCTCACACAGTTTGCTCTTTTCCAGAGAAGAATATGAAGAACAAACTCTTACTCTCTCTTTCAGAGTTGTACGTAAAGACAGACATCTCTTTCCAGGTAGTTTTTCTAAGTGTCAAATTCTCCAAATTCTGCAGATACCTTTTTGTGTGTGTGTTTGTCAGGTAATGTCACTGAGCTGTAAACTCCCTTTTTAAACAAACCCACTCTTCAGAATTTTTTGGTACAGATAATTTTACAAAGCTCAAACTGTTCTAAATAGCACAATAGCTTCCGATTAAAGTAATTACAATCACTTGTTACAAAAGATGATTATTTCAAACTATTTTCAAACTGATAATAGCTTTCAGTTGTCCTTAAATCAAAGGTAATTGATTATGCATCTGAACAACGGATTGTTTATTCATAACTTGTATTTAGTGATGTGCTGCTTTAAAAGGCTCAGTTGTGCATCTTGTAGAAATGACTGGTTTGGTAGTGATATGTTGGACAATGTAATAGCTTGGTTACAATTCCTAACAGTAAAAAATGAAATTGTCCAAGTAGTGTTGGGAATGCTGCTTTACAGCAAGCCAGTCAATTCAGGCACAGAGAACATTGCCATTTCTATCTTGCTAACAATGCTGTGTAAGATAGCAAGGGAGTGTTATACCATATGCTAGTAAGCTAGGCTTTATGTTGAGAGTACATTGCTTTTTTGTGTTTGTTTTTTAATTAAGGGACTCAAGTTTAATTAATGGTGTCATGTTAATCTAACATAAACCACCCCTGCTGTTCTAGAGATCTTTTTTGATTTTGGTGTGGGGAACTGAAAGAAGTCTCTTTCTTGGGGAAATGAGTCCTTTTCAGTGTGGGGTTGAAACAGGCCTTGAACTCAAGGAAATTCCTTTTTTCTTTTTTTATTTCTTTTTTTTTTTTTTTAATTTTTTCCAGTAGGCATTACTATGTGGAGGGAAAAACTCGCATTTCAGGACCCATTTGAGTATGATCTTGGCAAGGAACATCCTGTCAGTGGTGTGCTGAGGTTGCAGGGATCCCTTTTCCCTCTCAGGTTCCTCTTGTCTGACCTGGTGATTCTTGCCATTATTCTTGGTGTGTAGATTCTACCCAACAGTACTTATCCACAACCTCCCTTATGATTTCTACCCTCTCAAAGCCCTGTTAGGTGGACTTGCATTGTGTGTTATGTTTTGGGGCTGTTTCCTTCTTTTACGCCTTTCTGAACCCTCTGCTGACAGCAGTCTGCTTCCTCATCCATCCTCCTTCATTCTCTTTGCTTTAGCTGTGGCTGTTGCACAGTCAACTGAGACTGAATTCCTGTCTTGTGTTGGTTTGACTCCACATCGTCTGAGGAGGAGAAGAGAGGGAAAGAGTAGTGAACATGCTGCTCAGCAAGGCACTTTGGTCATCCTGCTGCTTTTGGAGCAGATTTACCCAGAAAGCAAATGTCTCTTTTTTGGCTTTTTAACCACTCTGAGTGAAGGACATTTTAGGGGAAGTTATACAGATAATACAGATATTTCCCAGTTCATTAGGTGAGAGCAGACCTGCAGTACAAGGCTCTGATGTTAACTACTATTAGGATTATTTATCGCAAATGCTTTTGTCCATCCATGCATTTTCCAGTCTGTGTCTCTGTATAATAGTGAAGAGCTGTCATATTTCTCTTCTATTGATAGGTTCAGTGATAAGGATGTTTTCATATGTTTTAAGGCCGCGTCCTTGGTCTGCAATGTATTGAATTGATATTGTCTTGGAAACTGACTTCACTAAAGGTTGGCATACAGTTAATACACAGGTTATTTTTATCCTATTCTTTTTGCATTGTCTTTTTCCTACTGATTTCTTATCTCTATTTTTCTAGGAACCAAAGCCTTTTCTGCTGTTGATTCATGTTCTGTAAAAAGAATTTACTATTAAAGTGTTGTAGAAAATAAGTCTCAAAGCAGATGTATTCTGAGTTCATGGCTATTGTGTGTAAATAAAAATCAGTATAAATAAAGAACTATGGCTGGAAGCCTTCTGTAGAAAGTTGCTCTTTATGCTTGATTATATAAAGTTTAGAGGCAACTTTGTCTTATTGGTGAGATGATGACTCCTTTAGAGCTAAAGGAATGATATAAACTGTAGTAATTATGCAACACTGAGTGCTGACTGACTTCCCTAGTATATAATCTCACTTTCTGAAGTCTGGTTCCTTTCTTATGGCATTTGGGTTATGCAGTTTATAAGGAGTGAAAACACAGGTATTTTGAAAGTGAAAAAATGAGTGAAAGATGCAAGTAACAATAAACCTAATAGTGCAGTCTGGTTTTTAAATATTGTATTACCCCAAGGAATGTAAGTCTGTGCTTTTAATCTACATTGTTGCAGATGGAGGAAATTAGAATAAAGATTGGTCTTGCAGTGCAAAACCACTCAGTTGATGTAGTTCAAATCAAATCAGGACATTAATTAAGATATAATCATTATGTCATATATAAGATATAATCATTAAGATATAGATCACTGATTGCTGGATAACTGTATACTCAGGGTCAATATAAGTAATAGAAAAGATAATTGGCTATATTAGACACTGAAGGGATGTTAACAAACACCCACAAATGTCTAAAAACCGTTCTGTACCTGAACCCCCAAAAGTTGTAGTGTGCACACACGTGTACATGTACCCACCTTTGCTCTCTAGGAGATATGAGTGCTCTTGCTACACATGTCCCTGTGCTGCTCCCTACAACACGCAGGTGAGAAAGCACCCCCGGTGCTCACATACATGAACCACAGGTGCAAGGCCCTATATGCTGCAGCCCATACCAGCAGTCTGCTGTCTGGGTGCAGACTGTTAACAGTGTTGGAGAAGGGAGGGTGCTCTGGGCCAGGCAGATGCCAGCAGAGTGACTTGTGACTGTACCGAACCAAATTTTGACTGCTGCTGTTCCCACTTCAAGTTCTCTTCTGCTACTATTTGTGATTTTTCTTACACTTCAGGCTGATGTCTCATTCAAAAAGTCTTCTTGTAGTTGCTCAGCTACCCTTAATAGCAACACAGTGAGTTGGGAGTTAACGATCTTCCTCTTTAACATAATAAGTTTTGGCAAATGCTGCTCAGTGTTGAGTATTCAACCTCACTCCAACTATTTACACTCGCAGTTTTAACAGGAGTTGTTTTCTGGGCCATTTGCAAAATCTGGGCCATTCAGGCACCCCCACAGTTGTAATGTAGACTATACCCAGTTATTAGAAGGACTTGAGAGAGCAAGTAGACTTAGTATTTTACTCAGAGTAGTGCACTTCGTTGCTAGTGCTAGCATCCCTATCAGAATCTTAACTTCAGTAACAACAGAAAGACAGGAGAGTCTACCAGTTAGAACATATGACTGAGATGCAGTTTACTCAGTTGTTGTCGCTATATTTATAAGCACAGATCTAGAACCTTTAGTCCTCATGCAAGACTCTCATTGTGCACTAAATATTTATCCAAAGATACCTGTTCAGTCTTTGTCATTCAGCTGGCCTTGGGTTGCCTCTCTTGTGTCTGATCTTCCCCTCACCTCCCCAGAAGTATTATTTACTGTTACTTATCAACAAGTGTGATGACTTTTACAGGGTGAACATGAAAATTTAAATTTCAGCAATTAAGATCAGAACCACTCACCAGTAGTTTATGGCCTTTTTCTGTTTGCAGAGGCTTCAATATTTGCTGGTATAGATTCTATATAGTGGCCTGTACACTAAAGCCTACTGACGATAGGCTTGCTTTTCTGAGTTTAATTTTTGCTGACCCCTTTGAAGTACCCCAGAGATCTCAAGGGACTTGTGGACTATAAGCTGACTACCCTGAGTTTTGTGATTGTAGCTACATGTTATTGGATATAATATTTCTTTTTTCCATTTGCATATATTTCCTTGACTTTCAATCACTGTGCTGGAAGCTGTGGTGTGTTTTTTCTCAGTATGGTCCATTGTGGGCCTCTCAGGTTTTCACACGTATTTGATCAGCTCCAATCAAACAACAAATGAGGATGTAAGTTCATAGTGTATGTCTACGTGTATGTTTCTAAACAGTAATAAGGAGGAAATTATTCATTCTAGTTGTATGCAGTTTTTCTCTGTTATTCTTGGAGAAGTCATAGCTCTCTGCATAATTTCGTGAATGCCTCAGTAGGAAAAAAGGAAGTAACCTGGTCATACTTGATTCAAAATACCAGAGGAGATCTTGTGGACACTATTTGTTGTGGTCTGAAGATGTGCTTGTTACATAGTGTGTCCATCATAATTTATCTTAGAAAACGAAAATATAGAAGAGAGAAGACAAACAAGTATATTTTATACAGTAGGAAATTACTAAATATTTTTCAGTATCTCTTTTTTGCTGGGAGTCCTAAATATTCTTTGACTCAACAACAGCTTAATATAAAAATTGCAAAGTATGTTGAATTGTCAAAACAAAAATGACATCCTTTATTTTTTCCTTTGAAATGTCTTTGCCGGTCTGAGGTCTAAAACTTCTGGCAAAGAGTATAGGATTCATTTAAAGGTCAACTTTCTCATTTCTACAATTGCCCTATTTTGCATGTAGGTTTCCCTTGCTTGGTGTGAAACTATGTTTAACTGTGTGTGGAAGCTTCATGTGTCCTCCCCTAACTAAAAGGAGAAATAAAAAATGAATGAAAGGGGAGAATAAAAATAGCTAGGCAGCTAATGGTATAAAAAGCTTGCTGGAATTGGCAAGTCATCTAACAAATTCCTGCAAGTTTAAAATAATTTTATTGTAATTTTTTGTTGTACCTTTTTCATAGGTATCTGGCAAATGTAAAAGTAGCATCCTTGGGACTGTCAACCTCATGTTTTTTAATTGTTTAAGATTATGGTTAAAATTAAGTTTTACAATAAACAGCAATTAACCAGAAAAAACTTAACAAGCAGACTCAGAGTGAATTGTGCCTCAGCATCAGGTATCCAAGCAACTAGCCTGACGCTGAAGAAATCTACCTCATTAATAAGACAGATGAGATACTCTGGTATTCCTCAGTTATTAGGTTTAAGCCAACATCATCTCTCTAGATGGACCCATTGTGCTTCCAGCATCCCCCTTTCCCTCAAATAAGTGTTTTGGATTGGTGAAAGTCAGAGATCAGGAAACTGCAGCAGTGTAATGCGTCTGAATTTCAAATAAACTCTTCAGTAATGTCATGTAAAGCATGCATTTCCAGTTGAATACAGTAAGGCATTTTAGTCACCTTCTGAAGTATTCCACAAACAGAAAAGCAAGACTGGCTAAAAAAAACCCACATAATATGGGCTAAAAGGTAGTAACGACTGCAGTTGCTTTATAATATTTTAGAACCATTTGTGGGCATTAGGAAAGGTAATGTGTGGTATTGTGCAGCTTGAGAACTTACCCAAGAGTATGGAAAAGAAGTCCTTTATGGCTGACTTTAATGGTTTGTTGCAATTGAACCTCTTCTGTAGAGCATACCATAATACTTGTAAAATTCAGCTCAGACCATTATGTTTAGATTCTGAAAATCCTACTATGATTATATTGGTCCTTTGAGATTTTGGGTTGTCTAAATCTATGGAGGTAAAGCATGTGCTTGCTTCTAAGATCTTAGGGCCCAGCCTTTCATAAGAGCCCAAAACTCCAAGCTGTTTGGAAAGTGGGATCATGGGTTTTCTCTGGTCTGCATCTGATGTAAGTAGCATGTTGCTGCTTTGGAAACCCTTAATTTGTCTCAGCCATATTCTGTATTGTATTATATGTGATGCATCTTGTTCGTATCCCTTCAGATTAAAGGATCATGGTCAAATAAAAGAGGTAAAGAGAACTATAATCCATACAGTTATGGCAACATCTTTACTAATTGCTGTGCTGCACTCTGTGGGCCCCTCTCTCCAAGGTAAGAGTATGAAAAGTATTGTTAGTATAAATGAAACCATATGATTATTGATGAAAAAAAAATTCTTTCTGATTGCTTGGGTTTACTCCACAGAAGTAATATTGTGTTTCACTGCCCATTAGAAGTTTTAATTAAGTTTTTCTTTAGTGATAAAGAGATAATTTGGTAAACTGTGGTTACACTGAGTTAGTGATGAGACCCCATAAAATATATTTAAGCTCGACATCTAAAATTGAAGTAGACTTGTTTATCTGCTCCTTGAACCTGTGCCACTGCAGTTAATAACTTCTAGCAAGAAAAAATTTCTAGTAGCTAGCTTTTGCATGGTGGGCAATTTGAAAGTTTATTGATTTCTTGCATATCTAACAGATATGACATGAATTGAGGAGAATTTAGGAACCTTAACTCTACAACTAGTTTGATAATTGTTCATTTTTGTCTTTTCACTCTGAACTGTTTTATTTAAATTAACAGTGATTTCCCTTTATTTATACAACTGTTAACATATATACGTTAAGCTGAATTTGGTCGTCTTACACCAAAGCAGTTCCAGAGAAAGCTTAATGGATAAATATTTGCTAAAATTTTGCTATTAATATTTGTTAATTTGCACCTTTTAAATCCAAAATATTTGTATATTCAAGGCTGAAGGTGGCTTTTCAGCTCAAACAAAATATAAGACAGAACTGAGACTAGAGAAATAAAACTGGCCGCAGGAAAGACATACTTCTCATCTTATTCCAGTGCTCAGTGTTTAGATAGTTCATGTGCTGCATGTACAATAGAGGCCCAGTTCCTCTCTAGAGAGTGGCTGTCGTCTTGTATTATAGATTATTTTTGTGGCATGCTCATCGGTTGGAGCTGTTTTGCTTTATCTCAAATAGTGTAGTTATGAATCTGAACTATCAAGAAGACAGACCGTAAATGACTTTATAGTCCAGTAGCCAAGGTGTTTCACTGGAAGTGGGGATTTCTGTCTTTGCTATCGTGAGTATCAGAGATTTCTCTTCCATGAGCAGTCAGAGGTCAACAGGAGAGGCTGGTGTGTTTTCCTGAGGAGGAGACAACCATTAAGATGTCCACGTAATGAGTTAATACTGTAGTCCCTGTGGTGAGAAAGAGTAACCCTGTCTCTGCTTCCTGCCTATGTGGATGGTACCTGAAGCCAACCCTTTAATTCTGCTGGTTTGCTTTTCATAAAAGAATGTGACATAAAAACTCAGTGCCATGCTGCAAGTTCTTTTGACTCCAAATTGAAATCTTTATTAAAACTACGTAATGTTTCTCAGTATTTGAAATAGCTGCTTAAACTGATATAAGTAGTAGCACGCAACAGACCAGACTGGCATTGGCTCCTGTGTTTTAACAGAGTTTTTACATTTTTTCCCAAATTCCATATAGTAACGCAACTTATTTAGATGCTGAATTATATGTAGAGTTTCTGCAGGGAGATGTTTTGTGACCAACAGTAAAAATTTGCTGACTGCAAAATGTAAATGATAACCTCGTTTTCTTTTACTTTTAATCTCAGCTGTGTCCCAAGTCACTAGATATTACTTTTTTCCTTAATTCTGGTAAAGTGGTTTAGCAGTGATCAAACCTTAAAATTCAAAATGTTCAGGTGCTTCTGAGAATGGAATGCAGATTAAGGGAGGGTCTGTAAATAATCCAGACTTTTCTCACTTGAGTTAAAGATCATATTGCTAATTTTCAAACCTATGCTATCAAATTCAGAATGCATTTTACATGTCCTCAACAGTAACTTCCAAATCTTAATTTGATCCGTATCTGTCAGCATAGGCCTAAATTGCTGTTCTGATACAATAAACTATACACCTATTTTAAAGCATCTCATTTTTGAAGGAGTGCTTTCCACATGGTGGGTTGTAATCTCAGGTGAATTTCTAAGTGTTTCAAATGTACATAAAACCCTGTTCTGCAAGGCCTTCCTGAGGAGAACTGCAACTGGTCTCTGAGTGCTGGAAAACTCATTGACTATTGAGAAGGGAAATGCCTTTTTCTTTTTTTTTTCCTATGCATCCTGTTCTTATATTTCAAAATTGATGCCATCTTGGCCCTTATCAGATTTAAAAGTCCCATATAAATAAGCAAATAAAACCAGTTCTGTGGTGGCTTTAGCTCTCAGGTGTTTTAAGACATTCCTGTCATTTTGTCTTAGTAACAGGAGCTATAAACCCTCCAGTCAAAATTTGATTTTTTTTTTTTTTTTTTTTTTTGATTGTTATTATTTTGCTGGTAGTGATTTGGTGTGGTTGGGGTTTTTTTGTATGGAGGTGATATGAGCTAATACACATGTAGAATATAGTACTTTGGTCTGCATATTCAGTTTTTTATGAGTGTAAACTACCATAAACTAAGTGCAGATTATAATTCTGAAATTGAGAGTAAAAATGTATGTAGAATTTTAGGAAAATCTATAGCTAGGTCAGATGATTCCATTCCATTAATTTTTAAAATAGTCTTATGTATGTTTTTACTTATTTATTAATTTATCCATGAAACATTTTCTTATTTCCACCTATGAGTGCCTCACTTTGGTAAGAATAGTGGAGCACTATGAGCAGTGTTAGCTTGCTGTCATGAAACACCTGGCAAAAAAATTTTCTAAAAAAAAACACACTCTCTCTGCTTCCCCCTCTCTCTCTCTGCCCCCCCCCCCCCCCACCGCTTCCCCCCCCCCCCCGCTTCCCCCACCCCCGCTTCCCCCCCCCCCGCTTCCCCCCCCCCCGCTTCCCCCCCCCCGCTTCCCCCCCCCGCTTCCCCCCCCCGCTTCCCCCCCCCCGCTTCCCCCCCCCGCTTCCCCCCCCCCGCTTCCCCCCCCCCGCTTCCCCCCCCCCGCTTCCCCCCCCCCGCTTCCCCCCCCCGCTTCCCCCCCCCGCTTCCCCCCCCCGCTTCCCCCCCCCGCTTCCCCCCCCCGCTTCCCCCCCCGCTTCCCCCCCCCGCTTCCCCCCCCCGCTTCCCCCCCCGCTTCCCCCCCCCGCTTCCCCCCCCCCCGCTTCCCCCCCCCCCGCTTCCCCCCCCCCCCGCTTCCCCCCCCCCCCGCTTCCCCCCCCTCTGCTTCCCCCCCCTCTGCTTCCCCCCCCTCTGCTTCCCCCCCCTCTGCTTCCCCCCCCCCTGCTTCCCCCCCCGCTTCCCCCCCCGCTTCCCCCCCCGTCTCTCTCTGCTTCCCCCCCTCTCTCTCTCTGCTTCCCCCTCTCTCTCTCTCTCTCTCTCTGCTTCCCCCTCTCTCTCTCTCTCTCTCTGCTTCCCCCTCTCTCTCTCTCTCTCTCTGCTTCCCCCTCTCTCTCTCTCTCTCTGCTTCCCCCTCTCTCTCTCTCTCTCTCTCTGCTTCCCCCTCTCTCTCTCTCTCGCTCTCTGCTTCCCCCTCTCGCTCTCTGCTTCCCCCTCTCGCTCTCTCCTTTCCCCCCCTCCTTCCCTCCCTCTCTCTCTCCTTCCCTCTCTCCTTCCTCCCTGCCTTTAATTTTGAGGTGCAGAATCTGATAACAAAAGAACCTTCAAAATAGATAGTGATTCAAAGTGCGCTAGTGAGTTTTGTAATTTGTTTTCACAACTGTGGTTTAAAATTCTTGGTTTTGTGGTATCTGTTGGTCAGCTTCTAAATCTTTTGTCTATGATAAAAATCAAGAAAAGTAGCAGTACATCTGACTGTATGGCAGGTAGTATTGCAAGGAACCAATTGCCTTGCTGATGAATGAAAGTGAAGTCTTGTACTCAGCTGAATAAAAGAGGACGGTTGGAGGTATTGGTGAGGTATGAAGGTCTGTTGTGTGACGTTTTATTTCTCTTTTTGTTGAGAGGAGGTAGTTTTTGATCAGAAATATCTCTAACTATTTTTTCTTTATTTTTATTGTTCCATAGCTTAATTGACAGAAGAGGATTTATACAACCAGATACACCACAATTAGCAGGACCATCAAATGGCATTACTATGTATGGGGCCACACAATCTCAGAGCAACATGGTAGGAATCATCCCATAGTGTTGTTCATCAAGATTCCTGTGAATATTTTCCTTCTCCACTTTCATGTGAACTAATCAAGTAATAACTAACTGGATACAGCTGACACTCTGGGTGGAATTACTTGCTTATTAACAGCAAAGAAAAAAAAAGTCAAAGCCCTTTTTAATGTATGTTTCACACAGTGTAATAGTTATTGCTTATGGATTCTAAAAAAAGAGGTTTTCTACACGTGATTTATTGAATATACTGGCATTTTGACTTGTACTGTTGACATCTGCTGTGTTTTGAACTAGAATATCCAAGTAACATGGAGTTGCTCTGGATTGTCATTTTCCAGCTGTTATTTTGTATGCACTTTCTTCATACTCTATTTCCTTCTTTGCTTGTACACTGCGGTTCTGCGTAGACTAATGTGTTTTAAAAAGTAAAGATGAACAAAGGGGAGTTTCTGGGGGAGAAGCATGTTGAAGAAAGAGCAGGAGGATACTGAACTTCCAATGAACAAAAAATGGCAATTGGATTGTTACAACCAGCAGTTTTTACTTTTTTTTTTTTTTTTACTGGTAACATTGGCTATCATAATGGAAAATAGGATTTCCAGTGCCAAGAACAAGAGAATAACTGGAAAGAGATCTTTTTCCAAAGGCAAGCATCTTACAGATGTGCCTATTTCTGAATTGTTATCCACATATCTTCATATTATGTGGATTCTAAGACTTTGTCAAAAAAGTCATTAGTTATGGACATCCTCCCGTTGCCAAAAAAGAGGAGGCCACAAGGCCTTCTGACATAATTCAGCCTTTCTTTTGAACAAAGAAGAGAGTCACTCTTCCCAGACAGATTAGTTTTAGTGTCAATGATAAACTGGTATAAAAATTTTGCTATAGTTCCTAAGCTGTTTTTACTCTTTTTTTATGAGGATTAAATAAAAGATTTGTTAGTCTTCCTAATGAGAAGATGTATAGGAGACACAGTATTAACTGAATCTTCTGTGAGGTGTAGTTGTGCAGAACAAAGTAATGCTCCATGCAAATTTTACTCAAAAAAAAAAAAAATCTAACTCTGAAAAGAGAAAAGGAGGTTAAAAAAAAAAAAAGGAGCAAACAAACCTTAGAAATAGCTTGAAGTCTTTCAGGGATTACCCAAGCTTTCTGACTGTCAAGGCTTCTGTTTTTTGAGGGTCATTAACACACAATAATTAAATTCTCTTAACATTATAAGAATTATGCTTGCATTGTAAGAAGACACTGTGATTATTACTGGATAGTAATGAGAAAATCTTCTGCCAGTTTGATAGCAAATTGACTAAATTTTTCTCTAGAAGTGGAGAAATCTGTTATGGTACTAGTTTAGGTCAAGCAGGTAGCTGTTATGATTTTAGAGTGTAATACCTGTAAATATGCAAGTTCTTCAAGGATTTGAACTTCTTATATCCTAGAACATCACACTACTAAAGCTGGGAAAAGCTTGGGTTCTTTAACAGTTGTCAAAGTCACTTGGAAGTGTGCAGCTTTCATTCCTGAAAATGATCTCTCAGAAAGGCTTGAAAAATGGAGGAATATTTTTGAGACTGTGAGCCGTTTTTCTCAGGGTATTATTCCTTGTCTATATCCAAGACCAATTGGCTTCTAGTGGCAGCTGGCTATCAGCGTTAAAATTTCTCCCTTGAGTTCTGCTGCAAACTGTTAAAGACCTGCTTAGTTTCCCAGTCTCTCTAGCACTGTTTTTTCTTTCCTATTTAAGATCTTACATTCTTTGCTGAGTTGTTTGAAGCATAAGAAGTCATACTTTTTTTTTCCTGCTGGCAGCAATGCAGTGGCACATAACTGCCTCTGATTTGTTCTTGTTTCACATTTCCTTTTTTCTGTGTTCTAAGGGTCAGCATTTTTGCTCTTCTCAATAGATTCTGTACCTACTTTCAGGTTCCCTCTCTCCTATCTCATAAAGCAGCAAACAATAAAGCTGGTTTCCCTATTTCACAGTTAAAATCTCAATCTCATCCACATAACAGACTTTTTTTTCTAATCCAACTTACTGCTAGCAGGTTTGTTTCTGCCATTTCTGTTCAGTTACTGGATTTCCTGTTCTGATTAAATTTAGACAGAAATAATCAAGTAAAACTTCGTCATTCTATTTAAACCTTTTTCCCATGAAGAAGTGACCCTTAGTACTTTTCCAGGCTTTAGCGTATCTGTTTCTCTCAGCTTTCTTCCCAGTACATGCTCTTAGATTCTTCTGAAGAAGTTTGGGAACAGGAACACTGGGAGCACTAGCCATCTACTTGTTCTCCCCTGAAAAAGACTGCTGCAGTCTCTTGAGTGAAAGTCAGTGGAGTACACTCTATGAAAGAAGTGTAAAAAGGCATGGAGCAGCATCCTGTTGGGTTTTTAATTATTTTATTAATTTATTATTATTATTTTCTGTTCGGTTGTTTTTTGTTTCTTTCTTTTTTTTTTTAGAGGAGGAATCTCTGCAAGATTCTCTAGAACACCTCTTGTTAGAAGTTCAGATTCAAACATCAACATTTCCTTTGGTAGTTGATGTTTTAAATAATAGACTAGCTCTATCCCAAGACACCCGTGGAAGCAAAAGAGTAGAGAGAAAGTCTTTGTGGAATAAAAGGTTTCCTTTTTCTTTTGTGTCCTCCCTGACAAAGGTTAGGCAGAATCTGAAATATGATTCAGTCTTGCTTTTTGGAAGATTGCATACCTCTCGGAAAAAAAGGCAGAGGCATAAAATGAAAAACGTCTTCTTGGAGCCAAAGCAGGTGGGCCACCGAGAACTGTCTATAGTCTGATGGCAATGTATCTGGTACTGCAGCTTGTATTATTATGGTTTCAGATAAGGACAGGCAAAGTGAAATTCCTTGACTTAAGAGCACGTGTAGATCGTGGTCTTAGTCCTTAAATACTTTTTCAATGGCAGAGGTTTAGCCATTTATATGTCATCAAAGATAATTACGCTATGTTAGCAAGTTTAACTCTTTTGAGTACAGGAAATAAGGTATTAGAAATCTGAAGTGTGGTGTGTCTCCCTGGATTTTATTCCAGAATGCATTACATCTTCTTATCTCTACTTTGAATATTAATTTCTAGATTATATACCACTTAATCCATATAGTATGCTAAAATGTCTCTTCTGAACATTGATGAAGATTTTAATAAGCATCTTCTCTCACACTTGGCTTCTCCTATTCCTTCCCTTCCCTCTTTCATCTCTCCCCTTCCTTCAGTTTTTTTACTCAATGACTTGTGTCTTTCTAAATAGAATTCTTGTGCCTCAACCAGCTAGCCTCTGGTCATTCTTCAAATCTCTCTGTAGGTTGCTTAGTATTATAGTGTGCTTTCATTTAGTTTAATATATCTTTTAACTTGGTTTTTTTTTGCATTTAACCTCAAAAAAACCCCCAAAAAACAGTCAGGCTGAGTTTAAACTTGCCAGACACTTGTTTTAAGTGCAATACATTATCTGTTCTTCAGGATACCATTTGTGTGGCACTGTTTTTGTACTTAACAGCTTTTGTGGTAATTTTGCCTTTGAGACTCTGAATATTTCATATAGGAACTACCCTACTTTGTGGTAGTGACTCAGTTTTTCACAGTCTCAAAGTCAGGGTTGTTGCTATAATCAGTGCTTCATAGACCCATACTATGACCATTTTTTTCTAGATATTTATAAAAGAACTCTTTCGGCTCTTCTCTCCTTAGTATCTACCTTATTTTACTTATTTTTCCTGGTACATCCCCGGTGTTTTTAATGTCTTTGCCAATACCATTTGAAAATAATCTGGTAAATATGTTAGCCAGCTTCTTAATTATTCTTATCCAAGTGACAAGCATCGTCACTTGGAGCTAATGATTTGATACTTCTGAATTATTTCCCTATTGCATTTTATTGCTGATTATTTTTAGAAGCTTTTCATTAATTTGCCCAAGTCTCTCTCTTCTCATTCTTAAGAATTTTTTTTGCTTGAGACTCAGTATCTGACCCATAATGAAATAATAATTTTCTTTGTATTTTATTCTTTTATTTTAATGTTTATTTTCTTTGTATTCTGAAAAAAAGTTCTCATTTCACCATAAACCTATCAGCTACCATTTACTAGATCTGCACTTCTGTGGTACTTAGCTTTCTCTTAAAAGCCTGAGTTGATTCTTGGGTTTTGATACAGGGTGTTTTATTCTTTATGAAGGAATACAGAATCCATCTTGCTCCATGCACTTTTTAAAGAGGAATTAGTTTGCTTTGTTTTTACTTTGATATCTCTCTAATGCCTTATAAAGTTATAGATTTTACTTCTATTTTGCCTGTTTCAGGACAGGTTTATTTGTTTTTAAGAAATTTGCTTGTACTCCTGCATTCTAGGCATCTCTTCCTCAGTGCTTAGGTAGTTCCTTATGTGCCAAATATCCTTATTTCCAGTTCTCCCTTTCCGGGATACCAATTGTCTACTTAGTGTTTGTTTTCTTACTTAATATGTACCACTGAAAATTGTAGGAACCGTAATAGTGCATGCACAACATTCATGACCAGTGAGACATGCAGCAAAGTCCTCTCCCAAATGTTCACATCAGTATTTCTAGCACCAACCTGAAAGCAGGAATCCAGGTGATCCAGGGAATATCAACTCTGACCATCCTAGATTTCTTTCTCCTTTGCTTTTCTTATTCTCATCATTAGGATTAAACATTTCTACCATGATAATACAAGGATAATACAGTCAAGGTTGACAGAGGATTTTCATTAAAGCGTCTTGCTTCACGGTTAAAATGGATTGAGGGCACAGGCAGTAAATCAGCTTCAGCATTTTGCTTTGGATTGAGGTATGTTTTAGAAGCAATTATTTGAATTGTGCCTAGTTACTGCATTGTTCACATTGCGGAGCAGATGAACTAGATATTTTTTCAGAAGTTGTGTTCCCAGAACGCGCCCAACATTCTCTAACCATTCACAGACATTCAGTCTGTAAGAACAAACAGCAGCTAGTCTGTAGTAAAATCTCTGGAACAAGTATAGCTTACACTTTGGCCTCAGAAGCGTTTCTCTTGCTACATCTGCTCCTGGTGCGCTGTACTACTTGCTAGTGGAGCCATTAACTTGGTGGGGTTTGTGGCTTAGTTGTCGCACAGTATCTGCAACACCATGATGGTGACTGTGAAATCCTACAGCTGTTTGGAATGGTTATGCACCTTCATCCCTCCACTTTTTACCTGCATATCGTATTCATCTAGCATGGTATTTCAGCATTCTTTCTGTTACTTCATAGCACTATCATTCAGTGCTGTCAGGCTCCTCCGAAATTTTTGTTTTTTCTACTTTATTCAGAGATGCTGAGTTCATTCAGCCCTCTTTACCCACCTTCTGAGAACTAACAGTTCCTTAATGTTACTAGTGTTTAGAAAATCTTTAACAAGGTTCATTTTAAATTAAAAGCATATAATCTCTGGCTTTGGCATTAGTAATGTGAAAAATATATTGCCATGTACAACTGTACTACTATGTTAACATGCATGCTTTGTGTAGCTTAGAAAAAAACAGATTTTATTCAGAAAAAAAAAAATCTAAGATACTGTTTCCTTAGTTGTTTGTATTTATTATTTCTGAAATAAACACAGAATTTTAGGTCTTGTCTAATTTTTTTTAATTTATGCCTTTTGATGTGAAAATAAATACAGAGATGGCTAAAAATTTCTGTGCATATCTATAATTGACCTTCTGTACTTGTAGAACTTATTAAACTTATCTTACCTTCAGAATCTGCTGTTCCTCTGAAACAGTGGACCGTGTAAGTGGAAGATAAAAGCAGTAAATCTGAAATAAGAAGATACTGGTGGAATAATTTCTACAGTAGATTTTTAACTACTTAGATTTCAGTACTTGGCTTCCTTTTTGTTACAGTCATAGACTTCTTTATTTAATTTGAAATACTGATGTTTAATAATTAATATGATTAATAGCTGTTAAGGCTTTTGGCCCTAAATTTAGTTTAGTTAAGAGTGAGATATGGAATCAAGGAAAAACCACCCTGCCAGCCCTATAAACAAATCTCTTTTCCTTTTAGTTTTCTGTTTACTGTTTAGACTCAAGAATAGTCTACCTGGATAGTATGTGTTGTTTTTATCAGATGTTTTTGAGAGCTTCATTGAACACTTCTACCTTTCCTAATATAAAACTCACTCTAGTCACTTTTGAAAGCCATTTATAGCCTGCATTTTCCCAAGTTATTTATAGTTGATCACTGTTAAATAGAACAAAAAAAACCTGAAATATATCTGAATAAGAGGCGAGGCTTTAGGGAAGTGACAAGTGTATGGGAAATGAAGAGGAGACATACAGCACCTGAAAAAAATTTATGGCACTCTGTTTAATGGAGCTTTATGAGGCTACTTTATATTTTTGATATTGATTCAGCTGAGAGGCACTAGAGTTCAGTAAGAAGAAAATTAATTCAGACTATACAATGTGTTCAAGTAATTTACCTTTAGCTAATTTAAAGCAGCGTATTTGTGTTGCCTGGAACAGGTTAACGATTTCTTTGTTATTTGTTTTCAATGTACCACAGGGGTTATAGGCATCCCTTGGTTATTTAACATATTCTTTGGCTACTGCTTTTTAGAGACGTATTTTGTGGGTCTTTTTAAAGTTTAAAAATTCAGTTAGCAGATTTTTAATGTCTGCATAGTAAGGTGGATCGAAGGGCTATAGTTTAATTGAAATAAGTGGGTGTGAATAACAGTATCTTAATCAAGAATGAGTTATTCACACTGAGCTACTAATTGAAAGCTTGACTGTGGAAGATGCTGACAGTTTTCTTCTTAGTAGGGTACTTACACAAGGCTTTGGCTTTAAACCAGTGAGTAATCCCTCTGAAATGATGCGAGACCACTTCAATTGTTTGGGGGAAAAGACTTGCCACATATATTAACTCAGTTTACGTAAGAGGAAGTCAGTGCATTTATCTTCCTGAAAGCATAAGTGTTGGAAAATACGTAACTGAGTTAGGGTTGGACTTCGACATGTCAAAAAGTAGTTCATCTGAGAGTCCTAAATGACTTTTTTTAGTTTAAAATACTACCTGTCTACTGTGACCAAATAGTCTCCTTGCACACTTGCTGGATGTAATGTGTGTGCATTCATCATTGAGCTATTGGAGGACCTGAAAATTATCAGAGGAAGCATTCATAGTCACACTTTTCATCATACAATAAAGGAAGCAAAAGTCTTTCTGTGACTTTTCATAGAGTAAATCACAGTTGCTTGAAGGAGCATTTTAGGGAATTGCTGTGATATTAGTAGGAATGGTTATGACTGGGAATATCTTGAACAGAAGTTGGATTTGTAATGTCTTTCAATAATTTGGTGTAGAACATATTGCTTTAACAGAATCCTTGAAATAACAACAGTGAATAGACATGTCTTGCCTCTGGATGTATTTTTTTATTCTGCTTGCTTGCTTCCAAATTTTCTTTGCTGCATTGGATTTATAGTTGTATTCATTGATTAGAGTGTTTTTCTTGCACAGCAGAACAATAGTATGGCAACTGTGAATATAACAGGATTTTTAAAATCTGCAGGTGACTGATAACTGATCAGGCTGTGAATTAAATATATATTGTCATTGAAAGCTTTCAAAACTCATACTAGTTCATATTAAAGAAACTTAATTTGGCAGTAGATATACTACCCACTTGGTTATCTGGACATTATTGAAACACCTACCTCTCTTGTCATTTCAAGGATTGACTGATAATTTTGCATAAACCATTCTTAGGGATGATGTAGAGCCAGAAGTGTTCCTGCTAATACTCACTGAGCTTAAGCGGATTTATATAATGCTGCATTTGGCTTGTTATTGTGAAAGTGCTTGCCAGAAAACTTGTGCTTGGTACCTTGATTCTTCACATTGTTGAATTAATCAAGAAAAAGCCTAAAAATAATTAAATTTTTATATCAAATTAACGCATCTGCAGTGCTGCCTAATTTCTATACATCCTCTAGAGTACTGAGTGTAGTGTAGTATATTCTCTGGGAGAAAGGAAGTTTTTGCTCATAGAGGCTGTATTGCCAACTATATCTGTATAAAACCACCTGCATTAAATGATTTCTTGTTCTGGAAAACTTCTGTAGCTCTTTAATTCCTACATGTGAGGACCAATTAAAAAAGACACTTGCTTAGGATTTTTCAACTTGGAAAGATGCTCAAGTGATGTCTCTGGGCCTCTCTCTGAACTGCTCGCTACTCTCAGGTAAAAGGAGTGTGGCAGTAATTAACCTCATTTGGAATCAGGGAGGTTTTCAGGTGTCTGATGCAGTTCTTTTTCCATGGATTGTGCAGCTAGGCTTTTCAAATGGCTTCAGCGAAGGCATTACCGAAACCTTTAAGTGAACACTCTAGGTGTTTATGATTATTTACTTGATAGTAATCCAAAGCACTGGCTCAATTATGCATGCTGCTTTTTTTCTTCTTTTTTTTTTTTTTTTTTTTTCCTGAGCAGCATGCAATGGGGTTTTTGGGTGGCTAACCATGGAATGATACTAATGGCTTTCTTTTTTTCTCTTCACATCCCATTATTTTCCATACCTTTTTGTCCATATTCTCCCTTTTTTCCTCTGTTTTGTTTGCCTTATATGATTTTGACACCCTTCCATTCTACAGTGCGACCAAGATCAGTGCATTCAGAGCACTAAATTCGTTTTGCAGGCTGCTGCCACCCCCCTACTACAGAGTGAGCCAAGCATAACTAGTGAGGAGCTACCTTTACCAGGAAAGACTTCTATCAGTGGGCCTTGTGCAACTCTAACGCTAGGGCAACCAACACCACCATCTTCTATGCCAAATCTCACATCAGATACAGGTTTGACAGACATGATACCACTGAAAGAGGAACACGAAGGCCATCAGTTTCTCACCCCTGAAGAAGCTCCATCACCCCCTGGGATGCTGCCAAGTGGAAGCCCTATTGCACACAGCCATACAATGCACGTCCTGAGTCTAGCCAGCCAGGATTCATTGCATGAAGACTCAGTACGTGGTCTTGTGAAGCTTAGCTCAGTTTGAACAGCTTTTTTTGAACATTGCACCATTTCTTGGTGTCTATACAAATCTCTTAACAGGAATGACGCTGCAGTACCACTGTAAGACTTCGTAACATGCCTATAATGGAAACTTTATCGCGTAATGGAGTTTACTAAAAAGACAAGTTATTTTTTCGATGGAGCTATGGCATTTTTTGACCAAGTTGTTAATGGTTGTGCTTTGATGGTGACTGCATTTTGTTTTTAAGCAAAACCAGAAATGGTCAATAATCTTGTTTCCTGAAGCTTGGGTACAGCAAGTTGGAAGTCAGCCTGTAACAAACACCATGTACAATACAAAAGAGAGAGATTCTTGGATGTAAGTGTCATGCTCTGTGTTCTATGCTCTTGTAATACACACTTGTTAAGGCTTACCACACTTGTGGCCAGAATGATCTGCACTTACATGTTATGCTACTAATATTTGAGATAGAAAATTATCATTCCATTTGTTAATATTAAAAAAAAGACTGCAGATATGGATTTGCATGCCACGCTACAGTATGTGTTACAGTGGTGTTGGTATTAAGAGAAAGTGCTGCTTTTTTATTTGTGACTTTCAAAGTGCTGTTTCATTTAAAGACAGTGCAACAAACAAATTAATGGACTATATTATTTTTTCAACTTATAAAAGTTTATTTTAAATTAATCAGTGGTGCCTAGAAGATGGAGAATTACTGATTTGATCATATTGCATATCATTTAACCTTCTGTTTAAGTGTTTAGAGTGAGGTATTGTGTTGTGCCATACCATGAGATTCTTCCACTCCCTAATGTGATACAATTACCTGTGGACTTCCAATAAAATGACATCCTCTATTTCTTGGACATGTGTACACTTATCCTTGCACAGTTTCCTGGGGAAAGAGGGGGAAATCATGACATGTTGACATAGCTTGTAAAGCTTTGACTGGAATGTGTTTACATAATGAAACCAGAGCTATGCAGGAAGAGCTGGTTACAATTAGGATTGCTTCAGCATCTCTTACAGTTTTGTTTGAGATGGTATTTGTTCTCATAAGAAGTCTTTATTTGGAAACAGAAGAAGTCTTTATTTGGAAACAGCAGAGTTAGTCTCTGCTTGGACTGTAATTCTGTGTTCCTTATCATATGGCTAAAGGGCGAGGGGCTGGAAATTCAAGACAAAGACAGCTTAGTGGAGTAGTCTTAAATGGTTAACAATATACTGTAACTGCTCCCAACCATCATCCTTCCTTTGTATTTGTCCCTTGATATTTTAAATGAAAATGTCAATTTCATAGAATTCTTCTAATTGTTTTCTGTTTGTTTTTTAAGTAAAGCACAATGAAAAGGGTAAGAAGATTTTTATAATTGTTCTTTGTGATAGCTGAATAGAACCTTAGTTAAGCTAAGAAATGTTAATAGCTTTAATACTGTATTTACCATGCTTTTCAGGATGTGGAACCTGGATTCTTTTTTTTCTCAGGGCAAACTAAGTGCAGAATGTGCTTTATCTGATGCTTCTGTGGCATGAAAGTGTTCACCACTTAAGAAATGTGATGACAGTTCTGTATTGTTCACCATGGCCATTCACTGACACCAAGCTAAAAATCGTCTGGTTTTTAGTTCTGTTGTTGAAAATGAGGACAATCAGCCTGCAGAAAATCAGTCGCCCATGCTGCTGAAGCATCAGACATGATGCTCACAAAAACCGTACTCTTCTAAGGTTTCATAAGCCATCTGTTTCTATAATAGATGATGCTAGCTTTGACCTAATTCAGCCTGTAGAATAGAGCATCACTTTTTGTCTGTAAGTGCCATAACAGGTCCGCCGAAGGACCTCTGGCAGCCAAGTCTGTCCCAGCTATTGGAGCCAACCCTGCCAGCATTTTCCTGAAGCTGGGACCATCTCAAGTTCTTTTCCACCAGCCAAACTGCAGTACTGGTTTGCTGACATGTTCCAGTTTGCTGGCCTCTCAGTAAACCCCAAGTATCAGCACTTATTTCTCTGTCTGCTCTTGAGGAAGAGTCTGTGATGCGCATCTTCTCGATTTCATCTCTTCCTGATGTGGCCATGAACATCTGCGTTAAAGCTGATAACAGATTGAGGGCTGGAGATATTGGTCTTGTAGGCCTGAGTAAAGAATCCCAGCTTTGAATTTGTAGCCCAGTAACTGATTGAATCGTTATCTCATGGGTGTCTGGGGGTAGTTAACTGTGGATGCATCACTCACTACATAGAAGGAGAAGTCAAATATTTTTAATGTGGTATCAAAACTTATAGCAGTAATGCTGAGGATTGCTATTGTAAGGAAGTTGTTCAAGTCTCCTTGAAATACCTGAGGGATTTGATGTTTCCAAGAATACCAGCTTCATGACAACATTTGGATGTCATTGCCACTAGGGGGTAGTGCAAAAAGCTGCACTTCAGTTCCGTACGCACAATAAAATTAGTGTCAGTTTTAACACGAAATGGAAGGGGGAAGGACAGGATTAGTCTTTATTACAGTTTTCTTTGCGCTTGTGCTTTTCAGTATCATTTTTTTAACCTTCTGTTTTGTTTCTGAGTGAGGTGTAAGAATTACCTAATGAATTGGAAACAGATGTGTTACTTCAAACAGATGTGCTAGTTGTTATGTACTAATTCAGGTGACTTCTTTTTTTCATTTCGTTTTTAAGATGACAGACTTATTTTTTTAACATGCTGCCTATATTTTTAAGTTTGGCATTTGAGAAGCAATGAAATACTTTGAATTTGTTTATCTATTTGTTTATACCACCTGTCTTAAATGGGGACATCTCTCACCTCCCTGACACGACTGCCCTGGGAGGACATCTGCTGGAAGATTTCAGAACTAAGTCTCTTAACCCACATGGTGTGGTAATTGCAGTCTCTGATTGACAGCTGGCAGTGATTTAGCATCAGGTCGAGTGAAGAGATGCCTCTAAAAGGGTTTGGGGTCTGTTCCCCTCACCTCTGCCACAGCTGTCTTCAATCACGGGCGCTCCCTTCGTTGGAACTTGTATCTACATCTGGAATGAGTCAGCAAAGTAACTTGGTTTTTTCGTGATAATTCTTTTATTTCACTGTTTGAACTATGATTTCAGAGCATGCACACTAAGGATCTAAAATAATAATCCTAGTGAATACAGCACAGGGACTTCTCTATGTTTTTTTCTTTGACAATTAGCATACTTATATTAAATAGTTATTTCCGTGATTGTCTGATTTATAAATGTAGAATCAAAGTGAAAGGTGATATTTCCAGGAAAGTAAATATTTATTAAAAATCTAAAATCTTTGAATGTGTAAAAACTCGTTAATTTACCTGATTAATAAATACTACTTCTGCTTTTTTTTTTTTAGATAACATTTTTCCCTTCTAGGTGTCTCTATAGTATTCTAAGTAGAATGAAACACAGTGCTTAATAAAATATTTTTAAAGGCTCTTTATTCTTACAATTTCTCAAAGACATTTCTATTTTAAAAGGGAGTTTTATATTCATATCAGTTAAACAGTCATGTAATAAATGTAAAAATATTATTGTATTTTTGTTGTAGTGCATCCTTATTGACTTTTCATCTATTCATGTTAACTGATGAGACAAGTAGATATATTTCTGCATGAAGTAGTTAATACGTTCATTAAAAATAATCTCACAGATGGAAGATTGGCTATTTTGCAGTTGATTCCAGCGAATGATCCTAGAAGCAGCAAACTGACCTCATAAACCCAAAGACCTATGTGTTAGCAGCATATGGAGATGGGGGTGATGACCAACTTGTGATATTGCAGATTTCTTAATTTTTTCAAATCTGTATGGTGAGTATAATAGTTCATGGTAAGTAAATTGTTGTCTAATGTTCAAAATACTAAATGAAGGAGCCTCTCTGCAGGACTAAGAAAATTGAGCTGTTTTTTAGTTCCTAAATTGAATACAGCTCGAAGAACAACTCGGCGATGTTATAGAGGGATCCGATCCTTCCTTTACTACTCTGTTATATGTGGGAACTGTCATCATGTATTTGATTATTTTTCCCCCTCTTATCAACAATGGTCTCCTGAAGATCAGCGTGGTGTGTTGGGCTTCAGACCAACCTGGCTCTTTTCTAAAAATCAGTTGCTGCCCGGGTGGTTTTGTTTTAGGGGCTGAAGTGAAATGAGGTAGCATACTTCAACACACTTTAAGATATTCTTAGGCCAAAAATATGAATGGAATGTGTTTTAGACACTTGCATATAGATTTAGTTCATTTAAACTAGAACTGTCCTAGTTTCCAGGATCCATCTGGGCCAAGGCTTCCTGGTTTTGATTGTCTGCCTGCAAAGACATTGTAGTTTGACATCTGGCTGAGTGCACTGCCTGGACTTCCAAAAGACTGGTGGAATTAAATGAGCTATTTAAACCTGTGCACATCTAGATTAATCCTGAGCTGATGCAACAATTCAGTTGCATCACCAGAAGGCAACTATGTATTAATCTTCAACTACAGAATTGGAAAGTTCACCACAAACAATGCAAGGTGGATAGGAGAACAACTTTTGGATGAACTGAAGAGGTAAAACAGGAGTTGGTTTCCAAGATAGGTCAGAGAGGACAGAAATAAGAAGATGAAAGGGAGAAGACTGAGTGAATGGAGAACAGAGAAGATTGGCAGGTGACATGGAGGAAAAGGGGAATTACCTGTAAGCTGGAGAAGGAGAAGGAGGGGGAATAAACAAAAAAGCCACTTGGGAAAGAGGACAGCTGTCCACATCAATCAAACAAAATCTTAAAATTTCTTAAAAATCATTCTGGAAAAAAAAAAAAAAAAGAAAAAGAGAAAAAAGGTCAGACTTTTAAGAGAATGCAACAGTAGGAAGATGATGAGAAAAATGTGAGAAGTTAATCTGCTCTTGAGCTCCTGTCCCCTAATATCTTTTCCTACTTCTGTGTTGAAAGTACATCTGTAAATATCAAAACGGGTGAGATCTTGGTCCCTTTGAAGTTGATAGGAAGCTTAAGACATCAGCCATGTCTAAAGCCAGTAATTGCTTTTTAGCATTTTGCATTTCCATACTGATAACTGTTTTAGCCTTTCCATACCAGAAGTGCCACTGTACTGGGAAAATTGAGGGTGCCTTATGGTTCTGGGTTTCTTGGTGATGTCTTTGTTAAAGTTACTCATCTTTATGTAAAAGTGTTTTCTTGAGCAGTAGTCTCACCAATTGGGCATAAAACCTGAAAGTCAGTCAGAATTTCTACGACTAGCGTGCAAATAAGAATTAAGACTACAGGCTAGATAAACTTTGTGTTTGACAAACCAAAATGATTTGTCCCTCAGAGACAGTTTTACTTTGAAGTATATACTGAAGTCATTTCCACTGGCAATAAAACCTTGATGTGTCTTATGCCCTTCCTGCGTTCATCTATACAGCCTCTTCTGAAAACTAGGAAAAACAAAAGTTTAACCCTAGGATTATTTAAATCTCCCTAAACCCGAGGCTGTTAACAGCTGCTGGGACATCTTTGTGCATTTAGGTGTCAGTACATAAAGGATACAAAGTGGCGGTCTTAAAGCAATGTGGCTGAGTGATCTGTGGTGCGAGGAGAGCTCTTGGAGCCTTTCTTGAGCTCCTCTCAAAAGCACCATATACAACTGGGACAAGGATGTGAATTTGGCAGGCTCCGAAGTATCTCACTTTGGTGTTATGGTCTAAATCTGTCCATAGCACCTGCACTGATCCAACTGTGCTGGGGATGGCCAGTTGTGAGGTGGGCTATTTAAGTATCATACTTGTTAGGGAATGAACCTCCAAGAACAGTGGGAAGTTCAGTCAAGGTGGTGGCACTGCAGTTAAAGCAGTGTTCCTGTGAAGAGTACAAGTCAGCGATTCCTGTTATGCCTGTGTTTCTTAAGGACAGGGTTTTGGGTAGCAAAGGTGTTGAAGTCCTGTGACCTGTTTCCTGAGTCTCCTGTGCTGTCAGGAGTTCACAAAGTTTGTCACCAGGAAAGTGCATTTCTATGTTTTGGAGGGGAAAACCAAAAAATAACAACAACAACAAAACACTTATGGGTGAGAATATTAGTTAAATTCAGTGTAAGCATGTGTAGTTATTGTGTGGTTTTGCAGGCAAACCACAGCTTTGTTGTAATAAACAGAAAATTGGTTATAGGATTTCTAATTTGTCTGCCCTGCTATGTGCCTTGTCGCAGTGCAGCAGTTGATTGTGGTTATTGGCTGGAATAGGAAGGGAGGAGCCCTTTGCAGAAACCACAGCTAGAGGAGCTTTTTCTTTTATATTTTTTTTTAAACAAAGTGTTAAGTTTCCTTCTAGGTAGGTCACAGAAATTAAAAACATGCTCGGTAGTGCTGACTAACCAGCTAAGTTTCTGACATGCAGAAAATGCCTAATATTTTTGTTTACTTGGGTTTCTTCCTAAATTGAAAGGAAAAACAAGGTTCTGAAAAGTTTCCACAGATTCTGATAACTTCACTTGAAAAACCTTTTGGAATACAAGTGGTGTTTAATCTTTAAATGAATAGTAGATTTATGTATTTAGTTTTATTACCTATATGACTTTTCATCTCTATTGAAATATTAGAACATCTCAAAGTCCTACTGTTTTCATATTCACAATGTTTGTCTTTTATTATAGTTACATTTGAAAAAGAAAACAAGGTTAAATGCTTTATACCGTAATTACATGAGTAGCAACTGTTTCTAATATTCTTGTCTTACTCTTGAATATTTTTTTCTCTCATGTCAAAGGTTGAAATGCTCTTCCATCCCTAATTCCAATATTCTGTAACGCATTTTTTGTACCTTATTATTTTAATTAATAATCAAACTTCTGATAGGATGTCAGGAATACTCAAAAAAAGCACTATTTTTTAGTACTTGTATCACAAGACCTCAGTGCACAATAGTAATAGAATTAGCACAGCTGACATGAGATGACTTGCTCTAGATTCCAGATTCTGATATCAGAGTGGCTTAGAAAATGCATATCTTCCAGTTTAAGATATCTCTTCCTTTCCATCATCCTGTTTCCCCACCTCCTCAGAAAATCCTGAGTCAAATGAGCTCAGGATCTTCCAGCCTGGCAGACAGATGCATGTAAGTCGGTCTGTAGTCACACCAGCCCTCTCAGTGCTTACACAGCACCCTGATGCGCAGCTTCCCTCAATTCTGGGGCTGCCCGGAAACCCTTGGCCTGCCACACAAGCAGCCCATCTCCCTGCTGCGCTTTCATGTGAGGATGCTCTTGAAACTCAGACTGTCACTGAGCTCACGGGGAAGCTTTTCTCAGAGGTCACAGGCAGCTACAGGAACAGGAGCAATTTCTCAGTTGCTTGTTCTCATGAAAAGCACAAGATTTTTCTGTCTTCAAGACCTCTACCCTTTTATATAATGATTGAAATATATTCTTATTTAGGGGCATGGAGACAGAGCCACACACTTGCCCATACACTTGAAGAGGAAAACAAGCTGAAAAAAATATTAAAAATCTGCATTAACAGGCTAAAATATGTTGGGGGAACCATATGTAAGGGTGAGGAGGGACTGAGAAGACTTACAGACAGAACTCTGTGACCTGGGACTGAATTTCTTCTGGCCTTTGCTTCTGTATGTATCCACATTTGTATTTTAAAACACTTTTAAAATGAATTTTCCTGTTATCTCTGCTTAGGTCTTCAGCTCATATTAAGGAGCAGTCTTGTAATATGAAGTAGATTTCTTTTAAATAAAAAATAAACCCAAACATAGATTCCAGCAGCATACCTAATGCAATCCAGATGCTAACAGGACCAGACTGTAGCTAGTCCAGAGTTTCTATCCCTAAACCACAGTGTGGACATCAGGTCATCAGCACCAAATATCTTGCTACATAAATCTATGCATATTAAGCTCACTACTTAGGAAAGCAGATATAACCATAAAGAGATTTCCCATCGAACTTGTATTGTTCCTCTGGCTTATGATGCTGTACTTGTGCTCTTATTAAAAAAAAAAAAAAAAAAAAAACACACCACACACACAAAAACAAAAAAAAACCCCACACTTTTGTAAATTTATAGGACATGTTTCTTTAAAATACAAAAAATTATTGCTACATGAGGAAGTCATTAACAATGTGCCCAGAAAATGCTCCTGGAATTTTGCCAGATACAAGACTAACAGAGGCGATTCAGGGATGCCCTTTCAGTAGTGTCACATGCCTTCACAAGCTACCTGCTCACTCCAATGTGTTGTCTAGAAATCTTAGGGCCTGATTTCTTTTTCCTATCAGTATCATTAGTTCATGAGCTTTACCATTAATTATTGTAAAGAGATGGTTTCTGCTGACAAGGTTTTTCAAATCTATTTGAAGAGGTTAAAGCACGTATTATTTTAACTGTTTGTGTTATTTCTGAGCTATGGCAAGTTTTGTTCCTCTCCTATCCACTCAACAGTCAGTTGCTCTGATCTTACATTCTTGAAAGTAATTAGTGATCCTGCTGCCTGAGGAAAGGATTAATGTTTTGAGACTGCTGGTTGCATTTCTTCTTCCCACATGATTCCACTGGCTGTAATGACAGTAGCATCCTACAGAAATTTACTGACACATACTTCGAAGTTAATTAAGGAGCACAGCGCTAATTAGAATACATACATAAAATGTCTTAAAGATAGGCATTTCTCTCATTGACTGTAAGGAAAGAACATTAGATTGCTTATGAGAAAACAGAAACATGGCATACTGTGTTGGATTTTATCTGATCTCATATGAGCAGTATCCCATTCATAGAAACTGATGCTTCTCTGGTCATTAGTGTTAGTGGGAATGTAAAACAATGCAAGTTTAAAGAGGTTGCCTTGAAGTCTTTAATTTAGTGTCTTTCCACTGAGATACACAGCAACAAGTTGTTAATAGCACCAGTACAGTGACGAATGCATGACATATATGTTAATGAGAAAAATGAGTAGGGACGTGTCCTGGTTTTGACCTGGGTAGAGTTAATTTTCTTCTTAGTAGGGCGTATAGTGCTGTGTTTTGTATTTAGGATGAGAGGAATGTTGGTAGTGCACTAGTGTTTTGGTTGTTGCCAACCAATGGTTATACCAAGTCAAGGACTTTGAGCCAGGAGGCTGCAGGTGCACAAGACGCTGGGAGGGGACACAGTTGGGACAGCTGACCCAAATGAACCAGAGGGATATTCCACACCAGATGACATTGTGCTCAGTATAAAAGCTGAGGAAAGAAGAAAGAAGGGGGGATGTTCAGAGTGATGGCATCTGTCTTCCCAAGTAACAGTAACGCTTGATGGAGCCTGGCTTTTCTGGAGGTGCTGAACACCTGCCTGCCTATGGACAGTAGTGAATTAATCCCTTGTTTTGCTTTGCTTGTGTGCACAGCTTTTGCTTTACCTATTAAACTATCTTTCAACCCATGGGTTTTCTCACTCTTACTCTTCTGATTCTCTTCCCCCATCCTACAGTGGGAAGCGAGCGGCTAAGTGAGGCTTGGTTGCTGGCTGGGGTTAAATCATGACAAGATGCTGCGTGGAGCCTGTTGTATGATCTGCTAGGAAGTTTCTTCTAAAGGAACATTTAGTGGTATTCCTCTTCAGATTTCTAGTAGCATCTCTCTGGAGGGGGATCAACTATAAACAGACTGTCAGTATAAACAGTGTTTCAGATGTTCAGTTCTTAAGTCAGAAGATGGCGAGATCTGTAGCCTTCCATCAGGCCTCAAACCTCATGTCTTCCGTTTGAGACAGGGCTTCATATGTTTGGTGTGTTGTTTTTTTTTTTCCGTCTGCATGTGTAGGTCCTTATTAGTTTCCTTAGTGAATGTAGGAATTTATAGGTATAACAAAGATGTGGTTATATTTATGATCAAGTGAGCAGATAAATTTTAACTTTTTCTGGTGATGCATGAACTGACAAAAGGTTTCCCTACAGTTCCATAAGTTCCAGAAAATAGGAGAAAAACAATATGGTATTGGTTTTGTCAATTAAATATGTTTCAAAAAAAACCAAAAAGTTCATTAAGTTCACATGGGAAAAGAGCTGCTCTACATTTCTGGGCTTTTTTAAGAAGTCCTTTTTTCTGGCCACACCTTTTTTACTTGCACTTAAATGTCACTTGTCACCATTACTCTGGTCAGTGTTTGTACTTGTTTCCTAAATTGGAAACACACTGATTTTTGAGCCTGAGCTAGGTGACAGAAGAATATATTGCCTCACCCTCTTCACTTGAAAGCCTTGGGCTCGCAGTTTCCTGCCCAAGATCATATTTTCTGTGATTCTCATGCCACGGCAGCCTGACCATGTCCCACAGCTGGGCGATGCTGCTCCCGCTGTGGCTGCAGGGGGTTATTGGGGTCCAACTGCTGGGCCCTGCCTTGGTCCTGGCAAACTTCACAGGGATCCTGTCAGTGCCTCAGCCTGCTCGGGCTCCCCGATCAGCAGCCCTGCCCTCGGCACGCTGACCGAACCCACATTTCCAGCCCCCCACAAGAGTTTCTCGTCAGCGTACCCTGGCAGCTCGCAGGTCACTAGGAGAATGCACACTCATGTGCACGCACACAAGCTCAGGCTGACAGCCTAGAGCAATTTTTCCTTAGAAAACCTTTCTACACAATCCATACGAGTTTGCTTTATGCTTTGATTTTCTTTAAAAGTAAGTCAGCTGTAGCATGGACTTTCAGCCAAATACATTTGGTCCTGACTAACAACTGACTTTATTTTCCTATTCAAAGAAAATATGCCTTGGAACAGAGCTCCTTTCTATGTACTTCTGCAGCTCCCCAGTGTTTCAGAGTTTTAACTAAAGTAATTCCTTGATCTCATCTGAAAGTCTACTAAAAGCTTCAACATAGCAGATCACCTTTTCTAAGTGGCTTGGTGGACCACTCAAGCTATAAATTATTTAGTACCTCTCTTTCCAGAAGGGATGAAGCTAGGTTATGTGTTCTATAATTCAGAAAATACTTAACACTTGAGTGAACAGGCATATACAAAAAGAAACATGATTCACCCAGTATTAGAGCAAACCTGTTACTGATGAGTCTTTCTTTCATCGTTGTTCAATGTTTGTCATTCTACATTCAATGATTTCAGGGCTGTAGGATTATGCACCCGTGTCTAGAAGGCAGTGGGAACAGTAGCAACCCTGTGTAATTGTACTGTTACACTGGAGCAATTAAAATTTACCGGATTATGAAAACAAATGTTGCTGTTTTTTCTTTTCGGAATAACTGCTTATTTTAGTGCAGTTGTGGTCAATGGTGTGCTCATTCAGTCCTACAGCGAATTTAATGGTTCTTTTCCTGTGAAAATGTGTGTCTGCAGAAGGTATCTGTGCTGTAAACAAATGTATTGTTTATCAGATAATCTTAAGATGCATGTTCTTCCATTTGTTTAAGTAAACGTTTATTTACTGAAGTATAATTCATAGCTGCTGTCTTCTTAAAAATGTATGTTTCCAGGCAATAATTGTGCCCACTTGCAACAATATGAGAAGTTTCCACTGCAGCTTTTAGTTAAACTGATGAAAAAAACACTGAAGTGGACCCACATGACACTTGTGCACAACTGTAGTCTCTATGTCTCCATGCTGTGAAGACCTTGTTCTTGAAATGGGAGTTTCACTGGGAATTAATATCTTTATCAATCAAAGAGGATTTTTTTTCCCCAAGATCTGATTTAGACAGCTATGTAGAAGACACTCCTACATAACTAAGAATTTTTATAACAGGAGGATGTTGCAAAAGGACTGCAGTTCGTCCCAGAGCAGCATTCTTTTCTTTTGGAAAATAGTGTCCTGTATTGGCAAGCATTACATCTATAAAAGCAAGTCTTGAGTAAACTGCAATAACTGAAGAATTCATGTTCTGGAGGGGAAAAAGTAATTGTTCCTATAAGGGGAAAGAAAAAGGGCCCCACTTCCAAGAGAGAAAATTTTGTCTGCTGTCAGGACCTTCTGAAAGCCTTTTCCTACCCACCTGTAACACTGCGAAACTGGCTAAGCAATTGAAAGTTTTACCCATTGTACGTAGCAGATATTGGAAGCTAGCACACAGGTATTACACAGAACCCAGTCATTCAGTGATTTGATCAACTAAGATTTAACAATTAACAATTAGAAATCTATCCCTTTTCATATGATCTCTCTATTGCTGTATCTGCCAAGGTTCGAATCACCTCTGCCTCAGGTTAATGTTTTACAAGAACAATTAAGTAAAAAGGCCTACATCAGTGCCAAGTTCAATTCTTAAAATGTAGAATTAGTACTGTGTGGTGATGAGAATTAGATGCATGTGTGACCTAGTAAACAGATTTTGTTTTGCTGTCCCCTTGTTTGCTGTTTTAATGTTGCCCTCACAAAATTCTGGGATTTGGGTTTTTTTATTTGTCTCTCTAATTTCCAGGAAAGTGAAAAGATTTTGTGTCTTTCAGGAAATTATCTGGGGTTTTTTTCTGCTTGAAGCCTCCCAGACTCAAAATTGGGGTCATTTGTTCTAATTTAACCTGCATCCTAGGCTCTGGGAAGAGAAAGTTTAGCTCTACAAAGAAGTAAAATATGTTTTGTAAGGATGGTTTCTTTGTTCCCACCCAAGTTTTCACTGTGAGGAAACTAAGTTAGAGCTGTGTGGCCCAGTAAAGTCATTAAACTGGTATTAGTACTGTAGTAGGTTATATTTCACAGAAAGCAAAAGATACAGGTTGAAAGTGTTAAACCCCAGGTTAAATTCAGGAAATAGTAACTAAGAAATACTGCTGGAAGGGATCCTGAAAGCATCTAACCCATCCTTGTGCCCCAACACATACGAATACCTGTCTCTGTAATACCTGAACAATTTTTGCTTATACTATGTGTAATGAGGAACACTTCACAACCTCTCCAGGCTCATACCTGCTTCAGTAGCTTCACTGTTAGACGTATTTTCTAAGTGCCTAAATTAAATCTCCCCCAAGGTGACTCATCCCATTATTCTGTGTCGTGGTTGCTTGTGTGCCTTGTTGGGCAGACAGCACTTCTCTTAACACTGGTGGCTGCATTCTCCTCCTCGGGCTGATATTCTGTCAGTTCTCTCCGGTGGGACTCCAGCTCTCTGGCCACGATTATTCCCCTTCTCCCAGTTCTTGCTTTGCCAGTAGCACCCCATAAAGTGAGGGGCCTGGAGCACAAGTCTTATGGGGAGTGGCTGAGGGAACTGGAGCTGTTTAGCCTGGAGAAAAGGAGGCTGCGGGGAGACCTGATCGCTGTCTACAACTACCTGAAAGGAGGTTGTAGCATGGAGGGTGTTGGTCTCTTCTCCCAAGTAGCAAGTGATAGGACAAGAGGAAATGGCCTCAAGTTGTGCCAGGGGAGGTTTACATTAGATATCAGGAAAAAATTCTTCATGGAAAGGGTTGTGAAGCACTGGAACAGGCTGCCCTGGGAAGTGGTAGAGTCACTGTCCCTGGAGGTGTTTAAAAGGTGTTTAGATGAGGTTCTTAGGGACATGGTTTAGCATAGAATCCTGAAGGTCTCTTCCAACTGAAATGATTCCATGCTTCTAAGGTGCAAGACCTGTGGAAAGGCAAATCTGAGACTTTAACTGAGCCCTAAATCCTTCACTGAAGAACTGCTACTCAGCCAAGTCTACTTGTTTGAGCCATGTTCTTCGCTGTTTCCATGACACACTCAGGGCTGTTCTGTAAAAAAGAAAAAAAGGAAAAAAACTGTAGTTGTTTAGGGAGGCTTGTGAGGCTTGATTAATTCTGCTTGGAAAGGTCTTAAATGGAATATCTTACAGAGGATTCAGAACATCTTAATGAGTTTGATTTGATTTTTGAGTTTTTTGTTTTTCTAAACTACAATGGAAGTGAAGAAAAGCTGCACAAGTACTTAGATCCTGCTGTCTTACCTGAAAGCATAGGGAAGATTATGGCAATTTTAAATAAATTAGTGTCAGTAGATGCATTGTGACAGTCTATTTATGCCAGCTTGTCCAAAATTCGTAAGACAGTTGGCATGATTCTTTGGAAAGAGATCCCGTCTTCATCATGCAGTTGTGCTAAAGTTTCAGTAGAACACAAATCACCATTCTTTGCTATGAAAAAGCAGCTAGTGTGGAGGACTTCATTTTCCAGACACTTGTGTGTGTTGGTGATGATCATGTAAGTCTTACATTAGGCGACACATCAGGAAGACAGAAGAGGTGTTACATCAGTACATCTCTGTCAGATAACCTCAGCTAAATTGCGCTCAGACTGCAAAGCTGGATGGATTGTGTATCTGGTCCTGGTAGTTTCTGTGCTCTGGAAAAAGGAGACTTCTGTGAGGTATTTGTGTGATGATCTGACCACCCACTGAGGATCTCGTTCTGTGTGTACCGCGAATGTCATGTCGTCTTCTCATTCAGAAATTGAGGTCTGATGGGAGACTGATGGGGACAAGAAGGGGAGGGAGAAAAGGAGGAATGTCTTGAATTTCTACAGGGATGAACTAAGAGCTGTTTTAAGTCTAGATAAGGAGGTTATTTGTACACAGTTCTGCACTTTAGCATGTGTTGTGCTGAAATCATTGGGATATTTGGAGACTGTTTCACTTTTACATGCAAGTTCTGCTTGCTCAGCACACAGAGTAAACAGTTTACCGTCCAGCAGTTGCCTCCTGATAGCTCTGGGGAAAGGACCTTGAAAACAGCACTTCCCATGCTTTCACCCCAGATAAAAGTGTAACAATAGCAAATACCTAATTGTAATATGGCATTTCAAGTCACCTGCCGGTTATAAAGCATTTGTGGATTTACAGTGTTCATTTAGTCCTTCAGACTCTTTCCTCGGTCATGAGGAACACCAGTGATCTCTAGTAAGTGCAAAGTCTGCTTATTATGGTGTGCGCCATCCTGGGGCTCAGCTGCTCGAGCAGCAATTGTTCATCCTCTTAGCACGCAAACAAACCAGCCGGGTCAGAGCTCCTGAGCTCCCTCCCTTCCATACTGGAGATGCTGCCTATTTCTGTGTGAGATTTATTGCTGCATTTACTTGTTTGCCAGAGAACTTGAACTAAGCAGCATTACTCACGTTCTGATGAGCAGCTGTATATGGCCAGAGGGTGCTCCCAGTCACTGGCAGGTAGTGTGTGCCTCATATTGTGGTTTATACAGTGCTAAAAGGGTGTTTAAAGGATTCGAAAGGGAGCTTTAAGGAGTGGATGAAAGGTATGTAGGCAAAGAAGCTTTGCATACACATACCTCCTGCCCTAAAAATGCAGCCACATTTCCAACAGTTCGGTCTCTTCCAAAGTAATTTCAATTATTATTTACAAATGGCTTGATGGTGTAAGAACAGACAGTTGCAGAGAAAGAGAGAAGTCTGAAAGACAAGTAGAGCTTAGAGTGCAAGTCAGACTTTGGTACAGCTCAGCATTTGGCAGAAAAGTGCTTCTGAAAGACCAGTGTCTTGGTCGTCAGACATAGAAGTCCCCAGAAATCCCATAAAAATGTCATTGACCTGGAAAGAACAGAGCCCCAAGCCAGCCACTTGGCTGAAGCTATGGATTGCACAGGAAAAAATATATGAAGTAGAAAACACAAAAATTATAATAGCTGTTATTATGAAAAACCGATGCTTTACAAACATTCAAACCCTCAGGATCTTTCAGGCTGTTTCTTGTAATTGGAAAGAACATGAAAGCCCTGTTCTGAATACAGGGCAGTAGTACTAAGTTGGGTTTGGGGTTTTCTTTGTAACAGTGGGAACCATTTAAGGCACATCTGCACAGTAATACAGTAACCATAGGGTAATTAATCTTGGTGTTCAGGCATCTGGATTAAGTGTGCTGTGCAGACCTACCCTGAGTGATGGCATCATAGGACTCAGTCAGGAAGCCGCATCGCTGACTTGCTGTGTGATCTCAAGCAAGTTGTTTATTGTCATCATGTTTACTGTACCAAATGTTCTACAAACTGGTTAAGTTCATTCTGGGAACTAATGTTGTGTTACAATGCGAAGATGCAGTTTCCAGGCAGAAAAGCAATTTCACTTAATCTTCTGTTTCCTCATATGTGAAATGTGCCTTCTTGATCGCTCCCTTACCCCCGTTCCCCGCCTCCCAGAGGAGAGTTGTGTTTAGTTAAATTTACTTGCTACAATAAAAATACATACCTGTGATTTTGAATTTGAGAATTCCGGGGTGCAGGTTTGTCATGTTATACAGTCCCCAGGTGCTCCATGTTGATGGACTAAAATATCCTGTACTGTGTTGTGGCTTAAGTATACACTGCATTATAGAATTGCCGTGGACCAAGGATTTTTCATACGGGCATTTACATATATTTAGTATGTGCATATGCATTCACATACCTACACACATTGTAATAACTGTATTTGTGTGAAGATAAAGATGTGTTCTGACATTAATAATCATGGCAGATTACAGGCAACAAAGAGAGGAAAATTGCTGTCCTGCCTATTTGAATTACCATCAGGCATTAAACTGGCTCTACTCGGGGAGACTTTATCCTCCTGCCATCCGATAAGGAGAGAAAATGTGACAATGTTGCACTTCAGTTGATGTTTACTTTTTTTAATGCAAAGTGGCTTTATATTTCTTAAGTGAAATTCATTTCCTATGGTTCGTTGCTTGGGCCATGATATTTTAGATGCTACACAGGGATCTAATGATAGTGAAAATACCACAATAAAGTCTACTTCTTTTCAAATTCTATTTCTCAGATTATCTGCAATTTTTGAACTGTATCTTAGTAGTCCATTAAAAAAGAAAAAGAGCTGTTCCTGTTTGCTGCTGCCCGAACTTTTTTTTAATTACCTTGGTAAGAAGCAAATGGCTGTAATTGTCACAAAGATGTTACCAGTCGCTAGCTGAAGGAAGAGCAGTCATTTTCATGATCTGGGAACAGAATGGAGAACCTGTGGCTCTGCCAGGCTTTTGCAGGCGGCATTTCTCTCGTGTCTGTGCTGTAGGCAGCTGCCAAGCCACATGGTTTTACACCGAGCTGAAACCTATTCCTGCTCTCCCAGATTCTGTGGGGAGAGATTGCAGTCCAGGTTCAGAAGATCTCTGTGCAGCTCTCTTGGCTTCATTATGTGTCTTTCAGATTGCTGAGAGTTGCACAGGCATTCAAACATACCTAGATGTGGAAATGCTCATTCATGTCTCTTCCCTCCACACCCAGCTGCCTCTCCAAGGCAAAAGGCAAGTACTTTCCTGAGGCACAGAGCTGCCACCTTCCAGATCTCAAAACAGGGTCCTTCTTGTTTATACCACGGAGCAAAAGAGACAGATCCTACACTATGATCGTGGGCCAGATGGCAACAGCTCTTGGGGCGGACTGAACAGAAGTTACCTCAAACTCTGTGCTGCCCCAGCTAGTGATGGCCGCATGCTCGGCTGCCCTGCCAGCAGCAGGTTGGTGCCCTATGAATTGCCAGAGCCCACGCTCAGCTGCTAATATCTTTGGAAGTCCAGTAGAGCAAGAAAGAGCTGTAAGAGTGCAAGGATCCAAGCTGCCTCATCGAAGAGGAGTGTAGTGCAGATGCTACATAGTTATGGTGCCACTGGAGATTTTCTCTCCAGTGTGGAGACCTTGCAATGCTATCAGCCTCAGAGGCATTTAGTGTGGCCAGGGTAGTTCGAAGCAGTGACCGTGCAAGCTAGAATCCAGACCAGCCCCTTTTTAAGTGCATGGGGTTGGAAGAGAAGAGTAAGTATTCTTGCTTTTCATATTTGGACTGAGACCAGAATGAATATATCTCATTGTTGGCACAGATCGACTGTCTTCACTAACATCTGGTAAACTTGTGTGCTGAGAAACTTGAGAAGCAGTGATAAAATGATATTGTCAAAATGCTAGGACTGTCATTAGCAGATGTGAAATAGGAAAGAGAAGACAAATATCCTTCCAACTTCCTTGCCTTGCAGTCAGATCTAGCCATCACCAATGTGGAAATCAAGTTTTCTAAGTACCAATAACTATGACGACTCCTTTATGGTTATCCAGAGCTGAATATGTGCCTGTGCTGTAGCAATCCTTGTTGTCACCTTTTGTTGTATGGCATTTTTAACAGCTGCCTGCTGCACAGATATCCAGCTGGAGTAACCCCATCACTAGTACAGTGAACCAAGTAGATTTATTTGAACAAATAGCTTTCTTGGAGAATAAAATCAGAAATGTGTTATCCCAGCAGAGTTAATTGGTTTTGTTTGTGTACCACACTAATGGTGCTGTACAACCATTTTTGGCCAAGTCAGGTAATTTAAGCTCAATCAAGTGTCTGTGCAGAAGCAAATCACCCAAAAAAAATGGTACTCTGAAACAACTTCTTTACTTTTTACCAAGACTGATCTGTGACCTTTTCCTTATCATTTTGCCATGCTCAATAGGGTGTCCCTGAGGTGTCATTCTTCTTTTAGTAATTGTTCCAAACTCATGCTAGGTTCTTCTAAAAGGCAGTAATGAAAACCACAGTTGTTTATCCAGTGGTGAGAGTCTTTTGGATTTCATCTTCTCTAGGTGACAAGCTGTAGACACTGAAAAGGGTTTGATCGTGCTATATATTCTGTCTTCTCAAGGTGCAGTTGGCATATGTTGTGTCTCGTTTCTTCATGGTGCAACACAGAACCTCAGGTTAACAAGGTAGGATCATCAGTATATTCTATTTTTACTTTTGAGTCTGGAGTTTATTTTCTTCCTGCCAAGCTTTTTGCTGTCCTCTCCTGTTTCAGCCTGACCGTGTGCAATTACTGCCTTCCCAAATGTTAAACTCTATTGTAACTACTGCTTTAGAGCCAGCCTGAGCCCTAACAGATTGCAAACCCACTGTGAAGCAGAATGTCCTTCCACATGAGGCTGGACAACATTCACATTCCAAATTGCAGGTTTTTGGTTTTGTTTTTTCCACATAACTATCCATGTATTTGAGATGAGTACATGAGTTTATGGGGCAGTGTATATAGTATGATTTGTCATGTAGTGTTCATGGGATTTAATGCACATAAGGCACTACTGTGGACACAGTGTTAATTAAATCCCTTTCGTGCAATATAACCTCTGTGAAAAACAACTTGCCCAAATCCTGCTTCTGAAACGCACAGCGACTTATCTCTCTGTGTGATATATTAGTCATTGAAACATCTTTTAGTCAGGTTTTTAATCAGCATGCTTTGGCTTTTCTTCTCTAATATGTGAGATCTGAAATGTTTCTGAAGACCAGATCACTCCTTCTGCAAAAAGAGGCCTGGGAGAAGTTGAAGGACAAAATCTCTGCCAGCGGCCTGCACCACAGGCCCTCGCTGGGGCAGGAACTGACGTACCAGCATGACCTCCCTAAGGGGTGGCAAAACCTTGGACTTTACAAAACCTAGTAGAGGACTCTGTGCTTCTGTGTAGGAGCTTTCCCCCATTTCAGCTCCCTAACTGCAGCTGCATTGGGATATTTAGTCATCAGGGTGGGGATGCTGCTTTTGCCTGAAGTGCTGGTACAGTAGCTGTCACTGTCATGTCTGAGTGGTTTGCATTAGCCTGGGATACATGCTGGCAGGCAGGTTGGTAACACACTTCACCTCACCTGTGCTCTGTCTGCCTGTGGCCCCATGCTCAGGTGCTAAGTATGATTGGGCTCTTCCATCTCATCCCTTCAGCTCTTGCAAATGGACTGCTTGTGCCTTTGCTTCTAGCCAGCATAGTCACACCTAGCTAGTAAAGGCCAGCGCTGTAAAAGATAGTAGGCACCTTCTACCTGCTTTGCCAGTTTTGGTGGGAGTACAGGCACATAAAAAGGTGGCTGGTGCTTAAATTCCTTTGTGGACTTCATGTGAAGCATCTAATCAAAGCCGTGTTAGAGCAGGCAGCTGAAGTATGCCTTCCAAGGCCAACTGCGTTGACTGATTTACTGGACTGAGTTTCTTTTTCTGACCTCTGAGTTTCTTTTTCTGACCTTTTGGGGATGAAAAATGAAGTTGTCTTCTGTTCCTGGCCCACCTAACTGAACTTCTTCCCTGAGCAAGCCCCTGGCACTGCACCTTGCCTTGTGGATGGGAGCATATCATTGCACCTACCCTGCAAGGGTGGGATCTGTGGGGCACACACATGCCTGAGTTCTCTCTTCCACCCTTGCTGGGTGCTTCATTGCCCTGTCCCTGCAAGACTGATAGGAATTATAAAGCAGCCAGCCAGATGGTGCCCTGGCAGCTATTCAAGCTCTACTTAGTCAAGTTGTGTTGGCCAGAACTGCATAGAGCTCCCTCTTCCGTCTTCATGCCAGCTGAATTGATGTAGAAAGACACTCCTCAGTTAAAGAGCATTTCAGCTTCTTCACTGGTGCTTTGAAATATTTTCCCATCTCTTCTATCTGTTAATATTGGCAAGTGCCTGTGTTGGCAGGTTCTTGTGTTGCCAGCTTTCATGCTTTTGTCAAAAGCCATTGGGTTGCACTGCTAAGCTTCAGGTCCTGCAGCCAAATTATACATGAGAACCTCTAGCATTGTTTTTTATGGCTGAGGAAGAAATGCCACCATATCAGAATTTGAAAATTTAGAAACTAGAAAGAAAAAAACAAAACAACCCTGAATTGTTGTTGTTAATGATGATAAAACCATGATATTATACTTCTAGTCATACTACGTGTGGGACACACGTGGCAGTGAAGAACCCTTAGCAAACGTCACAGAAATATAAGTTTTACCATGAAATTTTGCTTGGAGGAAATTCTCCAGGCCACAACACAGTGACCCAAATCTTCATTTTGTCTTGTTTCGGCCATTTGGGCAGCAGTACTTCTCATCTCTCCTGCACTAAGTTTGTTGGTTTGATGGTGGGTACCTACAGGGTCCCTTGCTGTCAGGAAGGACACTCAGGTATTTTCTGAGGCAGAGCAGTTCCCTTGCTTCAAATGCCTCTCAATGCCCAAAGCTTGGCCTGTTGGTCCTACCTGCAGCGTTTTCTGTGACCTTCTTTTTCCAAGGGGAACATGGCAACCAGCTACTGCCTCCCAGCTGGGGAATCACACTGTTGGTAAGCAGAGTTAAGCCATGATTTCCTTCATTACAATGGGGAGACAGAGAATAGCTCAGTGTCTACATTATAGTATCTACAGGGAGTGGCACTACTGGAGCTCAGAAAAGTCATTTTCAGAGATTAGAGATCAGTAGTGGTATACTACAGGTCACAGTCCACCTTTGCCCCTTGTACTTTGTCTCCACTGAGAGACAGCTGCCCCTGCTCTCCAAAGCAGCCCCCCTGTTTGTGTCCTGGGGAGAGCCCTCTTGCCCAGTCAAACGCAGCCTCTTTGTCCTTTTTCAGTGAGGTAACTAGAGGCAGAGGGGTTAAATGACTAAGTAAGGCCAAACAATGAATCAACACCAGCAGTTGAACTGAAACTCGGGAGTCCTTGGCTTCTGCTCCTGTGTTTTCTCTCCTGCATGAGCAGACGGGAAGCTGAGGGGCGGGCGCCTGTGAGAGAGACCGGCTGCAGAGGATGGAATAAATACTCACTTGTGTGCGAGCGAACACAACCGCGTCTGTCTGTGCCTCCTGCTCTGAGAAGAAGTTTAGTGTGTGCTCCAGCCATTAATTGCAGAGCCAGATCCTCTCCTGCACTGCAGCTGCATTGTGCTGCATGGAGGAGTGTGGCCCCATGGCTGGCCAGGAGAAGGCCACCTTAGGCTCGTGGTGCCCTGCGGTGACAGCCACCCCAGGGCCTGCTGGAGGTCTCGCACCTGGGAAGAGAGAGGGGTTTTGTGTGCAGAAGGCTGGCAGGGAAGCACACTCCAGCCTCCCTGATTTGGAGAGGTCTGAGGCTGGGGGAACTCATGAGACACCAAGATCCACTTAGCTTCTGAGTTTTGAGCACTCTCCTTGGCCGCCCCTTGTATCAGGACAGGGAGAGGAAAATATGTTACAGTGTTAATTTGATAGATGAAAATAGCTCTTCCAAAAGCATTGCCTGCTTTTGATTAGTATTATTAATGTTCTGAAGCCAGATGGTTTGATGCCAGATTTCAGTCCAGATTGGAGCTTGTACAACTGAACTCCATCCTCTCAGTGAGAAAGCTGCTCATGAGAAGAGCAGTAGTCCTTACAGTGTGGTGAACAGCAACATTGGAAATAATTTTCTTACACTGTCATTTGATGTGCAGATAAAATTTAAAAAACGTAATTGCTTTATGTTTTTAGTATATGACATTTGCATCTAGTGAACTTGTCAGGGGATAGTATGATACCTGCATTAAATAAAGCTAGGTTGCTTGTATTCTTGGCCCTGAAAAAACAAGGTGACTAAAAGGTTACTTCTTTGTCCTCCTACTTTTTTCTTCCAAGATACTTCTGACTGTTTCCTGGCTTTGTTTAGCAGAAACAACCAGTTCTCTCACTGAGCTGACAGTCATGGAGGGTGTCGTGCTATATTTATGCTTTACACAATATTTGTGTCAAAAAGTCTTTGTGTAAACAGACCCGATGTCAGTAAAAGACAACCCTGGAACAAATGGTATGAAGTTTCAGAAAGCTGGTCTTTCCCAAAAGTGACTAATGTGAGGCAAATGGAAAATGTTGGTCTGAAACAAGTCAGATCCAGCTGCGTGCATCTGATTAAAAACATTGATTGCTCGACATCTAAACCAAATAAAATATGATACATTTTGATTAAGCAAAACCAGGAAACTGTTACCATTTTTAGGATGTCTTTAAATGTGACAGTATCTATTACCTGATATACTGATACTTTCAGTATCTATTTAAACAGACTCCAGTGTTCAGACAATATATGATGTAACTTCTATCCAAAATTACTTTTGTTTCCTTGTATCCAAGATGGAAATTCCTGTCCCTCTTGACCATCCATCTCAAGAGCAAATACAGCTACTTTTCCCATAACTCGGCTCCTTCTTTCCTGCTTTCTCTTCTTGCCTTCTGTGCAACTGAGTTTTTTCAGAATTTCTATGTATCTATCTGTAGTGTTGTTTTCACTATAATCCACACTCTACTTAATCCCAGGAAAATGGCTCTCCAAAACTTTTGAAGTGCGTGACAGACTATAAAATCTGAGGGAATCTGAGAATGCAGCTAGAAGATAAAAAGTCAAGACAAGGAAAACCATGTCATTTCAAAACCAAAATGTGATCACCAGTATATAGTAATTCAAAGAAACTCGTGTCAGCATGGCCATCCAATTTTGGAAAGAGCTGAAAATGCTTCCTAGTACATGGGGCACCACTCTTCTTAGGATTTAGGATACCATTATTCTGGTATCTTAAGTATTTTTGTGCCTTCTGTCAAATAAACACAAGTTCAGTTTTTCAGCTGAAAAGGAAGTCTATTTCTTAAGGTGTATGTTTCAATTAGTTAACATATCAATAATTATCATCATCTGCTTCTAAAATTAACTTAGTAATTACAGCCAAACTAGTGAATATAATGAGTGGTGTCACTTGTGGCAAGAATTATTTCAGAAAACATATGGCACAAAGTGCAATCTTAATAACACATTTTCAGGTTGCCAGGCTGCTTAAACTACTTTGATGGGCTGAAATAGGGGCAAGAGGTCTGACAGAGGATTCTGTGTTGTGTGTAAGGGGCTGATACTCCTTCTAGTTATAATTCATTGTGGCAAGAATGAAAAAAATTAGGTTTAGGAACTAGTTTTCAGGAAATTCAGTCTCCAGTGAGCAGCTTAGGATACAGAGCAAAAGATTACAGCAAATCAAAGCTGTATGAAATGTTGTATGTTAATGCCCATGTGTGTTTTCTTGAATAATTTATGTTAGAAGCATTAGGGGGACAGCGAAAAGGATTGCTGTTGGATCTGGCATGAAGTGGTTTCACTCTCCTTCAGTGCAGCAGCCTTTCCTTCTGCCCAGTTTGTTTTGGGAAAGGGTGAGCTGGTCCGTCACACACAATGCAAGGGAATGTCCTCAGCTGTTTCTGAGGATGGTAAAAAATAAAAGTTGTTTCATACTGAATCCATCTGTCTCCACAGCGTGGTTTGCTGTCTCTGTAACAATGTGGTGATAACAGTGAGTTCCCAATCCCTCTGGCGTATCTCCCTAAGGCAGATACAGAGACTAAGTTTAGCGTGACATCGTTCAAAAAATAACCCCATCTCTCAATTCTTTTTTCTCCAAGTAAGAAATACAGTTCTCACAAGTGGAGAAGGTAGGAAAGGGAAATGCCTTTTTTTGTAGAACAGAGGCCTCTTAATTGCAGGATACCATCCATCTTCTCAGGATGTATCTGACACTGAATTTCCTTCAATGGATTGTGAAAAATAAATAATTTATCAAACATCCTGAATTTTGCTCCTGTTTGGGTCTAATTTTGTAATTTGCTAGTCAGGGTGATTCTGAGACACTTAAAATGCAGAGGTAATTGTGAAATGCTCTGAAGGTCTTTTTGAAAATTAGTTTGTAATTATGCATAAAACCAATCTGAAACAGGTGTGTACAGATACAGTGATGAAGCTTGATTAAAGGTATATAGGCCATTAGGGTGAAATTCAAGATTTTGTTGTATCGGTTTATGTTCTCACTGCCTCTACTGGATGCAACCTTGATAGTTGCTATAAAAATTTAGGGAAAAAAGATGTTGATTCTTGCCCAAGAATCTGTGTTAAATCTATTCCTCCTGATGTAAATCTAATTATAATCTAAGCTATATAAATTCCTGTTGTGTAGTGTATAATAATTGCTGCTTCCTCCAAAGTATTTGTGACAGGCATCATAGCAGCTCTCAAGGGCTGGCTTTTCTAAGATTTCTATGCACTGAGTGCAAAATTCTTCTGAAAACTTTTTCATTTAATATTTACGTATAAGCTGAGCTGATTTGAAAATGTTCCTTTGGGTGTATTTGGAGAGTTTATACTACCTTGGAAAATTCACATAGGCAGTTTATATGGAGTCTATTCTGGGTTTATTAATGTTTATTGGGTCATTTTCTTCAGCAGGTCACCGTACTGATGGGAATACAAGGATCTTAAGAGAAAAAATAGGTGACAGCTGACATTGTTTCACAGATGAAGATCAGCACTACAAACCATAGGGACACCAGGCCTGTACATTTGCCTTGCTCCAGTATAGGTCACCTCTCTGAGACATGATCTTGTCACTCTGTTTTTCAGGCTCCTCCTGACTTTCTTATCACGCTGTCCTTATTTGTGGCTATTGTGTCTGGATAGTGTGAACAGGCTCTATGGGCTGACAGCAGTGGAGGAAAGGTTTGGCAGAACAGTGTTATTTACTCCATGAAGAAATCTGGCCAGCAAGTCATTGAAACACACACACACAGACATGATGCACCCAGAACCAAAGTATCTAGGGAGGATATGTAATTAATAACAAGTAGTAGAGAGTCATTTAATTGACTGCTGGCCTGTCAGAGTTAAAGAGTTGAGAAAAGGAAGTTGCCCGCAATCCAGAGCAAAGCACGTGATGAAATAGCAACAAACTCATGACTTAGGAATCCCTGAGTGGGTAATTCAGCCTTTCCAGGCTGCAGTGATGAATCATTTGAGTGTTTTTCTGGGTGTGAGCTTTTAGGTGGCAGTGACAATGTCAGCCCTAGTGGAAGTGACCTCAACAACAAGCTCGCTGGTACAGATCAGGGGCCCTCCTAAAAGCAGAAAGTCAGCAGCGCATCAGCAACACAGAGCACACGGCTAGGGTTTAATTGCAAGGTTAGGATTAAATAACCATTTGTCAAGATTGCAGCTCTATTACATGTCTGAGACCAGATAGTTGCTGTTAGCATCTAACTCACCAGATGATAATTATATATGCTGCCTTCAACAGAAAAGTAATTCAAACTACTGTGAAACAAAGTTGTACAGGCAGCAGTGACTGTACAAAATCCATGAGGGTTTGGGTTTTTTTTTTCCCTTTGCCATTCTAAAGCCCTGATGGTGAGAAATTTAGTTGTTGGTTTTGAAGATTTATGATCGAATCTTACTTTGTTGTAGCGCCATCAGAAGCAATGCAGTTACATTAAGGATCGATTCAGTCATCTTTCTGTGATTACAGAATGGTACATCCCTCTTAAAACTATAATACTTAAACAAAATTAAACAAAATTTTAACATGCTCCAGAGTTTTTAAAGTGCATATGAATTTTTGACCAGAGTAACTATGAGCAGCTGTGTATACTATGCAATAGCTCTTTGTGACATGCTCTAAAATAGACTATCTCATAATACTGTAAGCAGAAACAATTTATTGAAAAAACACAGAAATAGATACAAGCTAGCAGAGCAAGCAGCTACTAGCTGTCCCCACACAAACAGTACTCCTGTGCTCCCGGAGAGCACACATAGAGCCACCACAGTAATTGCAGGGATGGCCAGCACCTTGTGGTGCTGAAAATGAGGGTTTGGCTCCCATGAGTTTCCATGACCTTGTTCCTATTGTCCAGGCAGAACCACTGTTGCTGCAGCATGCTGGGTGTCTCCCGGGAGAGGGTGGATGGGGAGGGCAATGAGAAGAAATGGTATTAAAACTTGACAAATCACTGCTCCCACTCACTGGTATAAGAACTGTAAGAAGTCAAAAGGCACAGGACTTATCCCTCTATCCCTCCCAGACTGCCATGTAGGACAGTCCACAGACAGCAACAACCTCTTTCTGTAAAACTGGTGGTTTTAAAGGGCAATCAGTTTCCATTTTATAAAAAAACAGCTTTGCCCATTAGTAGGCAACAACTATCTACTCATTGTACCCAGACGTGTTCCCGTCAATGAAAAAAGGTTAATCAGTCTACCCAGCAGTTCTGACTTGTGGCTCACAAAATACTTTATGCAAAGCTTGTCCGTGATCAGTAAAGGGGTGTGCGTCAGGAACACGGTAATGATTTTTAATAATGAAATATTATCATTAAGTAGTACATTATCCTCTACCTTGTGAGATTCTTCTAAAAATTTCTTCTTGTGTCCAAGAAAATGCACCGTTTACAAGCATTAGGCTCTGTTTGTAAAATTACACAGTGCAGTGTAGCCTATGTGAAACAAGCTTTGTGGAGACTAAAACTATGTGAGGGTTCCCAGAGTGAGGAGAAATATGTGCAAGGTCTGTTTGGCTACAAAAAGGATCACATAATGTCTGGTTTTAGGAATCAAGCTGAAGAGCGTAGACGTGAGCAGAGTGTGGTTTAAGAGTGTTTGAGCAGTGTCAGTGCCAGTATGCCACCGAATGAAGTTAATTCAAGAACTCCTTTGCTCACCAGGCTTTAAAGTCTTCATAAATACACATTTAAAAATCAGCTCTACTTACACTATTATGAAAAGGTGAAAAATGAGACAAAAAAAAAAAAAAAGCCCAACCCAACACACTAAAGAAATGGTTTATAATTTTCTAAAGTTCAAGAGAAGGTAGTAAGTTTTATTTTGTCTTGAAGTGCTAAGTGCAAAAAGAAATATCCTGTAGTCAAAAACTCCCTCTGCTTTAAAAAATCTGAACACGTGTTCCATCAGCTCAGGCAAAGCTGAAAGGGTTTAGAACTTGGAAGAACTTTAGAATGATTAGCATTTATCTCACAAATAATATTGCTGTGTTTCAGTCTCACATAGGACAAAATCACATCTGACTTTAAAAGCTGCCTCAACAAACCATCACTGTGAACTCAAAAACATCCTTTGCACTTGAGAACAGGGAAAATAGAAACTAGTGTGGGGTGTGCCAACTGTGCCCTGATGTATTTCTCCCCCTTGGACACGACCATGGATAAAAAGCTGCTGCCTCCCAGGGCAGCACCAGCCCTCACATTTTCAGTGGCAAGGGAGGAGCAGATCCAGCCTGGGAGCTGGGACAAGTTGTCTGCCACTACTCAAAAGAAATGGCTGGAAGGGTGGAGCTGGTACAGGGCACTTTGTGAGGCAGCTACATTTTTGGCTAAACTACTCTCAATCTGTTAGTGCTTTGAACTTAAATAGGGTGAGTTTTTCTCCCACTTAAAATTCTTCAGTCTCTGGGAATGTGAAATCCCATAGAAACTTTGGGAAAAATATTAAACCAGTATTATAACAAAATAATACGTTATTCCTGTCTGTGTTTACTTGGCACACCTGGTTAGTGATATTTCCTACATCAGAACCAAGAACTGTTACTCAGAGATATACTCCATCCACCTACATTTCAACTTATTACATCCAGGCAGACATCTGGTTTCTCTTCTTCTGGTCCATTGACATCTGCACCAAAAAAGTCTTGGCTGTTGGGTAGCACAGATGGCTTGTGGGACCAGCTTCTCTGCACAATAAAACCACTAACATCACAGACAGGACTTTGCAGGCTGAATTGTGACTTCCTACCCAGTGTCTGCAATTTTGATGATGCTTGCCCATGGGTGCCTTATTCCTGCCCTTTTATTCATGTGTCACCTCTTGCGGTTAGATTTTGCTGCAGCGGGTGATTTGATATTTTAATACTGTTGAACTTTCACCTATTTGATCAGCAGAGGTTCTGGAATCAGGTGACTACTGCCGGCTCTTCCACATACTTCCCATGTAATCTTGTGTACCAGTTGTTTGGTCTGGATAGTGTAATCCTTACTCACGTTGATGAGCAATTAAAACACATGAGCAGTCCTGCTGACTGCTGTGTATAAGACATGTGAGTGATCACCAACCTGAGCAAAGGTTATCAAATCTTGTGTATAACCTCTCTGCTCCTGTGTTAACTCACAGGAAATAGTGTTATGTCACTTCCTTTCTGAGTGGTGTAAGCTAAAATACCTTAGGAGCTTGAGAAAAAAGGTGCTGCAGAAAGGTAGTGCACTGCCAGTACAAAGTTATTAGGATCCTCATTAAGCAGCCCCAAGAAAGCTCTCTCTAAAGCCCCAAATAGGAGCCTTCCTCCCAGATGTGAAGTATTCTGGGTCAAGGCCCAGTTACTGTCTCTGAGGTGTGCTCCCACCTGGCCTCCTGCAGAACTTCTCCCTCAGATCAGGCATCGTCACCGTGTTTTAAAAAATTCAATATTTAATTATGCTTCTGTGAAATATGTTACTAAATCTTGACTGAAATCCATTCAGAACATATATGTTTCTCAGATAGACTGCCAGTTTGCCTGATAGGGATTTGTTTATTTGTTCCCCTTTGAAAGAAAAATCAAGATCCGTTTAGTCACTACCCAGATTAGGAAAACAGGTCATGTTTAAAAAGATGTGGGCTAACATGCTCTTAACACCCCCAAACAAACCAGTAGTAAATGCTACTTAAAACAGGTTTAACATACGTAAGAGATTAGGATCAGTCTTTGTTGTCTCTAGCCTAGCTAGATTGCTTTTAAATGTGACCTCCTTTCCTTGCCTAGACAGATGCTCTTTGTCTGTTGGGACCACTGGGTTGTAAAGCCATCCTGACAGCTACCTCGCTTCCCAGTCCCTCCCAAAGGGCCAAGATTCTTCCAACTGGTTTCCTTCTACTGAAAAGACTATAATTAGTTGCTTCCCCCTTTTTCCTCTGCTTAAAATTGGCATTGTACAGCCTTTCTTCCTATCTCTTGAAACCTCATCTGCCATCCTGTCCTGCTTTCAAACATACATAGAAGGAAACACTATGCTATGGGAGCATAAGCACATTGTTTAACAAAGACAAGCTGTCACGTTTTATAATAAAGAATCAGCATTTTCTTCCTTTCCCATTAGACTGTGACTTATCCTTCTGTTACCCAAAATACATATTACCTGCTTGTTTCTGAACTATGACTTCCTCCCTTTTTTACTAAACATTATTATTGCTGTGTTTATTTTGGTAGCCTGGATATTAAGGTTTCCTTTATTACTCTAGCATATTATTCTCCCATGTGTCTAAGTAATTTCATATTAAGTTTTCCTGTCTGTTTATATCAGTGGAATAGCTTTTGAAAATGTAAATCAATCAGCAATACTCACAGATTGGAAGATTTCAGCTAAGAACATTTTTTCGAAAGTGTGTTATGGACAATTTCGTGGTTTATAAGGGATTTGAGGCTGAGAAGTCTCAAAAATCTTATAAGTAGATACATTTTCTTACAAAAATACCATGTCAGAGATATCCTTGCTCGTTTAGCAGAACTTAGTATTTTTAAGCTTCTCCAAAAAAAAAGCAAACCAGCATCTTCTAAAAACGGGATCTTCAAATTTATGAAACTCATCTTAATTAAAACAAATTATGCATCAGCTTTTCAGATTTTCCCTGCTCAATTATGCAGGTCTCGAAGCTCAGCTCAGGAAAGAAATTAAAGCTATTTTGAGCTATTTCATGTGTTAGTTTATCGAAGTCAAGCTTTGTAATCAAAATGTGACAATTAGCATTCCTTTGTAATTTAATTCAAATGTATTCCTTTTTAATTAAATACAAATTTATTCCTTTGTAATTTATTACAAAGGAGGATATCTTTACAAAATAATTTTCCAGATTTTTCACAGGCTTTGCCAAGTACACTGATATCTACTGAACAATGCGTGTTTGAAAATAAATGTACAACAGTTCAAACAGCCATTCTGAGTTATTATGGAAGCAGAGCTGTTAGTATATATTTCTTTTTAGCCTCCTAGTCTAGGACATTTTGTAGGACACATACTCACTTTGCCAATTGAAGTCCTGTGTCAGTCTTGGTCTTGAGAAACCCTAAATCATGTTATTCATTTCCACACTGTTCCTGTTCGTTATATCTATCAGTTAATAAATCTAAAGTCTTTCATTTGCTGAGTGGAGCATCTCCACCCAGGCCAAAAGGATTCTGCATGTCTATACACACTGATTTCCAAGTTATTTACCCTATCAGAGCCGTAGAATAAGCACCCATTTAAGTTTTGTCTTTCAGGCTGTGCAGAAGATTACGTGCTAGACAAATCTCACTTATTCCTTCTCTACTGCTTCACATAAAACCTGATCCTAACTCTTTAGCTAATGTTTTGACCCTGACATGGTCCTCAGTCAAGGACTGGTCCTCAAGCAAGGGCTGGCCCAAATATTTAGAGATGCAGAAACTGAATTTAAGGCACGCACTTACACGATATTTGGACATGTAAGGAATAAAATGGTGAATAATCAATGACTATTGTACCCTTAGATGACTCAGGGAAGGCTGTTGGCTGGATTCACAATGTTTTAGGCAGAGGGCTATGATGCTGGGAGGAGTACAGAGAGAGGCAATAAAGCAATCAAGGATTTGGGGGAAAACTGTCACACAAAGAGAACAAAATGGCTAGGAGTGTCTTCCTGAGAAAACGAGGGGGTGGGTAAGTAGGGAGCTGATGGAAGGATATCCATCAGAGAATGTATATGGCAAAATAGAAGCTTCTGCTATCATCATCCCAAAACCAAAGTAAGTGGATATCTAATGAAATTCAGAATCAGTAAATTCAACATTGTTGAAAAAAACTAAGTAAATCAAGTTTGTGTGGGAATGTTACCAGACACCAAGTGCAATTTGCACAGCAGAACTCACGTCCATGCTCATAAACTCTGTCTCCGAAACAGTGTGGCTGCCTCAAACTGCCTATTGGGGACAGTCTCAGTAACGTTATCATTCTCAAACTATCCCCTGAGTGGTTTAGCCTGGGCCAAAATGGAGCCAGGGAACAGTCTCATGGTTTACCAGTGTTACCTACCAGTTCACACAGTCATGGAAGACTGGCATCTGGGATCTCTGGTGATATAAGGAGTACTGTAGAAGCTTCGTTCTGCTTCGTTGGTATTAGCACAGGTGGATTCTGCATGGATTGATGTTCAGGGCAATAACAGTGGTACAGTTCCACAAATTTTGTGGTATATGGGATCAGAAAGGAGAATCAGTAACCACTGCAAGGGGCACTTCTGCTGAGGTTATGTGGAACCACATGAACTGTTCTGCCGTAAGGATTGCACAGTAAAATAAATGGTTTGCTTCTTGCTTCACTAATAAGACACCTATTTGAATTAAACAGGAATACACTTACATGGTGGTATCCTTTATCAGTGGAGACAAATTTCTACTAAAGAGATATCTTTACAATGACCAAATTGTGGTACAGGAACGCAAAGCCAACATCAACATCTAGGAAAGTTATTACACTTTGAGCTTTTATTTTAAAATTACCTTTGGCCCCTAATGCAGCGAGGGCACCTCCCACGTGCTTGTGCCAGTGGTAGCAGAGAACAAGCCGCAGAGAGCAAAGTGCAGCAGCGGTGGCAGCAGCATCCCTGCCAGGCCCCAGCCCTCTGCTGACTCAGGTTGTCACTGAGCCAACAGAGACTTTCATTGCACAGCAGTTCATCTACCAACACTTTAAAACAACACTGCATCCCATCTCCTTGCTTGACTGGCTCAATGAAAGCCCACAGCAGAATCTGCTGGTTTAACTTTTCCACAGGATAGTAACATTGAAATTATTTTTACATTGTAAAACCTGGACTCTGCTAAGCAAGTAGGAAAACTAATAAATGCTATTAGGTTACTCTGAACTGTCTGTTGGCATTCATGTCCCAGAAGCCAACTGGCAGGAATAACACCTATGAGGGTAAGCTATTTTGGAAAGACACTTGTAGCAAAAACTGCCAGTTAATGGGGATACCTGCAGGAGGCATATTGTCTTAGGAATGCAGCTTAAAACAGCCTGAAGTGTCCCTTCTCACATCCCCTGTAATTAAATATAATAGAAGTAAAGATTTCTCTTCAGACAAAACACTCATAAGGAGGGCTTCACATCTTACCAAAAAAATAAAAGAAATTAGGGAAAATTACTCCAGAATACAAAATCCAAGGCTGTAACACAGCCAGAGGCATTTGGCTGAGGACAGCGAGCCAGCAGCGACTGCTGCAGGGGAAATGGCTGCAGATTTGGCTGCAGAGACAACTCCAGGCAGTCAGCTGGTATGAGGGGAATAACAGCATCCACATGGACAGAGCCATTCCTGCTGGATCAGATCAGGGCATTCCGATGGTCGAATTGAAGGAGCAGTCCTCTTTGCCTAGAGGAAGCACGTCTGTCTATCACATTGGGTGTAGAATACATGTGAATGGATTGGCCTGTTCCCATTCTCTCCGAAGTCATGCGACTGAGAGGCTGGAGAGTTTAAGTCATCTGTCCTTGAGGAGAAGTCTGCAGTTATTACTGCTTTTGTGCAAGGAAGCTTCTGAGCAGCTGTAGCCTGAGGGGAAAAAAGAAAAAGAAGAAAAGGCAAATGGTTGTTGCCAGCTGAAGTCAAAGCTGGAGCTCAGCAGGGTTTGTTTGGGGACTGCTAGGGAGGGGTGAAGAGGTTAGCAGTGGAAGAAGTGGACTGCAGGATGCAATCCAAAGTGGGTTTCTGTGTGTTGGGGAAACAGCTCAGGAGGTTAGAAACGCACTGTAGTGACCAGGCTGAGGGAAGGCCCTGATTTTTATCTGTGTTGAAACTGCCTCGCTGACTTGGGGTGGTCTGCAGTGCTGAGGGCTTGCCTCTCCGCAGAGACACTGCGGGCCTGAAAAAGTACTTAGAAACTCTTCTCTTTAATTTGGCTGTTGTTAAAACATCCAGGAAAAAGAAACCTCTGGGTCTGATGTGGAATTAAAGCTCCAAACTTGCCCTGCAAGCCAAAGGAGCCAGTTAGGAAGCACAAGGGATGTGCTGGCCATTGGAAAGATGGGCACAATGTTCAGTGTGAGTACAGTCCTTCACATAGAGGGCCATTATCATAATTAGGATGGCCAGGGACTGCCACCGTACTATGATACAGCTATAAGGGTATAGTACAGCTCCACCTTACACCCCAGCATCTGCAGCAGCAGCAGGGGACAGCGGGGCAATCGGGGTGGCTGGGAGACCCTCACCCATGAGGGCTGTGAAGGCACCTGCCAGCACAGATGTACAGGGGACTTAGAAATATTTCTGGTAGAATATTCAGGATTAAATTCACATTCTGGAAAAATCAATCAGGGTGCTTACAGAGAGAAAAATCATGCACAGGAATGATCACATTTGCAACCAACCCAGTTGCTGAAGTAATATTATGGGGAAAACTTCTCATACTACCGGGAATTAATAACCAAATAAACTCCTTCAGCCTGAAGTCCACAAAATGCCTTGATAAAAACATACACAAAGAAATGTAGTGAAGTGATAAATTAAGAGTTGGAAGAAGAGCAGGCAGGTAGAGAGCTTCTAGTCATAGTGCTCCAAAACATCTGTTTGAACCACAGGGTAAAAACCAAAACAAACAAACAAACACCAAACCAACCAAAATGAAAACACACACACAAAAAAACCCAAAACCAAAACAAAGAAACAAACAAAACAACAACAAAAAACCAGCTGGATACCGCATGCTTATGGTCTAAAACAAAGCTTGGAAATAGATGATTCACAAAATAAAATTTGAACTATTAGTAGGTTTTGTGGCTCACTGCAGTGCTTAGGGAGTTTTGAGGTTTTGTGTTTTTTAAAATGTTGTATTACAGTCACATTTCCTCTTCCATTTGTTAGCATAACTTTAAAGACGTATCCTTTTAATTCAACTCTTCTGTGACAACATTGTCTGCAGCAGCTGTATTTTATTCTTGTAAAAAACCTTGGACTGATGTAGCAATGACAGGCAAACTCCTGATAAAGAACAGCTTTTGGGTAAACATATCGCCAGAGACAAACTGGGTGATGTGATATGCTGAAAAAATGCACACTTGGGGTTCAAGCAAATGAGAAGAGGTGCTTTGTGGTACAGCAGGTCCTATTTTTGTCCTCATCATTTCTTAGGTAAACTCACTGTAATCAACTCTAAATGTCAGCTGTTAGTTGGATAGCATAGTGCTTTTTTACTTCTTCAGTTACTGTTTTTGATGTCAAGAACAGCTGTTTTCAGTATTTTTTTGTTTAAAAAAAAAATAGAGCTTAACATCTGAAAAAATTGGCTTTGTGTGGCTAACCACAAGCAGGGCACATGACTGAGTGCTGCATCTGCTATGTCCCCCCTTCAGTTCAAACAGTTTGGACAAGAATATTCTGTAAACTTAAAGGGGAACTCTCAATTTACAGAATGCATTTAGAGATTCTCATCAAAGCAAGCTTGAAATTTTACCCCCTACCAAAAAACTAAGAAAATCTGTACTCTGGAAAAGGGAGCTGCAGAATTTAATCCCCTCTGTCTCCTCTCCTTAACCTCAGTCTAAGGGTCAGATTTCCAGGAAATATTTGTAGATTTTTTGACATCTGCCTTTCCAGGGTAGCTAGAGCTACCTCTAGGGCTGTTTCTGGTAATCTGAAGAAAAGAAGTGTCAGCTAGTTTGAACATCTTAATACACTTATGCAGAAAGATATGAAGCATTTAAACCCCTAAGGTATTATTTTTATTTTAGCACTGGTAATATATTAAATGCTCGAGTAGAGTTATTGGTCTTGCTAATAATAGTGGATTTTTCAAAAATATTTGAATGCCTACTGCTATAAGGTATCTCAGAACTGCCCTGCAACCAACAAAAAATGCTTTTTTGTGAAACTTACTCTGAGGCAGTGATCGCAAAAAATTTCATAGATACTTGAAATTTTCTGACCTACCCACAGTCGCATAATTTCCTCAGCAGCAATGCAAGGTATGCAGCCTACAAAGCCTCTTTTGTAGCCCATCATCTAGCCACAGGCTTTGCTTTTTCTTCCGTTGTACATTATTATCTCTTTACTAGGATAGCATGGTCTTTATTGGCTACAATGTGCAAAAACAAATCACAAAAAGTAGGGTAAAAAGGGACCTCAAGATTCCAAGCTACTTCCTCAAGACAAGAAGAACCATGTATAAGAACTACATCCAGTTACAGTATAATGAAATTCATTAAAGCTTTTACTTTTTCCCTTTTATTTATCCCCTTTTGGGCTTGTCTGGGCCAGAAGACAGTTTATGCACTGGAGATCTAACATGGGTTGACACAAGAGAAAAATACATGTGCACTAAAAGGAGGCTTCATAACTCTTCCTCTAGCTGCAGGACACATCCTTACTAGATAAAATGCAGATGAACAATAGCTCCTGGAAATTCATATTGCTTTGCATTTGCTTTGAAGCAGTTCTCATCACCTTGACCTGCATTCATTAAAGATGGGCTCATGAATGCTGAGGAGGCTACTGATCAGTAGCATCTTTCTATGAAGTATTTTCATTGTAAATTATTTCTAAAGGAAACAGTGGCTAAAAATACGGTTTAAGGGGTAAAAGACACTAAAACCTGGTTTAGTCTTTTGGTGATGTCACTGTATAAATGCCACAGGACTGAATTTCTTGTATATGGAAATACAATCAGCTAGAGACCCTGAAATCCCCCAAATTTCCATGATGAAAACACAAAAAAATGTAATGAAGTAATAATTCTGTTAGAACTGGAAAAACACAAGCAGTTTGAAAACTCAGAATCACATTACGCAAAAACATCTGTCTGTGTGATGGGGAAAAAAGTGTGAGTGAATGCTGTGTTCTGAAATGCCAGGAGCAAACATTAACCCAGGGATACAACTCATTTGAGATCTATGTTGGTCAGATCAGCAAAACAATAATTAGTTTGTTTACAGTAAAAAGTATACACTCATGACAAACAGCATTTATCCATGGGGTCTGATCACTGCAGGATCACAATCACAAGGCAGAGCAAAGCATGCCTTACGAGGGTTTGATACTGATCATGCTGTTAATTTGGCTGTAAATGCAATATATGCCAAATGCCCCTTGATTTGCTCCTACTTTCTTTAAGCTGTCTTGACAAGTGCAGCCTGGTGCTAGGCCAGCAAATGCACAGAGTGCCTCAGCTCCCCTCCATATGAGTTCAGAGACTGGAGCAAGAGGGCTCAAACCTCTCCGGTTAGTCCTGCAACCTTCTGTAGCTTTCTCCTCAATGAGCTACTCAGTGAGGATGGACAACTGTACCATCACCTAGACTTGACTGCAAAGAATAATTGCTTACATCTTTGGTTCTATTAGTGGTCTGTGTGCCGGAAGAGAATTTGGCTTCTTCATGTTGGCAGGACCTCGTCACAGATGCACCTGTATATTTAATCAAAGTACATAGCAGATCACACTCCTGTTGCTTTGCTTGTTGAGGCTGCAGTCCCCGGGGACAGCAGGGTATGGCTGCTGGCAGAGCCCTTCCACCACAGCAGGAAAAAATGGAAATAAGCCACAGGCAGTCAGCACTCTGGATGGAAGGGATCAGTAGCAGTAAAAATCAATAGTGCTAATGGTATGGCACTTTTGCTAAAGTTAGCGAACAGCAAAATGGAAACACTTATACCTTTTAAAACATTATTTTCACAAAACTGTGTTTTATTTTTCAAGAAAGCTGAGTTCAAAACCTATATACCTCAGCAACTCTTGTACTGAAACCCAAATGAACATTAAGTGTGAACAAAATTCCAAATGTAAACTGACTGGACTGCCTGATACATGTGCATGAACAAGTATCCTAGCTCAGATATAAGCATATATATTATACTAGCAATCACTGTACAGGTCAGAAGGGAATGCCAAAAGTAAGAATGATATTAGTGTTAGTTAACTGTTTCAGGAAATCTGTTTTATTCCTCACACAAGAAAGCATGATTTATTGCATCCTTTATTTCAAAGCTCATACTGCTAAAAAAACCCCAACACGTACACATATCACTGGTTATTGCACTGTAAAGGCAGAAAAATAATACTCAGATTGACAAAATATTTGTTACACCTCTAGGGAAAAAGGGAGGAAAAAGAATTGTTTCACACACTGTCATCTAAAGAATGAACAAATCATCATGGCCAAGCAACCTCCCAACTCTTGCAGCCATGGTATTCATCCATAAAGTTCTGCACTAGGTGTTTAATCCACACATTTGTACTGAAACATGACCTTTGCCATCAGCTTTACAAAAAAAAAAAAAAAGAAAAAGGTGCTCTCAAAAAATTGACGGTGTCCAAAAGCGTATTGCGACAACATTCTGTCTCTGAAACACACACGCTTTTTGTCTGTGTAACTTTTTCACATCTTCAATGGTCAGCAGCTGGTTTTACGGATTTTTTCAAAGAGAAAATTGAGTTCAGGGAGTCCACCATGACTTAAAACTCTCAGCTTCACAAAGACGTGGTGAAAAAAACAAATCAAAACACCCTCAGAATACACAATTTAATATGGCATTGTGTCTCACTTTTGCCCCAGTGTAAAGAAAACAGCATATCCATACACAGCACAAACCCAGTCTTAGCTGTGTATTTAAAAGATGTAACTATGTCAAATCAGAACTTACCTTGAAAAAGGCCCACACAGCATGCCACAGTTCAGATTATAATGGTGTTTGATTACCACCTCTAAGGAGACAAATCCCTTAAGTCAAAAGCAAATGCATGAAGCACAAGTTTTCTCAGAACTGCTTATTCAGAAACAAATTTGGTGACTCAAAATTTCAGAGGAATTTGGGTGCAAATTTGGGTGCATTTTCTTAAAGCAGCTTGTATGAACTAGGGAAGTCTTGACCTAACATCCTACAGTATTTCAAGATCAGCTGCCTTACTGGTTTGATAGTGATCTTCCAGCACCAGGTGCAGAATAAGATTGAAAAGTGTGTCTGTAATCTCTTGAGCACTGTTTTAAACTGCCCATAAAGTTCTGGGTAAACAAGAAGCTATTGTGCTCGATGCAAATAGGATATGATTCAAGAGTTCACGGCCTTTCTGGCCAAAGATTCCCAACATACAGTAAAGGAAAAGAATAATATTTTTTGCTCAGAACACGTTTAATTACATGTATTTTTCAAATAGGATTTGCAAATGATGCCATGCTGTACAGAGCGATGCACAAATGAGATTCAGCAGCTGTTCCTCTTCTGCTCTGTGCAGATAACATCAGGTTTCATGGATGTGGCAGGTCCTGGAATTTTCTGTCCAGTTTTGGAAGGAAGGAGGAGACGTAAGACAGGAGGAAGCAATATTTTATGTATATCACTCTCTGGCAAACTTTTCAGAAACACGAGAGCAATGGTGTTAACCCAACTCTGAAACAGGACTACTGGTCAGCTCAGAGGAAACACAATGATGCCCAAAGAATCTCTTGGGGAGAGGTAGGTCAAGCTGTGCAGATATGACTGCTGAAGATAAAGAATACACCACTACTATTTTCTATTTGTAAACTAAGTAATTGCTTAAATAGTTAATTCTAAGGCTTTGGAAATGTGAAATCTCTTCCCCTTCTTAAAACAAGAGGTGCATCAGGTGATTAAGGTAAACATGACAACTAAAAGGAGTAAGAAAAGTTTTAAATATTTTTGTAATTACTCTCTAGTAAGTGGTAGGCTTTCCTAATTAATGTAGTTAGACATTCTGAGCTAAAAACATGTAGTGTGGAACTGATGTTGTCGTACATGCCACATTGATAGCCTCTCAACCAGGAAAAGAAATATATCACTTTTTACTTTATAGAACACTTTTGAAAATAAAGACCTAGAACAATATACTCTCAGCATACCTCCTGCAAGGACTTTGTAAATACCTGTATTTGACAAGCTGGTTCATTTGCAAAGTTGTTGCCACTAAAGATAATATTTGTTCCTCAAAATTCCTCCACAGCTGTGTTAAATGCCTCAGGGCCACCTAAGTCACCCCCATGCATCACCTAGGTAATGCTAAGGGCACAGCCTGCTAGCAGGGAGAAATCCAAGGTGTACCACCTCAAGGGGCTGCTGAGGACAGTAGCTTAGAAATGCAAACCATGGTTCTTTCTCCAGATGCTTTTCAGCCTCAAGGTTATCGGAATAACCTCAGTTTTTCTTTATCATTCCCCATCAAGCTTATGTAAGTCAAAACATGACTCAGAAAGTCACTGACTTTCCGTGATCTTGAAGCTACAGGCAGGCCTCACCCAGCAGAGAACAGTATTTGGCAAATGTCCTCCATGTCCTTTCTCAGAGTCCATCTTTAATTAAAAAATTTGCATAGCACTTTTGGCAGGAGCTTTTCATTTGACGAGGCTGCAACAGATCACTTCTCACTGAACTCTGCTGCAGCAGTTGCTCCTGGGAACTTCTGCAGGCAAGTTAACTGCAAAAATACATACTTAGTAAAAATCTGTAGAGAGAACACTAAAACAAAAAAAAAAGGTCACTTGTGTTCTGGGTAAGAGATTTTCTTATGTTATTGTTTGTTTGTTTGTTTGTTTTTCTAAGGTGGAGATATTTAACTATTATAGCATACATTGTGGCTTTAGTACAAAGTGAATAATGAGCCAACTGTGTTTGAAATCTGGTAAGCTCCACACAGAGCATTAGACTTCCAACCTACCAAATGCTTGAGTATGTAAATGATTCTGTCAAAGCCACTAAGATTGCTTATATGTCTAGTTCGAAACTAACATCTAGTCTTAATTAACTAGGACTCCGTTTGGTGGCAGAAAATTAACTAATTTAGGAAGTTTGGGAATTTTTGGGTGATTTCACTAGCAATTTGTTGGTATTTGGCACTTTGTGTTAAGCAATAATAGAGCTTGCAGCTACAAAGAAATGTGTTTATTTGCAATCCCTGATTCCTAAGAATGCCTTTGTTAACACAAGAATTAATGGCAATTATTTGTAAATAGTATTGCAAAGATTCCATCAAAAATAATTTTCCCAGAGCGTTATCTGACCCTGAACAAAATGGTAATGTTTCCTTCAAACCTCAAACTTGTCAAGCAAGACTTATTTTTAGGAGTACCTCACAGCGGAAAATTGTAAACAGGAGATTTTAAGCACATAGAGACACTGAATAAATAACGACTTTGTGCTTCATTCTCCAGATGGCCAGCAGTGCTCTGATAAAGCATACTGGTTACCAGCTGTAGACTAAGCTTTTCTGGCAGTTGTTCTGACCATAGGTAAAGAACGACACAGAGTCAAGCTTATGCAAAAGCCACAAGTTTATTATAAATCACATGGCAACACATAAGATGTGGTGAAGTGGTAGAGGGTGCTTCACATAAGCTCTCAGTTGGGGATTCCTAAATAAAACAATGCTGGGTCTCTTGATTTCACACCTCTATCCTTTTAATAAGATCCTCACTAGATGACCAGATCAAAACATACAAGGTTACAAAGTGTGACCAAGAAGATGGAAGAACAGAGTCCCTTAGCCCAGAGATGGAGAGTTTTGAAGGGAGTTTTGCTATTATAGTGGATGAAATACCAGTGTGGGAGGGGCCACACTGCAGAACTGATCCTTAATACAGTAACTTAACTTAAAGGTGGTATCAGAAAGGGTCATTTGTGGGCCACACACAGAGGCTTCACTTTAGATATGATTGTTATAAAGAATAAAAAGTTGGGATCGTTGTATTTAATTGAATTCTGAAAAAGTTAAAAACTGCACTAAAAGAGTTTGAAAATTTCCTCAAGTTAACCAGTTCAATTACTCAAAAAGTGATGGCAACTGAACAGCCAGCTTCCTCTGAATTCCTCATCTTCACGTTCCATAGAAACTATTGCACTAGTCTTACTTGGAAAATTTTTCCAGCTCAAAAAAACTGACCATATTCTTCTCTTTTCAGAAAGCTGTCTCACTTTGAAACTGTACCAACAGCAGAAGAGAAGCTTGTAATTTCTACGGACAAGGAAATGAAAATGTAAAGAATTATGCAGCTTCCCAACTGCCTACTCAACCAGCCATACGCTCCTTGGTCGTCCTGACAATTACACCATATATTTCCTTCTACAGAAAAGAAACATTTCCCGATTCCAGGCCAACCACTATACGTATGCAGATTAAAAGCTGTTCTTTTTGGACGGTGCAGTACCTTGCACAATCACTGCCTCTGGATTTTCCCATCCCCTTCGTTTTAGCCTCCCACCATGTCTCTTCTGCAGGCTGGAAAACAAGTGGGGTCACAGTCAGTTTACATGAGATGGTCATAGAGTGCCCGACAGGAACGCTACGAACCCTGACCAGCTCCTTGACGTTATTAACAAGTGCCATACACTAAGGCCTGGCTGAAACAGGTTAGGGACGATGAACATCCTGCTAACAGCTGCAGAGGGAGCCTGGCCGAGGAAATGCTGTTTTCCTTGCTATACAGTTCCTTCGAAATTTCTGTTCGAAGCAAGCGAGGGACAGACGATGTCTTTTTCCAGGCCCTCTCCCCCGGGAGGGCAGGGAGGCCGGGTCCCCGCTGTGCCGGGGCGGCCCCACTCCACACACGGGAATTCCACGGCAAAAGCCGGTTACAAAGCGACGCCGCTGAAGGCACCGGGGGTGTGTGTATGGGGGCACGTCCGCCTCAGTCCGCGCCCCGGGGACCGAGCGGGGCGGCTCCCGTGGGCCTCCCTCGCCGCGGCTCCCTCCCTCCCTCCGGCCCTGAAGAAGAGGCTGGGGACTAGCAGCCCCGCCACCGCCACGGGTGCCGTGCCGAGCCGAGCCGGGGAAAGGGGCGGCCGGGGCGGGTGAGTGGGGAGGGGGCACCGCCGTGCGGCTACATCAGCACCCGCCTGCCCAGCGCCGGGGTTGCTGCTGAGCCGCCCAACAGCCCCCAGGCGGCGGCGGCAACTGGGGGACGCTGAGGAGGAGCCGCCTGCGCGGCCCAGCGGCGGCAGGCGGGCCGGACACACCGACCGAGCAGCCGCGGCCCGCGGCGGAGAAGGGAGACCGGCAGCCCAGCCCGCACCGGCAGCGCCATGGCCACCAAGGTGAGCAGCCCACTGCGCGGCCTGGGGGGTCGTGTGGGGTCTCCGGGACGACCCCTGCGCCGAGCCCGCGGCCGCCGAGCAGGCCCAGCGGAAGGGCTCGGTGGGCAGGAGTGAGGCCCCGCGGGGGACGAGCTGTGTTTCGGGGGTCGGGGGAACGAGTCCCCTCCCCGGGGCCTGCCCCTCGCCGCCGGCCGCGGGAGGGAGGGAAGGAGTGAGGGGAGGAGGGGGCTGCTCGCTCCCGCCGCGCCGTGCTTGGGCCTCTCCGCCGCTGCTCGGCCCCTCCGAGCAGCGCGGAGGGCTTGGGGGAGGCAGCGCTGGCTCTGGGGCACGGAAAAGTTGTTTTCTGCTTAGTTTCCGCTGCCCTGGTCGCCCGGCCCCGCGCCGCTCTGCGGCTGGAAAGCCACCGAAGGCCGAGAACTGCTGCTCCTGTAGCCCGGGCGCCCCTGCCCCACATCCACCGTGCCTTGGTGAGCGGCGCTGGCCGGCGGAGCGCGGCGATGGCGGGGAGAGGCCTGAGCCGCCGGCGGGCCGTGTCGCCCAGCCCAGGGACGGGGCGTCCCGGATGCCTCCCCGAAGGCCCGGCTGCCCCGTCGGGTCAGGGCTGGCGGTGCGGACCCCTTTGAGTGTCACCGGGGGAGAAGCGTGCTGTGTCTGTTGAGGGAGCCCTGTGTCCACAGTGTGTGACCTGCTAATAGTGGCTTCTGATTTTTGCAAAAAAAACCCCGCAGGAAGTGAAATTATTTTGTTAAGTTCTTCAACAGTATTTGCTATTAATGCAGCAGTCAAAATTAGTCCATCCTGTCTGAAACTGGTCTCTTTCTAAATTAACAATATTTATTTACTATATTGGTTGGTGAAAGACTCTCAGGTTGTGTAGGTGTGAGTTAACTTCCACCAGCAAATGTCATCTGTAAGCTGTCTAAATATCGTAGAAGGCTTTTTTGGTATTTGAAGTTACGCTTTGAGTCACCTGATTCCATAAACTCGGCCAGCAGTTTAAAAACTTCCTTTTACTGAGGCGGTTCTCATATGGTGTGCTGTTTGTATTGCGCTTCTCCGGACTGGAGAAATTCTGCATCTTGAATGTGTCATTTAATATATAAGTAGCTATCTCTGTAACCATTTAAGTTGATGATTACTCAAGTGTTAGAATTTTTCAGAAGCACAGAGGTTTTAGGTGTCAAAATCACATAAAAAGTTTAAGAAGTATTAATATAGTGAAATTTATGTTCTGTTGAAGTTTTAGAATGTTATTGATGGACTCAGTTTTAATATTGGTGGTTGCCACTGACTTGTGGGATGTGTGTATGAATAATATGTAGTCAGTATTAACTATTGCAAGTATTAAGAAAAAGAAAATTACTTCTGTGTACACATATGCTACATAACACATCGTATGCTAAGCAGATACTGTGCTAAAACAGTTTACTCTTTTACTCCTCACTTAGGGGTGCAGGGTCCTCATGGGATCCTGTGTTCTGTGCCAACCACGTGAAGCCATTTTATTCACACATTTGGAAACTTTGCTTTCCTTGAAATAATATTTTTGGAGTCCGTATGGCCTCAGACAAAAGGGTGTATAATTTCTAACTTGCCAACTGCCTTGAAATCAGGTGGTTCAAGTAGTTTCATTCTACACTTTGCAAGTTATGGTAATTTACTTTAACTTGAAGGTTAAAATCAGGAAGTGATATTCAGTGGAGACTTGATATTTTATTGTTAAGATTTTGATATGCTGTTAACTGAGACCAGTAGTGAAGAGAAGCTTACTTTATTTTCTGTTAGGTCCTTCTCTGTGAATGACCTTGTTTTGTATTCTCATTTGTTGAATATGTGCAAACGTCAGCTATAATAAAAGGTACAGTTTTTTAACAATGTAGGGGAGTAACTGGCTCAATAGACAGTCTTTAGGAGCTCGGCCAACTAACCCGTCACCCTTTTACTTGGAAAGCATATTTTGTTTTTTGAATTGTAAACAAACTGCCTACCTTCCGCTTGCGCTTCTTTCACAATAGCCTGTTCTTAAAAGAAATATACAAAGTGTATTGGTATTGTATGTGAAAATGTTAACTAAACTATAATTAGTCATATGGAGTGTGAGGTTTTTCGAACTTTAATGGTACCAAATCCTATATGGTGCGTATGGGTGACTGACAGGTCTGGCCTGCGTTGCATGGGCTGTTAGCGCTTCCTGAATTAATTCCTGTTTAAAATAGAATATACTTTCTAGGGAGGGGTGAGGGGAAGTTTGGTCTTGATTTGAATGCTTTCAGTGACAGAAAATCCAGGTTTGTTTGTTTGTGTGGTGGTATTGTTTTTTAAGCCATCAACTCTCTTGCTGTTGATGCTTCTTTATTTTGAATCTAAATTTGCCCAGGTTCTGTTTCCAGTTTTATTCTCTTGTTTATGAGATTTGAAAATGCTTTTTTTCAGAGTGCTAGGGTATCTGGAGGTGGGGGAAAAATAAGGATTTCTTCCACATCTTGACTGTAAACCCAGGGTGGCTTTCTTGCTTCCCTCTTTGACAAGCCACAGCAGTTCAGTTCGTAGAGTTTTCCAGTATGAAGACAAGTTTTACAGTCACATGGTGTGCTGGCTCTTTCCTATGCCATTCAAACTCAAAGGATTTCTTACTGAAACAATAGCAGTTTTTAGGGGAGAAGAGTACTATTTTAATGCGAAGAGGCTTTTCCTGATGCTTTACTAGCATGTATGTTAGCTCACATGTTGGCAAGAAGTCTTGCTTGAACAGGGCAGAGGTGGCTGTGGGCCTGTGTCTGATGCTGTGAGCTGAGCTAGCAGGAACCTTTGCTCCTTCTCCTTCCCTGCTCCTAATCCTGTGCTCTCGGTATGTCCCAGGAGTTGACTCCAACACTTGTCAGGCCTGTCTTTCAGCTGCTGGAAGTTTTTAAAATAGCAAATGGTTAACTGAACAGAAAGAGTGGGGCTGTTTTCTGTAGTTCTAGGGAGGTACAATGGCTGAGTTTGCCCAGAGCTGATGCAAAAGGTCAGGTGGAGTGAGGATGAGGAGACTTTCTTCATGGAGAGGGGTGGAAATATAAATGGGAAACAGAGGGATCTGAGACTTCTGGTGGCAGTTCTTTGGTTGCCTAGATCCTTACTGTAACTTGGCAGTGGCCTTTCCAATTCCCTAAAAGCTTGCTCAAGGATCACATGCTCTAAAAACTGAAGTAAGTGAAAAACCAACCAAACAAGATTGTTTAAGAGATCTTAACTTCCAAAGTTTTACAGTAATTTAACTGAACCTCACTTCAGAGGTGGGCAGTTTCAAATCCATGTTTAAGAACTGCTGCATGAACCTACATACTGTATTTTGGATGCTTCCTTCAGAAATGGAGTTGAGTTTACTTGTAACTGTGCATTAAAAAGAAGGCAGAAAGTGTTTGGGCTTAAAAGCATGCCATGAATCTTAAAATACTTTTCAAAACTCAGTCGTGAAGAAAATGCGGTCTTGTAAATTTGTTTCAATGATAGCTTTTGTTTGTTCCTCCTGGACTTCTTTGGCCTTTTCCTCTTCTTTCCCCACTAGAGTTTTCTAAATCCCAGCCTTACTCATGCCCTTTCTTTTGTTTTTGATTTTCATTGAATAGGGAAAGCTAGAAATGTCAGGAAGTTATATACTGACTTTTAAATAACATACTCCCTACCTCACTCTATTTTTAGTTAGTTATTGTTTTAAAATGTAGGCAAGTCGTTGTTTTGAAAAGGCTCATGTTTTGACATTTGTGAAGTCCTGATTTTAGAAGGAGGTGATGATATTAAGTTGATAAATTATGTGCACGCTGATGGTCAAGAGAGTTCTTCTGGAACCTGTGCTGCTAATGTGCAGTGAAGGTTTTAAATTAAAATATGAAGTTGGAACTATAGGAGCTGATAAACTCTGATTTATAGGAGTAACAGTGAATTTGGTAGCATTACTCCCACAAGCTAGGTATTTCACAAGGTAGGTGTTGATAAACTTCATGAGTTTAGGCCCCTCTGTGTCAACAGCAACAAATTTTACTTTTTAACTTTAGAGGCACCAGTATCCCACCATTATGTTCTTGATTGTTCAGTGGTTTGTCTACTTTAAAAACTAATTTATCCGGCCCTGTAGTGTTGGGGTTGGTTGGTTGGTTTGTTTTTGTGGAACGAAGTCCCTTGAGATGAGAGCTTAGACTGAATATTCTGTTTTTAAAATAAGATATAGCTTAGCAATACTTCTAAACCATGGAAATGTTGTTCAAGGCTTTTTTGTCCATCCAATTACATTAGATTATCCCATGTGAATATCACTAACTGGGTAGAGTTGAATTTAATATGGTTCTTGTACTTATGGTGAGGGAAGATCATGATTTATGTATGAAAACTTCAGGCAGGAAAAAGTAACAGCACGTTAGACTTCAAATGAGGATTATTTTTCTTTAAGTGTGTATCCTTCCTTTCATCTTTCTTTTTGATTCTCTACTGCTCTTACTAGTGTAAGGCTCTCCAAAAGAAGTATCACGGTTTTGTTTATACCATCACAAAGCTGTTTGTTTGTTTGCATTGTGAATCAGGCAGGAGCAATTCTTTATTCTGATTAGTAGCTGAGAAGTGAAGCATTCCTCTGTGCTAGGCTCTCCAAAATACCCAGACTGTGTTCTGCAAGTCTGTTGTCTGTATCGTCACAACTTTGAAAGTAGACTTTTCTAGGAAATCACATCTTCAGGGAACATTCAGTTAATAAATCTTAATACATCTGTGAGCTGGGATAAACTTTTACTGTGCAGGTCACTTCATAATCCATTCAGCAGGTTCCACTACTTAAATTCAGCAAAGCAAGATATAATACGAAGTATGAGATCACAGTTGATTTATGTATGTAGGCCGTGAGGGAACAAAAATTAATTAGGTGAAGTAATTTTGATTTTATGGTCTTAATCATATGAAAAGTTCGTGGGATTTTGTGTGTGTGTGGTGGTGGTGTTTTTTTTTTTAATTTATTTTTTAAAGCTATAATTAAGAAGTGAAAATATTTCCTGGGACTTTTTGGAATTTTTTTTTTTTTTTAGGGGATAACAAGATGATTAAGGAAGGTCAGTATGTCTGGCAATGCAAATTTGCCACAGGCTCTTGACCTGTTGGTGGAGTGAGATGTTAAGATAAGCACCAGAACCAATCGAGTCTTATTTTATTAAGATACAGATTTTATGTTCTTTTGTCTTTCAGTCTGACCTTATGATAATTTAAAAGTTCAGTGATAAGTGGGATATGTTATGCCACAGCAATTACTAGAGCAAGGCTTCTTTTTTGCCAGCCTGTTTCTGTGGTGTGAAGCTGGAGAGCTGGTGAGATTCTATATGATGTTGTGCTTGGGTAATGATTCCTCTGACTCACTTTTTCGAAGTTATTTTAAGCACCTGGGCATTGAGTCAGAGACTCATTCCCAGAGGTCGTCATTTAAAAAAAACATGATTGCAAAGCTAAAGAGAAGGAAGTCTGCTCTCAGATGTCATAAGCTTCATCTGGTTTGTAGACTCAGCAATTCCAATTTTCACTCTGGTAGAACTTCTCCATAAATTGGTATTATTTCAGCAAGAAGTCTTTACAGTTAACTGTGCCTTTGTAAAAGTTTATTTTTATTTCATTCTTTCAAGATTTTCCTCTGTGAATTTTCAAACTTCTGATCTTCAGGTCTTGGAAAAACTCCTGAAATATTGAACATCCACGTGTTATTCTGTTTGTAAAAACCTCCTTATTTGATTAGGAAATCTCTCAAATTTTAGGATTTAGAGAGATTACAAGGGGAAAATGACATGAGAACTTAGTTTTAAATATACGGGCTCCCTCGTGTATTAAATTTACAAGCAATTGTGACACTGATGTTGGAAGCAGTCTTGTGAAACATTACACAAGCAGGTAGTAGAAACTGTAAAATAGTGGGAGTGATTTGTTTCAACCAACACTACAGTAGGTCACATGAACATTTAGATATCTGGAATTATTGAAAGTAAATAAGTATTGTACTGTTCAGCATTTATACCTAAGCTGCTTCTATTTTCAAGCTTGTTTCACAATTACAAGGTAATTCAAATTCAGTTTAAGCTCCTCTGAGGGGGCAAAAATCAGAGCTTGTGCTTTTACTTCCTTTAGCTGTATTCCTGCTTTCTCAGCAATTTATGATTGGAAATGAGCTTCCCAAGTAAAACAAAGTTCAAAAAACAAAACAGCTTGTAGTAGTCCAATAAGCAAAATTTGAGTGCTACCGAAGAGGAAAAATATATGCATATTGCTTACTGGAAAGTTTAATTTAAGCTCTGAGAGCCTTACAGTTTGTTTGTTTTTCCAAATCAGTTTTCTCTTTGAGCTTCATATGAGTGAGAAACCTCTGTCAAAAAAAAGAAAAAAGGCAGAATCACTTAACTTTGTGACAGAGTGTCCTTTGTGAGACCCACAGTGAGAGGAGAAGGGCACAAAGAACAGCTCTTGTGGGGAGCGGCCTTTACGAGGCTGACGCAGCTGTTGTGTAGTTGCAAGGGGACACTAAGGACATGGTGTGGTACAAAGGGGTCATAGGCCGTCCTGGGCACTGCTAATAGGATGGTGTGTGCTGGGTAACGTCAAACCAGCAACTCTGTGTGAACGATATTTTTTTGTTGGTAAAAACTCTAATTTCCTCTCATATTTTGGAGCAGCTTATAGAATCATAGAATAGTTTGGGTTGGAAGGGACCTTCAAAGGTCATGTAGTCCAGCCTCCCTGCAGGAAACTGCTGTACTGGAGGAGTTTCCAGTGTGCAAACTGGGTGGCTGGGAGGTGGAGGGGGTGGTGGGAAGGTGGGCAGTGCAGCTTGAGGGAGGCCCCTTGGGAGTCCAAACAAAGCAGCTGCTTCTGGGGATGGGCAGCCACGCCTGACCTGGGGTTTCTGCAAGTGGGACTTGCCCAGGTGGAAGAATTCAGTCCCATTCTTTATTCTAAAAAGTGGGGCTGGAGTTCAATGGGTTGATGGACATTTTCTTATGACTTGTAGTTGTTTTTCTCTGAGTTATATTCTGGTCTGAGTTGCCATCTGCTCTTCCTTGGCAAGGGAACTGTTGTGCTTTTATTGTCTGCATTCATATGGTATCTCTGTTTATACACAGTAGGTTTTGGACTTGCTTTGCTTTCCCCAGCCTTCTTAGACTGTGGTTCTCAATGTTCAGAACAAAAATAAGTTGTCCTCTTGATTCTAGTTGAATTCAAGCAAAGTGTTTGTTTTGCTGGCTGATACAAAAAAAAAAGGCTAATCTTCAAGAACAGCTATTAAAATTCTCTTAGGATCGTTTTAAACTGCTTCTCTTTTCTGTACAAGGATTTTTTTTTTTTCTTTGTCATGTTTAAATGGGTGTTTTCCAAAAGAAAGTTGACCGACATGAGGCTAGGGTTCTGATTTAAATCCTGGGGTTCCCTGGAGAGCCTATACAATTCCTCTTACTGCAGCACTAAGGCTGACACTGAGGTACTTCATTTTGTCCTACAACTTCATCAAATTTGAGAATTAAGCTTAAATGTTTTATTTCCTCCACTGCATTAATTCCTTTTGGGGGGTTAAGATTTAATTCAGTAATTGAATATTGCATTAACATATGATAATATAATGTAATTAGTGCTTACCTAGTTACAGCAGAGTTCTTTCAGCGGTACTGTAATTTCCTCCCTTAATAGCCCAGTATTTGTCTTCTGAAAATGGTTGCTTATGGAATACAAAATTAAGTATCTTCCTTGCTGCAAATAACTAGACCATATTCTTGGAAGCTTGTATATGGTTTTTGAATTGTAATTTTTATATCAACAGCTCTGTCAGGTTCTGTCAAGCTGCCAGATTTTCTAGTAATTTGTAAGGAAGCAACGGTTCAAACTTTCTTTTCTGACTTCTTTGATGTTCTCTGTCACTATAAAGGTTGCTGGTATGAGAAAAGTTTGTGTGGTATCCAATTTAAATAAATTCTTAGATAATGCAAGATGGAGATCTGTAAAGGAGAAGCTTGAAATGTTGTGTGACTTAATCCAGTTCTGTCATTTATTATTATTTGTTTTCTTTAGTGCTTCTGTCCAGGCTTTTTTTTTTTTCTTAAAGTGTGATGGGGTGATACCGCTAATGTGCGCATTGCATTAAATTGCAGGTGACTAACGTTCGCTTCAAGTGGTAGTTGTTCTCTGGCCAGGTCTGATGACTGAGCTTTGCTTATTTGAGCTGCTGTTTAATGTGCCCAGTTTGTAACTTTACAGGGTCTTGTACTTTTCTACATTGTCCACAGAAAAGCTTAAAATATCTGTGAGCTTGGATATATTGGAACCTGTAAAACCAGAATTTTGCTTATTTCTAGAGTAAAGAAGCTTTATCTGATAAAATGGTAATATGTTTATGTTGGTATAATAGTTTCCTCACTTGTCTTCATAAAATAAAAGTAAACCTAGAAATAGTTGAATTATTGGGCTTTCATAAAGTAGTATTTATAAAAGGGATGAAGAGATCCTAAAACATTAGTATATTGATTAGTATTGGTTACTGAAGTAACAGAGAATGTAGCAGAACTCCACACTGTTCTGCTGTGTTTTAGATTCCTTCCCAGCTGTCTTCAGTTAGCATGCTATTGAGCATTTGTTTTCCTGTTAATATTATCAATGTTTGGGACTTCAAAGTAGTACAACTATTCCGTTCTGTATTTTACAGGTCAGGTTTTATTTGAAGTAGAATAATTTTGAGATGCAGGTAGTTTGCTTTCTTAGTTCTTCATTTGCTTCCAGACTGGCCTGTGCAGCTGATACATTGAAATGCAGAACCTGTAATAGTGTGGTGAGTCTCAAACGGCTTGAAGTTCATTAGGTAACTGTAGCAAAACTTTGTACCTCTCCAATTACTGGGATAATTACTGTTTTTTCTAATCTCTGCTGTCATAGAGGCAGCACTGTTGTGTGACTACAAGCTGTCTTAATGAGGAGATCACAATGCGACAATTTTTCTTGCGAACGTTGCAGGCTTTTGTCTGAAATCTTCATCTTTTACTGGCTCTGTTCTTTGGGGACAGAACTGTGGGGGAACAATAATGATCACCCTAAAGTTTCAGGCAAACATCATAAGACTCAGCACAGGAGATTTCTGAAACACACAGTGAAATATTGGTTCTACAGACCGTTACAAGTGTTGCAGTTTGATTTCAGAGACATGGTAATGATTAATCTAGGCAGAGATTTTAATCACTCTTGAGATAAATACATCCTGCCCAACATCCATAAATACAGCCCCATGCTGTTCTTGCTGCAGTTGTATGTATGTATGTATGAAATTGTTTAGTCCCCAGTCGATTTGGGGACCTGGAGTAGGGTGGTATTCAGAAAATAAAATTAGGAGAACTATGGGCACTTGGAGCAGTGCAGTAAATGGATTCTGAAAAAGGTCTTCTGATATTATTGGAGCTCCTCACTTATGGTTAAAAGTTTTGAAGTGCATTGTTAATAACTGATAAGTGGTTTATAAGTAAGGTTTTAAAGAAAAAAAACTTAAGGTGCTTAGCCTAACTGAAAGCTCAGATGTCATTCACAGGACTATCTGAGTCAGTATTTGGAAATGTCTCTGAATCGCATGGGTGTCTTACCTGTATTTCTGCAACTGAATTTCCCTTGCTTCTGTATTGCTTGGGTGCGTGGCGATTCTGAGATTTGGTTTGACACTGCCCCGCACGTAAGTCTGTATGAACACCACAGAAGGTAACCAAGCACTTGTTTTAATAGTGCATGGTGGTTCTTTTGAAACTGTCAGAATTTGAGTACTGGTTTTTAAAATTACTGAGCTGCTTATAGATAATCCAGACTTCAGAATCCTTAAACACTCTTGTAAACCTGGAAAATACTTCAGTTTTTCTTAGCTTTTTTTCATGCTTTGTGGCAGTGGTTATCTACCCACCTGTTTTTTAACTGCATGGAAAGAAGCTATAATTTGTTTTAATACCTTGAGATTTTAAGCTCAGTTACATTCTGACACTTTAAAGAGATCTTAGTCTTATAACCATTTTAGTCCTCATGCTGCATCAGTAACTTTAAGTCCTAGATGCTTCAGCTGGATGAAGGGCCTCCCAGTGTGTCGGAGTTGACTCAAATACAAGTTCTTGCTGTGTGTGCTACCTGTGACCCTGGACAGGCCTGCGTTCCAGTGGCCTTAGGGGTGTGCTGGTGTTTGCTGGCAGGTAGACAGCTATAAAGAAGCTTGTGCTCTGTAAATAAAAAATAATATTTGTAACCAGAAATGAGCTGGACTAGAATGAACAAAGTTCATGTCATCTTTCCTGGCCAAAAATTGATTTTTGGGAAGACAGTGAAGTCCTATATGGTAGATCTTGAAGAGCTAATCTCTTCCTGAGGTCTGAAGAGCTAAGCTGTCCTCACTGAGAAAAGCCTGGGTTGCTAAAGTAATTGTCTTTATTACTAGAGAAGACATTTCCAAGTCTCTTTAACACTTGAAAGCTTGCCTAGTCACTTCTTTCTTACACAAAATCGTACAGAAATGGCTTCAAGGTAAGCTTATTACACCTTTATTCTAATTCTAAAAGTGCCAGTGGTTTAAGCCACGTGCGTGTTGGTGGGGATCAAATATTTAATTGCTGTCACCCTATAACCACTTCAAACTTTGTTTTTTGCTTTTTGGGAGCTCTTCATGCTTTGATAACCATTTTCTGGCTATATGAGGCAGACCTTTTAATCCACTGTGAATACTTAATTAAATACCTGCCTGAAGTTTTGTAGGCACATGCAGTTTCTGAGGTAAGAGGAGCTCCGTGTTCTGTCTCTCCTCTGTCTGCGAGCAAGTTTTATTACCAGGAAGAAATGATGCAAGTCCTTGTTTCTTAGCTCTTTATCTATATTTAATTGGCTTCTAATGTGCTTATGGTCACCAATGTTGACTTTAAATGAGTAGCTGCAGGCTGTTGAACTTCTAGAGTTGAAAAATTGCTCAGAAGAAGGTGAGCTGGCAGGTCAACAGGCACATTTTTAATGTGGATTTGTAGAGTAACGTGAGGATCCAGCAGTTACAGCCGGTGAGGGAACTTGGAGTAATCATATCAGAATAATTGTGACCTCTCTTAGTTCAGAAATTGAGGTCTTATCTGAACTTAGTTTCACTTTTTAGATGAGTTTACTTTAATTCTGATGTTGCTGAAAGTGAAAAACGGTTGTGTTGAAAAAGAAATGTAATACTAAAAGGAGCTTTTTATTAAACAAATTGATTTTAATTTTTTCTTAGTGTTTAATAAAATCATAGCATGAAAGCAATTTGAAGGGATGGTTCAGTTTCTCCAGGCTAGTAGTTTAGTTGTTGTTGTTTTTTCTAGGTAGACCTTGTTGAGTACATATGCAAGAACAGTGATGGCTAGGACTATACAGGCAATAGATTGTCTCCATTTCCTCTGTATGAGTTAAAAAGATAGACATTGGAGTCTTTTATTCTTTGTAATATATCTTTATCACTTCAGCGGTTTCTAGAATAATGTATAATCTCTTGAATTCCGAAGGTAAGGCTTCCATAGCAGTGTGTCTGAGATGACAGTGTTCCTAGTGCCCTCTTACCCTTCCGTCTTCAGTTTTTGTTTGCTTGTTCTCTCTCAGGAGTGGCAGAGAGGAACACATGTAGAGGTTAGTGATGGCAGGACAGAAGGTATCTGCCTTTCACAGTATCACAGTATGTTTGGGATTGGAAGGGACCTCAAAAGATCATCTAGTCCAATCCCCCTGCTGGAGCAGGAACGCCTAGGTGAGGTCGCACAGGAATGTGTCCAGGCGGGCTTTGAATGTCTCCAGGGAAGGAGACTCCACAACCTCCCTGGGTAGCCTGTTCCAGTGCTCTGTTACCCTCACTGAGAAGAAGTTCTTTCTCAAATTTAAGTGGAACCTCTGTGTTCCAGCTTGATCCCATTGCCCCTCGTCCTATCATTGTTTGCCACTGAGAAGAGCCTGACTCCATCCTCGTGGCACTCACCCTTTATATATTTATAAACATTAATAAGGTCACCCCTCAGTCTCCTCTTCTCCAAACTAAAGAGCCCCAGCTCCCTCAGCCCTTCTTCATAAGGGAGGTGCTCCACTCCCTTCATCATCTTTGTTGCCCTACGCTGGACCCTCTCCAGCAGTTCCCTGTCCTCCTTGAACTGAGGGGCCCAGAACTGGACACAATATTCCAGATGGGGTCTCACCAGGGCGGAGTAGAGGGGAAGGAGGACCTCTCTCGATCTACTGACCACCCCCCTTGTAATACACCCAAGGATGCCACTAGCCTTCCTGGCCACAAGGGCACAGTGCTGGCTCATGGTCATCCTGTTGTCCACCAGGACCCCCAGGTCCCTTTCCCCTACACTGCTCTCTAATAGGTCATTCCCCAACCTTTCCAGGCTGAGAGGCAAAGGTACTTGAAAAGCTACTTGATGTTTCTGCTGGGACTGTCCAGATGTATACTTTGCCTTGTGCCTGATACAGTTGTGACAGAGGGACTAAAATGAAGAGGCTTTTTTTTGGCAAATTGTAGCCCCAGATGTTACAGCTGCTGCGGTGGAAATCTCTCCGGTCTTGGAGTACTTCCTGACTTTTGGATGATCTTGGGTGTCAGGATAAAGTGCGAGGGAAAGGTTAAATCTATTGAAATGATAGTCACTGTTGGAAGAAAGGTACTGTCATCAGATCTCTGTGGTAGGGGCCTCCTGCCTATGTTTCTGAAGCACTTTTCTTACTGTTTTTCTGACCTCTTTGGAGACCAGTTGTTTTAAACTTCTTGCAGTATCCTTAGTAATATCCACCGTGGGACTTAGTGTGTGTTTTGAGTTGCTGAGATGTTTTTTGAAGATGCATTGATTAAAGCTGGCAGCTTAAGTAGTCTGTTTGCAAACAATGAAATGAAATTATGGTTAAACTGCCATTTAGAGCTTTGCATACCCTACGTTGTTGCTGTAGCTTCACTGACGTAATGAAGACGGCTAGGGCTTTAATGCTGACTCTCAGCTGATAACAAGTTGGATGTCTTGCAGTTGTTCTAAGCAGTGAATGGCCTCAAAACCAATATTGGACAGTAATCAAAGGGAAATTGCTGTGAAAGATCAAACAGAACAGAAAATGTAAAAATCTCTAATTGCCTTTTGTTTACAGAGTACTGCCATTTTTTAGATTAAATGCTTCATTTCGAACCATTCTTTCAGATGCAGTCCAAAGATACTGCCAATTTCTGAACTGATTCATTTTCAGCTGGGTTATTGTCTCTTTTTCTTTCTGCTTCCTCGATTTCTTCAGTCTTGGGATCCCAACCTGTATTCTAGGTATGCTATTTCTATTTTTTCTATTAGAACTGGCTTTCGGAATGAATATTTTATTTCTAAAAACAATATTGGTGGGAAAAGCAATTTGAAAAAACAAAACTGAAACAACAACAACAAGCAAACAAAAAACCACAAAAAACCCCACCTCCCCAAAAACTGTAACAAAACAAAAAAAAAAACCAAACCCACATCCAAAAAACTTGTAGTAGAGAATGAATAAAACAAAGTCTGGGAAGACAGAAATGCATTTTACTATCTTGTGCTTCCAGGTGTGATCAGCCAATTGCTTATCAGTATTTCACAAGTAGCTGGTTTCAAAAGCTTATGCTTAGTAGACCTGCTGAAGAATATTTATACTAACTGATGGAGTTTTTGTAGCAAACCTTTCTGAAGTTTATTCATAACGGAAATGTTACTGGAGTTATTTGAGGGGACCAAAAGCCCTTTGTTGTTCATTCCAGCTAAAAGCTTAAGCTGCTGTCCTAGAAGAAGAGTTCAAGTGTGCTTACTATCAAGGCTTTTTAAAATTTAAAGAAGAAGAATTGTAGCTTAAAAAAAAAAAAAAAGCTGATGCTAATGACTAACCTTTTTCTTTAGGAAAAAGAGCATTTTACCAGGCTTCCCAAATTATGATTTCTGCTCTCTAGTGGGATGCACATTTCTTTGAAAGGATTTATCTGCCCCATTTACTTTCCAAAACAGAAATATCAAATTTGGTCCTCTTTCTGTGAATCTGGGAACTACTACCACCAACAGTAGGACAGGAAACTGGAGGCGAAGCATGACCCTGGAGGGTGTTGCCATTCTTGCTGCTGTGGAACAACTGTTGTCTTTTTGAGACACTGACACCAAGCAAATTAAACCTGTGAATCCCTGTCCCTGGAAAAGAGCACTGCTGGAGGGCTGAAGCACTGAGCTGCTGAAGCACTGACTACTAAAAGGAAGGTGTGAATTTATAATGGGAATTTCATGCTGTGAGCCTTTTATGGATATTTCCTTGTACTATCTGCCGCTACCAGATGTCCAAGCGAAGCAGCTGTGGTACCAGTTTCCTAAACTTTAACACAGGGGTGTCAAACTCATTGTCACCGGGTGCCACATCAGCCTTGCGATTGCCCTCAAAGGGCTAAATGTAATTTTAAATGTATAAATATAAGAGTAGTTACATTTTTACAGTCCTGAAATTACATTCGGCCCTTTGAAGGCAGTTGTGAGGCTGATGTACCCCCTGGTGAAAATGAGTTTGGCGCTCCTGCTATAACACAAGGCTGAAACAGATTAATCTATGGCATAACAGAAGAGCTCTTTCTGAGACAATCAAGTCCTGTCCGTAGGGAAAGCATTTGTAAAGCTGTGTCCAATTTTTGAGTGACTTCTCCGATTATAGTGCTGTAAAGCATACTTTCATTGTAATGCAGAAGTTCTGCATCAGAAAGTCTAGTATTAAGAAAAACATTTCGTTTCGGAACTGTGAACTTAAAAAACAGTAATCACTCAATGTGGGTTGTTAATCATTCTTAACAACAGAGATTCAGACAGGGAAATTATTACAGAAGCTGCTGTGGAGCACAACTGATGTGCATTAGCTGTTAGTGTGCTCATGGCTAGTGAGGAATGCACAGTGGTTTCCGTTGTCCTGCTTCTCCATGGCAGAGGTAGCGCACTCGCTGCAGGTGAGCCCTAACACAGGTGTGTATCTGCCCGTGCACATCAGGATTGTCAGACTTGGGGGTGGATTGTTCCTCCATCTGAGCCCAGCATCTCTTGAGTGAAATATCTTACAAAAGGCAGAAAGATTCTTATGAGAAGTAGGTGCTCCAGTTGCTTTATCAGCTCTTTCAGGATTCTGGGGGAAATACAGAGGAGCCAGTCCATCAGGATGTCTACAGAGATCTTGGATACTCTTCTAGTAACTTAGTGTAGTGATAATATAATCCTTCACTGGAATTTTATTTTAATGACTTTTGCTAGCCAACTTTCCGCTTCATCTATACAAAGAGTCTTGACACACTGACAGGTATAGTTGCATAGTCTTATGTCTGCTTGCATAAATAAGTTGGTAAATGCTCTTCAATTTTTTTTTTTTTTCTCTTGGTTTTTAATCCTTTGGGAAGAGGGGTGAGGTACTCAAGTAATGGAGAAAAACTAAGTCTGCTTCAGGTCTGCAGAAGAATAATATTTTCACTAATCAAGATACTGCTTCTCAATGTGTAGAATCTTTGTGTTAAATGCTTAGGCACAATTACTATTATCATTCTAAAAATATAGTAATAATGGTTGATTGCAATGTCTAAAAGTTGAGAGACTTCACACTAATGTCAGTAAATCTGTAAACTGGGAAGCTGCAGTCCAGATGTGTAACTACAGCAGGTAGAACCAGCTCCTAAAAATGCTGATGTAACACTGAGAATTACTGTTTTCCTTTCTATTTTCTTCTCCTTATTACAAACTAAATATACCCATGCTGCTGAATGTCTCATTTTCTTTTAATAAGGAGACATTCTTACTGTTTTCCCCTGTCCTGAACTTCTAGAGAAAACTGCCAGCTCCCTCTCATTCCACAGAAACTGGAATATGCACCAGAGTTGCAGAGATGCTGGTGATGGGGGTGCGCTTTCCTCCTTGGCATGTGTTGTGCCAGGGTTCTCCTTAATCCATGGCAGCCTCTTCGCATGCGAGGGAGCACAAGATGAACACTGGAATGTGTCACAAACTGCCGGTGGGGTTTGGGAAGCTCCTCTGCCACCAGAGCAAAGCGGGGAGGCAGTAGGTGCACGGTACAGTGACCAGGTCTGCTTTCTGGTCTGCTTTTTGGGTTAGCAATCCTTTTTCTCAAAGGATCTGACAAAACCACTTGGTTGTATCGGGGTGGGGAGGGTGGGTGGAGGGGGGTGAGGAGAGGAAAATAAGTGCAGCCAGTAAAATTAAAATAAACTAGTTTTCTTATGGCTAACAGATTCATTAGCAATTCTTACTTGGTTTTGCAGATATGCAGTATTCCGTAAATGAAGCAATTGGCTTTATTCCACTAATAAAATCTTTGAATCTCTGAAGTTCCTGTAGTTCTTGGATTGTTTGATCTTTTAACATATGATATGGGTCAATATGAAGCACAATAGTTGTTGTAACAAGTTTTTGTTTTTTCTTAAAACCTGTGTTTTGAAGTAATTGCCTTTGTGATATTCATTCTGTGATCTTTGGAATTTGTCAGAGATTCCAATTTTATCAGTATTGAAAATGTCTATAAGCTTAGACCTAATATTGGATGCATGTATTGCAGTGCTGAGCAGCTAAAATCCTTTTCTGGTTAAATGCTGTTTTCTCTCCATACCCACTTAGGCTATTTTGCCTAAGTGACAAAGATCTGACAAAACCGTAGCTGCCACTTGGATGTAGTATTTGAGGCCAGTAGGTAGGGAAAAGTTTATTGCAAAACCAAGTGATTTCCCTTTCTATAGTATTTTGGAAGTGATTGTCAAAAATTTAAATAGGTCTGGGGCTGATAGCTCTGTCCAAGGAAAGGCTAGAGGGAGAGTTTTTTCATTGTTAACAATATGGCTATTAAATTGAGGGAAAACATTTAGTCACTTAGTCTCACTTGCTTTGGAATTGGTTGAATTTACACTGTCTTTCCCATTAAATCTCAAGAGTCAGAGGGTAGTGTTAAAGTTTACTTGCCAGGAGTTCTTAGGGACTTTATTCCCAACTAGGCAAATGAGTCCAGAAATGCAAGTGGAATGGAGAGTGCTAGGAAAAAAATCTGGAGAACGTATTTGAGATGTCAGTGTACAGACTATGTTACAGATGTACTTCAAATACTTAATTTAATGTAAAAATCCGTTTCAGTAGTAGTTACAATTTTTTTTTCTTTTCAATTTCTCGAACTGCAGTAAGGCAAAAATTATTTTGGTATTTTTGTACTTTTTTCCTTCTACTTGTTTGTTTTGTTTTGTGTTTTTTTTAAGAACTTCTGAAAAAGGAATCCAGAGCAGGGGAATGGATAGACTTTGGCACAATGTATCTCTCTTGATTTTCCTTCCCTACAAGCTGAATACTTCCAGATTTTTCTTAGTGACTTTATTTCCATACTACATATGGAGAACTGAGTATTTGCATCCGATTTCTTATTAGACCCAAATATATCCTACTTCTTCATTCTGGCTGTTCCTGTGAGGTGTTTTGCCAGTTTTCCTGAAGGCAGGTAAAATCTGCCTTTGATCTGATGAGCTCTCTTTGTTCCTGTTAACGAAAGGAAGAACTTAATGCTCTTGTGAACCATTTGAAGTAGACTAGGAAGTCTCCCTGGTTAAGAAAGCTGATTTCTCCTGCTGAATATCTGAGCTTTGTTACATCAGCTTGCAGGAACCAGATAAGTATTGATAACCTGCTGTCAAAAGGACCTGTTCAACACCTTGCATCTACTACTGCTGAGGGGACAGGTCTGGAGAGTGACGCTTTTTTGCACCGCTACTTAAAATGTTCTTGTATTTCAAAAGATATGCTGCTTCTCTTCAGTTTACTTTCTAAGGAAAGTAAGGCAGCTTATTCTTACATTTGCATGGAGGCCTGATTTTTCTGCTGGATGAAAAACAGTCAGTGTTATTATTGAAAACAGTTATCTCCTCTTCATCTGGGTTTTGCATGGCATTATCTGAAACTGCTGAGAGCTTCAGTTCTAAGGGAAAAGCATTCATGCAGAGTGCTTGGGCCACATGGTTTTCTGTAATGTTGTGCTTTTTTAATGGAGAAGACCAAGTGTTTGTTGTGCACATGGTTTGGGATTAGCATTGTCAGTGAATCTACAACGTCTTTATTCTCACTCTGGCTTTTATTTACACTGAAATAAAGTATCTCTTGAGCAGCCCAGTGTATTTCCACATGAAATTAGAATTGGGGGGGAGGGGAGGTGTGTGTGTGTGAACTTGTGTTTTCTCTGGTTTTATGTCAGAAGGAGGGATGTCTAGGTGGGGATCATAACAACCTGCAATTTAGAGACAGGCAAGGCTTCAGGGTGAATCGCGGTCTTCTGCTGTTTTTTTCATATCATATAACTTGCTTTCAGCAGAAGTCATTATTTTACTGTCATCTTTATGGCAGAAACAATTAGGTTTTTGTTTTGTGTGCGTGTGAGTTTTTTTGTTTGGTTTTGGGTTTTTTGTGTGGTGTGGGTTTTTTGTTTTTTCTCTCCCTGATGTCCAAGTACAAGAAGGACCTCATTGCTGTTATTAGTGACACCAATATAAAATTGTTTTTCTTGGACTTAGTTTTTTAATCTGCAGGGACAAAGCCCACTTCTATTATGAGCTGAGGTAGCTAAAGCATGTGTGCCCTACAGGTGAAGATGAGACTGTAGCCTTGCCTTTCTCAAGATGCAGTAGGGAAACTGGTGTGTTTCCAAGTGAACTTTCTGCTGCTCTAATCTATATTGAGTATTGATATTTTAGTTATAACTGTCAGTACTGTCCGTTAAAATGTGTACTTTTTCTGTGTGCCTTTCCTGATCTGTAGTCTAGCTTTCCCTTTTGCTGCTCTTTGATAACTCAGCATTGGCATCAATCAGATAAAATAATGTATTAATTACTTGTGGGGTACCTGGCTAACATAAAGACTTGAGATGTCTTTTATCTTTTGTAAGTTCTGTTAGTGTGATGAGTTTTCTTTCAGGGTAAGAGAAGCTTTGAAAAGGCATTTGTTTTGGTCAAGTTTAAAGTTTATCTAACATGCCACTTTAAATGGTAAGCTAAAACTTTGATTCTAGATCTTCCTTTAAGAGTCAAGGCAAAAATATAAGTGGTTTCTCTCTGCATCCATTTTAACAGTGTGTGAGGAAGTAAATATTGTCCCTTTGTAATTCCTGAGACCTTTCTTAGCTTTTAAATCAGAAAGGAATTTCACAGAAGACAATTAAAAAATGTTTGGGAGTATGATCTTAGGCTATGTCACAGTTCTTTGTATAAAGAAGCAGAATTGTTCTTTGAATGTTAGTTAACTTTGTCAGTGTTTCAAACATAACATTTCCTTGTGTAGCGTAGTAGCAGAGTGAGTACACAGCAAAGCCTTTGTGTGTCTAAACACTTAAGAATTAGTTTGGTTTTGTTCTTCCTTCCCCCCTTGTGCCAATATGTAATTGGCCTGCTCTCACTGTGCATTTGTATAGCTCCTCCAGTGTACAAAGAGTCTCGAAATATAACTTTACATATTGCTTTTTGTGTACAAGACTGGTTACTTACTTCTGCAATTATTTGTTTTTCTGAATTGTTTGCTCTATGAAACAGTTCCCTTTACCCAAGTTGGAGTTGGAATATGTCCTGTAGGAGGGGAAAAAAAAATTAATTGGATTGTTTGCTAAAGTTAGAAGCCTTTCCTTCTTCCCCTGGAAAATGTTGTGCATGTAGTTCTGCACGTGGCAGAGAACAGCCAGTCTTAAACTGTGAGTCCTTCTAGAAGACAATAATGATCTCTAAACAAGTTCTGGAGGAGATTTTCATGTTGTGAAACTTGAGTTGGTGTTCGGTTTGGAGTTCAACTTTCAGAAACATTAGCTTCCTACATGCTGAGTTGCTCTTTGTACATCCAGCCTTACCCTGCTTACTCTTTCTGCTACTTAGTAAGTAGTGCTGATACTTCATAAATCTTCTAAATAAGCTAGAAGGCTCACTGCTATATTATTTTTCACATACAGGCTCGTGTTATGTATGATTTTGCTGCTGAGCCTGGAAACAACGAGCTGACCGTCAGTGAAGGGGAGATCATCATAATTACCAACCCGGTAAGAAAACTGAGGTGGAGTCAAGGCTTCAGTGCACTTCCCTGATCTACTTCTAGCAGATGGAAGAATAAAGGTGCTTCGTGGCACCTGAAAACCCTGGTTACCCTCCCCTGAAGAATTAGCGAATAAACTAAATGCAGAGAGTTCTCTAATAGTTTTGTGGAAACAAATGCAATGGGTAGTTTTAGAGGACAACGGCCCTCTCACGATGTGCCCACACTTAAGAATTTGCTCAGCTTTGTTCCCCTCTAAACAGAGCTGAGTGCCAAGGCAGAGGAAGGAGCTAATGATGATGATACCTTTCACATCTGAATGTGTTGTCTTTTTTTTTTTTTTGTGTGTGTGTGTGTCTGATGTTCCACAATTTTGTGCATGTAATCTTTCAGGTGCTTGCCACTTGCATTTCAGTCTGACATGCCAGGTCCCTTCTCCATCTTGAGTTTCTTAATGACTTCAACATTCCAAGTTTTTTTCAAAGAACTTGTGACAAGATTTGTTACTAAATTTCTGTATCCTTTCATAATTAAAGCAATATGGACAAGGCATAGGGAAGGACTGGTGAAAATACTATGATAATACTAAATAGTATTTTGAGTACTGGCATTTGATTTGTGTGGGCAACTTGAATTTGAGTGTGCTTTTATTGTCACATATAATTCTTACCCTTAGTAACAAAGTGTTAGTTGATTCTGGTTTTGATTTTTTTTTTTTGTTTTGTTTTTTTGTTTTGTTTAGTGAAATGGGTCAGTGAATAGACTTTCCTTTTAAAACATACAAACATAGACCACCTGATCTTGATGCCAGGTTTTATTTATTTGGTTGTGTAGGAAACATGGGTTCTGCAGAATAAACTAAGTCTTTGAAGAGCCTAATTATATATAATCCTGATAATTTTTAGTTCCACTGACCTTCAATATTTGAAGCAGATATTTAGTAGAACCAGCACCCTCTGTGGATAGTATACTGTGCTGTGGCAGAGGTACCATTTTAAATGAGTTCAGGAGTTTAATGCAGTTTCACAAAAGTGGGACTAAATAAGTAGTTTACCACTTCTAAGCTAGTTCTTGCTGAATAAGCCACCTGATGTTAAGGCAATATATTAGGTTGGTGCAAAAGTAATTGCGGTTCTGGAGTGTGAATTTTAAATCATTATATCTAGGCTCAAACACATCTTAATGGTTCCTATTTTGATTAATAAAGATGTGTTTGAGCCTAGTTATAATGATTTAAAATTCACAGTCCAAAGCCGCGATTACTTTTGCGCCAACCTAATACTTAAAACCAAGTAAAACTTTATGCTGTCCATTAATAAACTGTGGGCTAGATTACCACAAAGGGTTTTGATATTTTTTTTTAATATGGTAAGTTTAGACAGCAATAGCATAAGTCATGAAAGACCACTGATGATTGCTTTTAAGTGCAGGGGTGCAAATGTGACTTCTGGCTCCAGATGTCTTTGGTCTTGCAGTTTAGCCAAGCTAGTTGAATTTATAATTCAAGATGTCTAGTTGTTTCTGTGTTCTTGAGTATAAGCTTTTAGGTACATAAGAAAAAGCAAATGAAAGTTCATTTCAATAACTGATCGATCTTTATTGTTTCAAATCTTGAACACCTAAGCAGACCTTTTACTATGTGCAGGATTACATAAAATTTCCAAGTGAAAGAATAAAACTGTGATAAACAAATACATCAATTAAAAAGCAAATAAAGCAAACCTGAAAGTCAATAATTACTGTCCAGTGTATGTGGTTCCAATTTTCAGTTGTGAGTTATCTTGACATGTAACTATGTGTTCAAGGAACAGCTTGATGTAAAACAGAACTAGCTTGTTCCCAATAATGTTTTCCTGGAATTGACTTTGCTTAACTGCAAAGGTTTCTTAGTGTATGTAGAATGTGTTTTTTAAAAAACAGACAATAATAAGATGCCCCACTGAGATCAGAGCTGAACTGTGTTAGTTCTTTTCAAACTAGTAACATGGGACCTACCTCTGAAATTAAGAGTAAGCTAGAAAGAATGTCTCCAGATCTTGCATGGCACATGCCCTCTTAATCTTGATATTATCCTTAATATTTGTATGGGTTATAGCTCCCACTCAGTACATACCTCTGCACCTTCAATAAGTGAAGCAGAGACTTTACAGATATTACCAACAGCTTTATTCCTTGAGTCATGTTTATGTATAATCTGTTGATTAAATTAATGCTTTGGAATTGGCACACTAGTACCTGTGTTTTGATGCAGTCTATGTCCAAACAGTTAATTGACTGTGGTTTCATAAATGATCAGAAGTGCTGTAGATCAACCTTTTTCCCCCTCATGCTTGTTAAATCTGTAGTCCACAATAGCAGTGTAAACAAACACGGCCTCTGCTCTGTTTGAATGAGTATCTGCTGCTTCAGGAGATTTAAGTGAGTTTGCTCATGGTCATACAGTCATAACTGTATTTCAAACATTGCGTTTGACAGCCAGACAGTGCTTCCTCCTGAGCTGTTTAAAACATGCTGTGGGATCCATTTAACAAAACTCTTTCTGTATGATCACTTCTTTTAGGATGTTGGTGGAGGCTGGTTAGAAGGAAAAAACAGCCAAGGTGAGAGAGGACTTGTTCCAACAGATTACGTTGAGGTAAGTGGCTACATTGCTTTACACTAAGAAAGCAGAACTACCGAAAACGCCATCTTCTGGTTTGCTGATCACACTGTAGTGGTCAAACAGAAATCTTCCAATGTTAGAGCTTACTGGAGCAACTGTAGCTGGCTTTGGAGACCAGTGCAAATATGCCATCCAAAGCTACTGTGCTTTGTAGTGGTTTCCCAAGAAATGCAACACAAGGTTGTCTATGATAAATACTGGTAATCTACATAACATGAGCTACCTTGGGTCTGTTTCTGGGGCTCTTGTGATCCAATAATTGTTTTGTTTTCTTGTCTGAAGATACAAATATGGAAGTAAAACAACCAGTGCAAGTTCACACTGGTGTTCATGTGGATGATTTGCCACATCTTATAAATCTCTGGAGTGGAACTCCATTTTTGGGGTTCAGGGTATGGAATCCCAAATCCAGGGACTATTCATCTTCTTCCTGAGGGCTTTTCTGTTTTTTTTTAGTGTATGTTGATCTGCTCTTTGTTTCAAGACTGGGATGGTGGGAGTCTCAATGCAGAGACTGTAATCCAGTTCACTCTCGGAGGACCCAGTGTCTGTATGTCTGCAGGTTGCCAGTTAGGGGAAGACTGGCTGTAATTCCTGCAGCCTCCTCTTTAAGGCATATGCCTTCCTTTCTACACCAGTGCTGTGTTTATTTACAAAGAGGGATTGGCAAGCTTATAGTCTAGTAGCTTTTGGCTCTCCAAACTTGCTGTCCCTAACTGATCCTCTGAGTATTGAGTTCCCAGTCTCTAAGCAGTAATGTTAACAACCTTGTTAATCCCTAATGAATTTATAGATAGGTGTTCACTGCTACAACAGTCCTGTGTGTTACGCTGTTACAACGCAAACCAATTCTGTCTGTCATGAAAGTAAATACTTCAGATTATCACATCAGTTTCTTGTAAAAGGTTCTGTAGAATTTGAATTCAGAAAGGGTATATGCAGCCATCTGAAAGAATAGTGGCATGAATGTTAGGATGATTATATATGATAAACAGCATTATTTGATTAATCATAATGGAAGCATGAAAAATATTCTGCAACTTTTTTTCATTTCAGATTATAACTGAAGGTGCAAAAGATGGAATTAGCTGCGGTAACTCATTAGCTGACCAAGCCTTTTTTGATTCCCTTGCTTCAAATATAGCTCAGACCAACTCTGCTGCAAAAAGCAGTAATCAGGTATGTCTTGTGGTTTTTCAGGCACAGTGGGCATGGAGACTTTTGTTGAGATAACTACTTGCACTCTTCAGTTGTGCTGTACTGTATTTGTGAACCTTCATAAAAGTACTAATTGAAGTAACTGTGTTTTCATTAGGGAATGCTTTTGTTGCATATTAATGGTATGTGTGAATGTTCAGATACTTTCACTGCTGGAAGGAAAATTTAGTATTCTGACACTTTGAGAAATAGAGTGTTCTAATTCTTTCCAGTCTGCAGTTATGTAAATCTGTGACTACCTCAATCTCTGTACATCTGTCTAAGAGCACTCTTAGCAAATTTACTTTATCTTCAAGTTACTTGTGTTAGTATGCTAACTTTTTTAAGGAACCAAAGCTTTCTTTTTTAAAAAATGTCTGCTGCAATTGGGTGGTCTATGCATCATCAGCCGGAGTGAATGGATACTTTCCTCTTTCAGAATTTGAGTGAGAGTTGTGTCTTTGATTAAAAAAGATGAAGCAAGTTCGTGTTTTGTCCCTAGTCAGTTGGAGAAGAGGCTGACTTTGGTTTCACTGGAAGAATATTTTTCGTTTCCTTTTTTTATTCCTCACTCTATGAATAGTTTTTTGCCTGGTGTCATTTCATTAAGCAGCAAGTATTTAGTTTCAGTTTAGATATCTGAGGACATACATTATCTTAAACACAAGCTGTTTATTGTGGTCTACAGACTGCTGCATGTCCCACACGTAGGAACAGTTAAACATTCTGAAGTCCACAGGTCAGCAGCAGTAGAAAATCTGCTGCTTCCAACAGCACTATGCAAAGCTCTTTTGTGTTAGGAAGTAAACAGTTTACTTATAGTAGCAGCTGGGGACACATACCTGGTTTGTGAGTCAGTTAAATATCAGTTATTAGTTTCCTTAATTGTGACTTACACTGTAGGACTTTGACATGAAACGAGATCTCTTGAAAACTGTACATAGGACATGTTTCTTATGACTGCAAATGCAACAGTATAGTGTTTGATTTGTGCTTCCTTGTATTCAGCTGGACATTACCAGGATTCTCATTCTTTGATTGCACACATAGTGAGAACTCCAGACCTCACTGTGGCTATCTCAGTGTTTATAACTATTTTTTTTTTTAATTGATGCCCAGTTAATGTTTAAGCTAAACACAGAACTCTTGAAATGCCTCATGAATTTCTCATGTCAGACTGAGCCAAAAGTACTGATTATAGGTTCATTTTCCATCAGTCAGATGTACAGTAATTTGAAGGTGGAGGTAGGAACCTCATTTCTTCTGCTCTGTTAACCTTGCCCTTATTTTTTCTCCTATAGAGTTCCTAGACAAACGCTACTTTTGGGGAAGCTTGAAATATTTGCAGCGGCTACTCCTGTAAAATCTGAATACTGTTTCTCCTCTGAAGGAAAAGAAAATTACTTTAATCTAGGTAGAATTAATTACTAAGATAATATACAGAATATTTAGCATGGTGGTAGAAATACCTTTATTTTAAACTTTCCCCCTATACAGGCAAGGGCTTTTTTATTCCCTTCTCTAGGCACGTGTGCCTTGTGCTAAGCACAGATCAAGCTCTGATAGGTATCTGTTAAATTCTAAATAATAGTGAATTACTATGGCAATCTAGTTTTGGAAGTTACGTTTCTGGGGGTGAGAAAAGCTTGAAAAATATAATCACTTTACAATACAATTGACACAGGATCAGCAGTATACTGGCCCTGCAATACATACAAATTGTAGTTTCTTCATAACATGTTAACAAAAGGAGTAACTTAAGGCAAACACCTTGTCTTATATGTGTCAGTGCTTTAATCTTTCATCCTGTTCCTCTCCACTCTTCTTCAAATGCTGTGTGAGACTGTTGAGAGAACCAGTGTACTATAGTGTATTACAGTAAAACTGTATTGCTTATATTAATAGGAGAGAGAGAGGAGCAGAGCCGTGCACCTGAATGCAGTCAAAGCCACGCAAGATGTAGGGGAAGTAGATTTCCTCAGGCTAGTGCATTTGGGTCTTTTGGTTTTGTGTTTATTCATAGCAGGACCCATCTTGTTGTGTGATCAGGATTTTATATCATAAGTTATTTCTCTTTTCTCAAGTTTTTTTCTTTAACCGAGTTCATTCACTGCTGTTTAGTTATAGATAGTTTCTAGAAAAACAGCAGATCTTGATTTCTGGTTTCTTCAGCTTTTGACATATCTGGTAGTTTTTTTCAGTGGCTTATTGTTAACAAGTATTTAATTTGTACACTAAGCAGTCTGGCTTCCACTTTCAGCTGTTAGGCCTTTCTCCCATATCAGAAAGCTCTCTAGTGCATGATATCTTATCCTTGCAAAAATCATTGTCCTCTTGATTAAGAAATTCTGTTTGTCCTATTTGTCCGATATAAGACACTTTTCCTGCCCTCAAAGAAAAGTTTCTCCTGCAGTCCCTTTGATCTTGTGAATTGTGTGTAAAATATGCATATTGCTCCTGTGTACATCGCATGATGTCAGGTTTGATGTTGCTGTTCTGGTGTAGAAAAGCCTGATACAGTGAAAGGTTGCATTGATTCCTGTAATAGTGCATCAGGAGGTTATACTGAGTTGCACATACTGGCTTCTCTTTTAGAGCCACTCTTTATAAGAATACAATCTTCTACTTTGTGGGTATGACCCATCTTTCTAGACATATTACTCTGCATTTGGCTATAATAACATTTGCATTGTTTAACATGAGTTCCCTCAGGCACTTTGGATTGATCTGTGTTCAGATGCACAGTTGCAAGCAATTGACTTACCCTTTTCAAGTGCCTTAATGAGTGACAAGATCAATATACAAAGCACTTAATCTTAAACGTAACTTTTGCGTTCAGGCTATGGAGAGCAAAGAAAAATGACAAATTATGTGTCAGTGTAAAGAGAATTAATGCTGGAGGTGGCACAGTGGTGGTAACTAAGATGTTCATAGAGGTAGTCTGGTGGACTAAATAAAAATAGCAGCATTCCTAAATGCTGACATTTTATGTTATCTATAATTTATAGTAACATGGGGGTAGCAATTTATTACAAGAAGACTTTATAAAAATCACTTCTAAATAAAGAGGATGTTTGAGGATTTTTCTTACTATTACTATATTGAAGAAATTGCTTTCTGTAAATATTAAATCACTTTAACATACACGTAATCACACAACACTCCCACTCCTCAGTTTCAGTAAGTCAAAAGGTGTTTTAATTCTTAGAATTTCTTCCATTCTTCTAACAGTAATACAAAACCCAGGTTGTTGTGTAGTCTTTCCGTACTAAGCCTCCTTAAAAATAATAAATCTGGCTGAGTTGAAAGGTGCGAGTGTGGGGTTTTTTTTGTTTTCTTTTTTTAAGAGACCAGTTAAACCACAGTGTTGTGGTTTAATCCCAGTTGGCAGCTCAGCCCCACCCAGCTGCTCGCTCACTCCCCGCTGTGGGATGGGGGAGAGAATTGGAAGGGTAAAAGTGAGGTAACTTGTGAATTGAGATAAAGACAGTTTAATAGGTAAAGCAAAAGCTGAACATGCGAGCAAAGCAAAACGGGATTAATTCACTACTGCCCATGGGCAGGCAGGTCTTCAGCATCTCCAGAGAAGCTGGGTTCCATCACACGTAACTGTTACTTAGGAAGACAAACACCACCACTCCATATGTACCCCACTTCCATCTTCCTCTTAGCACTTATTGCTGAGCACCATGTCATATATTATGGAATATCCCTTTGGTCATTTGGGATCAGCTGTGTCCCCTCCTGGCCTGTTGAGCACCCCCAGCCTCCTTGCTGGTGGGGTAGGATGGGAAAGAGAAGGCCTTGGTAGTACACAAGCCCTATTCAGCAACAGCTAAAACATCCCTGTGTTATTGACACTGGTTTGGTCACAAATGAAAAACATAACACTGTAACAGTTACTTTGAAGAAAATTAACTCTATCCCAGCCAAAACCAGTACAACCAGTTGTATTTGAATGCAGACTTTGTGATTTTGTCTTAGTTTTATTTTTAAAGTTCTGAACTGGTTAGCCTATTTATTTAGAAATAGATCTCAAATGGCAATGTGCTTCTGACAGGGTTTTAAAAAATTCCAACAAATTGATTTTTTTAGCTTTATACTTTGTATTTTTGCTAGCGTATCTTCATATACCCAGATAGGTCTGGGGACAACTGCTTTTCTTAAGTAGCAATCTTACATGTAATACAGAACCCTAAATCATTACAGCTTTCCCAGTTCAGTTTCTAAGCATACATATCTCTCAAAATAAAACTTAACTTCCTCACTCTGTCTACACACATCCCCTTTTGCTTTCCAGGCAAACAAGGGGCTTTTGGTTTCCTGCTCTGGAATCCATAGCTTTTTGGTGTGAAGAAAACGTCAGCAGCTCAAGCGCTGCCCTATTCCCTGTGTGTCATTTTCTAAGTAGGTTTTTTGTTCTTGTTAAGTAAGTAATCTCTTCAAAAGTAATTAATAAGCAATAATCAAAAGCAGCTGCTTTTACTTCCTTTTTTTCACTGAGAAAAGATACAACGACCACAGCAACACTTTAGTGTTGTACCTTGCCTGGGTTTGCCACAGATGTGAAGTGACAGTAGAAAAGGAGCACAGGGGTTCTTCCTAAGGAGATGAGGAGAATTCTGCATGACCCTGAGCAGCAGTTCACTCTTCCCCAGCTCTTTCCCTGCATCAGTCACGTCCCAACAATAGCTGCCTTGGTGAAGCTTGCAACTGCTTTTGTAAAGAGCTACCTGAAGAAGGTATTGGGGAGATAAAAGCAATCAGAGGAAGTAATGAAGCTAATTAAACAGAAACAAGGGGAAAAAATGACTCGAGGTAACTATTTTTACACTAAGAAAAGCAGATAGGAGGTTTTAATGTTACACATACCCCACATTTATGGTTTAATGCCTGAAAAGCCTTTTAAAAATTGTTCAACGAAATACAATTTAAAGAAGCCTTAGTTGCCAAAGGTGGAGACTGTTCCATGGTTTTGTACGGCTCTTGGGCTGTTTTGACCCTGTAGCCCTTGGACAGAGGAAGCAAAGAGAATGAGAAATCTTTCTTTGTCAATCCCCTGTTCCTCTGAGCAGCAATGCAGGTTGCTAATTTTAGACTGTCATTTAGAACAACTAGTGAGTAACTATATTAGCACTGATGTTTTTTCTATTTGTTAGAATTGCGTATATATATACATATCTATCTATATATATATCTATATCTCTCTATATATATATCTATATGTATATAAAAGTTATCTGTAGACTCTTCTGGTATTAGAATGACGCTGGCAATAATGGCATTGAAATAAATATAAATTATTGGCCTTTTAAACCAAATAAACATCTTGAAATACACTGAACCCAAAATTTCTCATTTCTGATGCAAAATGAGATATATTTTTCTCTTGTGGTATTTCTTTGATGCTGAGTTGCTTCCACTGGTTGTAACAACAATGGATATCCCATTTCACACTTTTCAAGAGTATTTCTCATTGCAGTTGACCAAGACTTTGTTACCTGGGTTGCATTTGGAGCCTTTATAATTAAAATATGTATGGAAATACAAGCAGTAATGTAAATTCATTGTGAGTGGTCTCCTCCAACTGTGGCTTGTTTGTTTTTTTTCTGTTGTTGTTTTTTTGTTGTTGTTTTTTTGGTGGTCAAGACCAGTGCTTCTCAAATCACAGATGAACATGCGCAAAATAAATGCTAGTACCAGGTTCAGAAACTGCTGTTCTAACAGCAGTGATCTCTCTCTCCATTCTAAACCACAACCTATGGTGGTTTTTCATTTATCTAACTTAAAATGTTTTAGAAGTTGTGAACAAATATTAGCTTTCCATTTTAACAATAGTGTTTATCTAAGTTATTTAGATTTCATCTACCTTAAATCTAAATAACAAGTATATTGACCCAAACTAGTTTTCCTTATGAAGAAGCTAAAACTTGATCTGTGCAGTAGGCTCATTAGCGGTCTGGAAACGAACTGTATGTACAATTAGCCATAATGTAGTCCAGCTATTTACAGCCTGTGTAAAGTGCATGTTTGAACATAGGATAGAAATGCTATAAATTTCAGTATACTATATATTTTAATCTGTGTGGTTTTTCTTCCTTTCCCTCTAGAGCTTGAAGTCTAGCTTTTTTTTTTTTTTCTTCCTCTCTGAAGAATAAAAAACTACTATAAAAATGTATAAATTAACTTAAAGTGGAATACTGCTTGTCTGTTTCAGGGTGGAAATGGATCACCAGCTATGTTGATGTAAGAGCTGTAGATGTGGCTTCACAGTATTTAAGATATAAAAATAGTTCTTGTAGCTAACCATAAGTTGCATTTGTAAAGGAGATTGTTCCTTTTTCTTGACGCTGATTCTCTAATCACTGCCACGTCTACTTCTGTATGAGATGACTATACAGCTCTTCTCAGCTCTGGATAAAATAAGTATCCTGAGAGTTGGTATTTCTGTGAATTGCAGATTTGTCAGTCAATTCCAGTGTGACCTTAGAGAATCCACATGCTTTTTGTCTTCAGTTATGTTGTGGGCAGAGCAGCAGGGGCCCGTGAGTAGATGCAGGAACCAACTGACAGAACCTCTCCTGTTTGTATTGTTTTATCCAGTGGTAAGTGTGAAATCACTGGGGATAGTTTCTTGGTAGAGGGAAGATAAGCTGCTACACAGTTATTGAAGGATATGAAAATAAATCTAGTGTTTTATGTGTAGAAAGCCCTTTCACTTTAGAAAACTCTGGAACTTCTGTATAGGCAGGATGAATAAATAGTAGCGAAAACATGTAGTTTGGTGTGCAGGAGCTGAGACAACTCCTAAGTTGCCTGGTATGTAGAGGTAGGTTGTTGTGATGTGCACAAGGAGGATGCTAAAGAAGCTACACCCAGAGCTTTACTTCATATCTTTTCCACTTGTTGCAACTTACTGCTGCAAAGGCAAATTGTCATTGTTAAATTTGCATACCATAACATCCTCCACCCTGAACTGCTGCGAGCAGCAATAAATGCTAAGATTGAAGAAAATAAGTACAGTGCTCTGATTAAGACTGCGCTATTCTGCTTACGTGGAAATTTTTGACATGCATGTTACTGAATTCCTGTAACAGAATTTCTATTCTCTGATGTTGCTGTGTGTGCAGTGAAGTGGAAGTATTGTCATGGGAAATGTGACTCACGCATTTGTTTGAGTCCAGTTTGTCTTGTTAAACCAGTATACTAAATTACCTTATAAAATAGACAAGTAGGTTCACCATGGAAGTTACAGTTAAAATTGTTTATGGACTTTGGAAAGTGTGGTTTTCTTGAGTAATAAACCTTAGCTCTGCATAAGCGTATGTGTTTTTAAGATTAAGTGTAAAGTTGTCTCTCTGTGTGCATAAGTCATGTCTAGAAGGGCATAGTGCAAAAGATATCTAAAAAGAACAAGCAAAACCAGTGAGTTAGAGCTCTTCAGAAGTAAAAGAACTAAGAAGAACAACAACAAAAAGCCCTCGACTGTTCTGTGCTAGTTTGGCTTTCATGATTAGTAACTTCTAGTTCCTGTTACAGATAATGATACTGTAACATCCTCCATTACTGTGTGAAATTTGAAAGCAAATCTTTCCCCTGTAGCGACATCTTAATCACAATATTGCATTCAGACTGATAACAGGAATTTGTGACCAACTCTTAACTAAATTCTAGGAAAAAAACAAAACCAAACCATAATTCTAGAAAACTAAAGTGCCAGGCAGTGACTTCCATACAGTACTAGACACAGTGGCTTGCTTTGAAATGAATTACGTTCACATCTTGAAAAAAGAACCAGTCCAATATATGACCATGATTGTACCAATTCCAACTATGAAGCTGTCTTGAACTTTTTTGTGGTGTCCCAGTGGAATGCAAAGGTTTAGGCAGAAGGTTGTTAAACTATAGTGCTGCGATCACTCCTTAATTTGCACTCACACCCTCAGGCAAAATCTGGCTATTAAAATAGTTTTCCACAATTTACAATGTTTGCATATGCTTTTTCTTGCAGCTTTGTTGTCATTTGATGTATTTCATGAGGTAGCCTTGTGATCTAGTAGTTTGACATTAACTATATGAAGAATATTTTAGCTTATAATGGTAACAATTTTTTCAGCCCTCCTGTGAGTATTTCTATTTGCTCGCACACTTAGAGCAGCATGTGGCGTGCGTGTGTAGCATGACCCCTTCACCACAGCAGGGGGCTTACTGCAGTATATAGTTTCCGTACTGATTTATTTTTTTAATTTTTTGTTTGGTTCATTGGTCACTGAGCACTTATTTTAAGTGAAATCACAGGCATTTGTAATTGAACATGGTAAGCTGAAAAAGCCTTAGCCAGTAATACTCTTCAGCTCCTCAAAAAAAAACCCAAAAGGCGACAAGGGAAACCCCTGTCCTCTGTTTCCAAATGAAAATGGAGAGTGATTTTTCCAAAAAGGAAGGATAAAGCCTTGTTTAATCTTTGTAGCCTGATCTTGGGATGTCTAGAGAATATCGGAGAGGAACGGGGAGTCTTTCTTCTGTTTTCTGGCATTGCTGTGACTGCTACTTGGGAGACTGTCTGAAATTTCTCATCTGTGTTTCAAGGAGAAACCATTAGGGATTGAAATCAGCTCAAGAGAAGCCAAGGATATGAAGAGGTGACTTGATTGCCATTTACGTGTGCAGGTGTGAGTAACAAAAACAGAAGCCTGAGAGGAGTCTATTGAATAAATGCATATAAGCTTTTTAGTGGATGAAAGTTGAAACTAAGCAAACAAATTTCTTTTAAGCAGTGGGGGTGACAGTAGATGTGTGTTTTCACTCCGCTTGTCTAATCACTGAGTATTCTTTGCTTAAGTCTAAATTATGTATCTTTCTAAAAGACCATACTGTACTTCAAATACGTCTTCTTTTGAGCTGAATCAGGAGTTAATAGCTGGAAATCCTGTGCCTGCACTGTGCAGAAGCAGTGCAGCCTCTAGTCCACTTTGGCTGCGAATAACCTCACAAGTAAGGAAATGGGACTGGAAGTGGGAAAAGAGCAAAAAACTAACTACTCTGCTCTTCATGGTAGTAACTCAGCTCTTCCATTGGTGCTTTGGTTTGGCTTTTTTTTTTTTCTCCTGGGGAAAGCAAGGAGTGTTGAGTAGGTGTGCCTCAGCTTGGTGTGGTTTGTGAGCAGGCAAAGGCCAGCTCCTTTGCAGGGGCTGCATGATGAAGGGGGCAGTGGGGCTGAGCGTAGAGGTGCTGGATGATGGTTTCCTCTGGAAGGAAGTGAGATGATGGGAGCAGCTGAGGAGCAAATGGCTTTCTTGGACAGCATTGCCACTGCCTCTTTGTCATCTGCCTCTGGAGGTGCTTCGTCCTGTTGCTTTCATGTATTTATCTGCAGGAACACGGTAATAAGTGAGTCCCTAAGGTTGTTTATCCCCTAAAGTCTAGCCCATCTCCACTTTTGCTTTTTCCAGAGGATTTCTCTAAGGAGAAAACATGTTTAAATTTTACAACAGGAAAGAGACCCTTCCTTCAGAAATGGGAGAGTTGCCCAGGACCACAATGCTAAGGTAATGATTTATCAGGAAGAAAGCTTGGGCATAAAATATCGTGGACATGACAGCTCCTTCAGTATCTGCTATCCTTCAGTATTCAACACAGCGAATGCAGTCTGTGATCACAGCAGAATAGTCTTTTAGTGCTTCACATTTCTTCCTGGAGGAAAAAAGCTTGATTTTTAGGGTGACTGTCTATATTCACTTACTGTTTTAGAATGTATCTATTCAGAGGCTGTTATCCAAAGAATCTGAGTTTAGTGTAATGTCTGAGTTTGCCTAAGGCTTTGTCTCTATGCAGGTAACTAAGGCAGCTACAAAACTGGAGAGGTAAGTCCATTCCTGTGAGCTACTCAGCTCCTGCACCATGACTTTTATTGTATTTTCTGCCATTCCCCTGTGCTGTGTCTACTCAACCCCTTTTCTAGAGTGTAACACTTCTCAATGCAGCTTTGGCTGTCCTGGACTTCCCTCGATTTGGTCAGACTTATTTTTTCTACTTCAGCATGACTTCTGTCTCAGAGTAGATTTCAAGGTATTTTTCTTACAGTTGGAAGTCATTCTTGATGACACAGTAACCTAGATATTTTTAGGTACTCAACTTAGTTTTAGCATCTGAACATCATGTTTGTTTTGGCTTTTTTCCCTCAGGAGTAGCATGGATCTGTTTGTCCATCAGGACCATCCATTAATATGAGAAAGAAGTCTGCCAGGGACAACATCGTTGGCCAAGAGGTCAAAAAAAATCTTTAACCAGGGTAGAGAGACACTTTAGTGACTTAGCTTTACTGTCTTTACCTTTGGATTCTCTGGAAAATAGCAAAGATGTCACTTTTTCCTATTTAATTCATGATTCATTTGGTAAAGATACTGACATTTTACTCCCAAGCTGAGGATTTTCCTGTTGTGGTGGAATTTTTTTCTCATTCAACTATTAGATCTTTAAAATCTTACTAGACTTTTTCAGCTCTGCCCAGTCCTCTACCTGTAACGATCTGTTTCTATAGCAAGTCTGAATCTGCCCTTAATGGAAGACTCTTAAAATACTTAGTAACATGTTCCCTCTGTCTGTTCCTGAAATCGCCTTTTTGTGGTGTTTTTTCTCCTAGAACAGTAGGAGCGAGCAAGTCCATAATAATCGACAAAAAGGAATATCATCTGCCTTTATGGAATTTATCCTTGAATTTAATCTCAGGGTACTTGTTTGAGGTTACCTTGCAGAGCAAAGAGATGCAGTGTTTCATTTGAAGGTTGATTGGTTTCTTAATTATGTGTTATGTGGCATTCCTTTCTGTACATTTACAGTTGAGATTGCTCACATACTTGGATGTTAGGTGTGCTGTATCAAGTTATATTGACTGAATAACAGCTTCTTGCAAGGGCTTTTCTTTTTTTTTTGCGGACTAAAGAGACATCAGGGGATTTATCAGCTTCGGTTATGTAAAAGTAAAGGTGTGAAAACATGTATTTTCATCACTTACAGAAATACTTGCTGGCTTAATTAGGGTTTATTAAATCAGAGCTAAGCCACACGAATGGCTTCTTGTATGGAATTTGTTAGCTGCTGAGATACACAGAACTCCTGACTGGAACTGAGATTACCCTTTTAATAAATGCTGTGTCTTGTCTTGGTCCTCCACAGGATCACAGGACTGATTCCTGAACCCTTCTCCACATTTACTGATTTTTTTTGCCGCTTAGAAGTGTAGGAAGTTTGTATGCATGTGGGCAAACACTAAAGAAAGATAACAGAGACCTGTAAATGCTCTTTGAGAGATGCTGCCTATATATTCATTCCTAACCCATCTCTTACCCTCCTCCCCAGTGCCTCAGAAAGAAATGTGGACCCTTTGGCTAAAAGGAGCTGAATGGGAATAACACATCCCACCCATTTTATAGCCTGTGGGTGATACACTTAAGGGCAGGAGCTCCAGAGCTTTCTTAGACACCTCAGAAGTAAAATTTACTGATTTGAATAGTGCTTCCCTATAGATACATACAGGTAAGACATCTGAGAGGGCCGTTTAAGTATTCCGTTTCCCTTGTTGTGCAGCCTTTAGTGTATATCGGCACCTGTCAGCGAGTGTGGTGATGATCGCTCTTGACAGTCATTCTTTAGTAGTGTACCCAGTGTTAATGCTCCCCCTTGTTTTGCAGCAGATTTTAAGTTTTCTTTGCCACCCACTCATGTACCAGATTTCACATGAACTACAGTGAAGAGGAAAACTTTACTCAGCCTTTTGGCAATCATCCCACTTCTGGGCTTTCATTTGCCAGTGATCAGCACAACATATATTGCAGAAGTATAGGCAAATAAATATTATGAAATCTATTCTTTTCTAGGGTTACAAGCAGGCAACACTTTTCAGTGTGATTGGCCCCAGTGTATGTGTTTTCATTTAGCAAAGATAATAAACTCTGACTGATGGCATGTAAAGTTATTTATCTTTACATAAACTCATATCAGGTGAAGATCATAGGAAGAGCAGGCTTGTATAAGGTACCAGCAACTTCTTTGTGGTCGCTTGGAGTGGCACTGTCTATCAGCTATGCAAGAATTAGGCAGACCTCAATGATATCGCTCCCTTAGGGAGGGGTGTTCTTGCATCCGTTTCATTCTTCAAAAAAGTCGTCCAAGCTATCAATGTAAAAGCTTTCCATGTAATCTTTCACTCCATCAGTTCCTAGAGACCCACTGACTCTTTTTTGAGTCTTCTGAATGGCCATTTCCCCCCAGCCTGGGGGACTGGTCTTAATTTCCAGATCCTGGGGATTCTGTACGTACAGACCAGGTGTTACACGATATCAACAGTGTTTTCAAGTCTTAAAGGTTTGATAGTGTCGGTGAAATCTGCCTGTCAGATGACTTTATTTTAGGAAAAACTGAAGTGGGAGCTCTTATTTGTAAGCTGAATAGCTGTACCTTTTTTTCCTTCTCCTCCTTCCTCCTGCGCTTTAGCTGCGTGGGTTTTGATTTGTGTGTGTGTGTTTTGGTGGGTTTTTTTTCCCTTCTGCCAGCTCGTCTCTCCACTGAGTGTCTGGAGTAGACTGCACTTAACTAGTCAATGCTTTTTCAAAATGTAGTGTTAAAATGAAGGAGCTGAGCAGGATGCTAAGCTATTAGTCCAACTTACTGACAGAGGAATATGACAAATTGATGCTGTAGTTAAGAGACATGTCTGCTCTGTGCTCTTTCTCTGAGATTTCCACCTCCACAACAGTGTCAGCAGAAGGGTATGTGTGATTACCTTCAGCAGCAGCTTATGCTGAGAAAGTAGGTCTACAGGCAGATGCCAGACAGTTCCCTGACAGATGTTTGGTTTTTGGTTTGTGTGGTGGTTTTTTTTTTTTCCTTCCCTCATCTTCACTGTGAATGAGTTCAGCTCTGACAGCAAAGCTGAGCAGGTTGCTGGCCCAAACTCCCTGTCACACCAGTAGTGACGGTGTGGGTGGGCAATTCATGATCTGCTTTTAGTAAAGCCACTTATCTAAATTTGATAAAATAAGCCTTTGAAAAAACCTAATCCTTTCCTTTTGAGTTTGTTTTGAATGTGCTAATTACTCCATGGCTTTATGTAATTAATAGTTTACATGCACCGTACTTAAGGTGTTGGTGTAAAATAATTACCATGGGTAAGTGTTTCCTAACAGTGTTGGAACAAATAGTTTAATTTCCCTGAGGAAACACTGTTGTCAGTACGTATCGGTGTCACGTTGGTGGAAAGCGGATCAGTTCTTCCAGGTGCTTACTGCATTTAAGAGTTGTGTAGCTGGGAACATAAGATTGGGCAGCTGCTCCTAAATCAAACAAGTGCTGAATGCAAACTCATGGCCTATCATCAAGAGATCAAAGATTTCAATAAGAAAGTATGTGGTCGTTGCTCATTTCTTCAGCAATTTCTTCTTTACTTTTGTCTATATACAATATAGGCAAACAACGCCAGTGATCCTTGGTCCAGTTGGAACGTTGGGAAGTCTGGGAACTGGGATAATGGAAATGCTGTTGACAGCTGGGCGACAAAACCTGAAAGTGCAGCTGGCCAGAGAAACAGTGCTTCAAATAACTGGGAGGCGGCAGCAGCATTTGGTCATCCACAGGCATATCAAGGACCAGGTGTGCTGTAATGCTCTTATATTTTAATAAATCACAGTAGGTGGACAGTTGAGGTAAGAATCGCTTAATCTTTCATAACTATAGAACATAACTTTTAAAAAAACAAAACAGGATCGGTTTCCTAGTGGCATATTGCTACATGACTAAACTGGACAATAAAATAATAGAGTTTTAAAATTAAAAAAAAAAAAAAATCAAAAATGAGATTCACACTAACAGCACCTTGAACCTGTATAGAAATCTTGCAAGCCGAAGTCTTGTGCATACATGATCTATTCTGAGGCATGTTGTTCAGCCTGTATAACTGGAACTTCTAGCACCCTTAAATGTGTGCCCTCAGGCCTGTGAAGTAGTCTCTTATATCCTTAATTTTAGGAGGTGGCTAAGCCTTTCAGAAAGCTTCTCTACCTTTTTGTAGTAAAAGTCTAAGAGGAGAACTCGTAACTGAGGAATGCTTACCTGGAGTATATGAATATGAAACACTATTGAATTCATCTTAGCACACCAGCATTTCCCCCTCTAGCCCCCAATGGATTTTTAGTGTATTATTTTGCAGGTTTTATTTGGTGGGAATGATGGTAATTAAGGAGGAATCATAAAATAGAAGGCTGAACTACATCTTAATACATTTACCTTGTTTATTTGTGTACGCATGCTGAGGTAGCTGCTTCCAAAGAGAAAATATTTAACTTTCTCCTTTCGCTGCCCCCTGCCCCTTCCTGTACTTCAGCAGCTGCTGATGATGATGACTGGGAGGATGAATGGGATGACCCAAAATCAACTTCACCGTCTTATCTCGGTTACAAGGAGTCTGAGGCATCAGAGGCTGGAGGGGTCCAGCGTGGAAATTCTCGTGCAGCTGCTATGAAGCTTCCACTTAACAAGTAATGGAAAATGCAGGACAAATGTGTATATATTGAAGAGAACTGGAATTTGTCCAGATGTGTAAATGTGTGACCGTCCAACTGTCTTGAAATATGCCATGTAAACATTACAGTTTTGGGGTAGAATTGGAGATGAATTTGTAATTCAGTGTTCTCCCTATGTGATCAGACAACATATGATCCATGAAAGCCTAAAAGTACATGGCAAAGCTTTATCATTTTAAGGTGTTATACAGGCAAATGACGCTTTTACAAGGTCTGAACTTCTGGACCCACTGATCTTTAAAATTTAACTGTCTTTATGTGTGCTGAGTGAAAATGAAAGGTGATGGGTGGCTTGTCCTCATGGAGAGACTGATCAGAGAAATTGCCCCAGAGTTTGTGAGCAACCTGAGTTGCTAGGAGTGGGGAAACCTGCTTTCTGGTGTCTGTGCATCACCCAGGTTGATTCTTGAGCCACAGAAAGCTTGATTTTTAGATTAAAATCTTACAGTAGCATGAAGCTTTGTCAGGGTTATACTAGCATTATCTCGAGTTACAATTTGATGTTTGTTTATTCGAAAACTGCTGTTACTCTAAGAAGCTACTGTGTGGTAATATTCAGGTGGATGAAAGCAGAGTGCAAAAAGGATTGTAGAATAATGCTCTCCTGGGGTATAACTAAAATCAACTGCCTCTGCATGACTAATCACGAATTTTGTTCATCAGTGGAGGGTTTGTCCAGTTTTGCAACAGTACCTCCGCATCATTGTAGCATCTACTTGTTGCAAACCCATTTAGTATAAGCAGCATAAACATACTTCTCAGACAAACAACACTTTTAAATAAGGTAAGTCCTACTTACTCCTTGTGTATCTGCAAGCAGGCAGTAGGTTGGCAGTACTTGAAGGGCTAAGTATCTTACTAATTAGAAAGAGGACAACCATTTGCTTTATGTATTACACAAATAAAAGCTGGATATCAGTAGCTAAAGCTTTTTCTGCTTTTTCAGGGCAAATCGTTGGTTATTAAAGTAATCCACACCAATTGTTTTCTATACTTGAGAAATCCTAAGGGTTTTTTCCTACAGTGGCAAGTAATTCTGTGTATGTCAAAGGAAAGAAAATACCAAATAAACTTATAATTTTGTTTTATTGTTAGACTTCCTGGATTTGCAAAACCTGGGATGGAACAGTATCTGTTAGCAAAGCAGCTAGCAAAACCCAAAGAGAAAATTCCCATAATTGTAAGTTGGGGACATGTGTGCAGCTTTTGTGTGTGGGTGGTGTAGTTTGTTTTGGGGCTAGGTTTTTGGTTTGGTTTGGTTTTGGTGGGGGAAAAGGGGTTAGTTGGTTTGTGGTGGGGTTTTTTTTTGTTGTTATTGTTGATCTAAAAACCAAACCCTTGTAGATACATGCTGTCCTAGTGAAATGTGGTTGAAGTAGCAATCACTAGAATTCTCCATTCCTTTGCTATTTGGGAAAAAATGTTAAATACAGAAATAAACACAACTGTGTGGTTGATTATCTCTGGTTACAAAAACCCCCTTTACTTCTTGCCTATCAAGCTCTTGCTGAAATAAATGGAAACTTGTGAGTGAAGAAAGTATTTGTCTCCTGGTTTGCAGCTAGTACAACATGATGTATTTAAAGATAATAATTGCAATTTCTTACAGATTGGTGACTATGGCCCAATGTGGGTTTATCCTACCTCTACATTTGACTGTGTGGTGGCAGATCCCAAAAAAGGTTCTAAAATGTATGGTCTCAAGAGCTACATTGAATATCAGCTGACTTGCACTGTAAGTGTGTCTGAAACAGGATCTTCTCTCTCACAAATACAAGTTGCTTACATATACATAATACAGTTTGTGTGACTGAGTAATAGACTTGTAAGAATAAGTGGTAGTTGTCACACTTTTTTCCCAAAGAGTTACTTTATTCTAGCATTTCAAGTTCTTCTCTAATTACAGATTCAAGGCTCTAAATAATAAATTTTATTTAAATTCCACGTATTTACTCTACTGTTCACACTTGTTACATGTCATTGTAGATGCCTGTCAAAAGTCAGAGTTGTTTTCTCTTGCAGAACACTAATCGATCTGTCAACCACAGATATAAGCACTTTGACTGGTTGTATGAGCGTCTCCTGGTTAAATTTGGATTAGCCATTCCAATCCCTTCTCTTCCAGACAAGCAAGTAACAGGTAATTGTTCCCAGTTGTGAATTCATGGGATGTGAAATAAGGACATCACTTTCATAGGAGGTTCAGTTATTTCTTACTGTTTGTTTGGGTTTTTTTCATAACTTTAAAAATAATGGGAAAAACCCCAACCTTTCACCATTCGAAGCTTATGATGAGTTGTGATGGCCTATTGATAATAAAATGTCAGCACTAAAAGCATACATTCAGAAATTGTATTTAATTATCTAGTCCAGTGATTTATTTGTTTTTGTTTTTGTTTTTTTTTTTTTTTTAAGAAAAAGATAACTGAAAACAATCAAAGCCCCTAGTTACTACCGAAGAGAATATTTATTACTGGGGAGAAGAGATAACTACTTATGTTCCATGTTTGCAGATTGTCTGGAGAAATGTTTTTTGAGGGTGGGGTGTGTGTATGTGGTTTAGTTTTTTTGCAGTTGAGTATGGCAATGCCTGTGCATTTTCAGTAGTCTATGGCTTTCTGTCTGCAAGAGCATGCTAGAGTGCATGTGAAGAAAAGAATTAACGTCTGTACAGGAGGAAAATATATTACTTTTTGCCTATTTCCACTTGCGTGTTTTCTGGTAAGATTTTTATACAGCCTTTAGGACACCCAGTCAAAACCAAACATAAAAAGCTGGCATGTCGCCAACCCCGTGGCTGTGGGCATCACTGAAAATGCAGCAGCTCTGCTGTGTTTGAAGACAGCGAAGCATTGATGCAGGTGCTGGGATAAATGCCGAGGAAACTGAAAAGTGAGGAAGTGACTGCCTCCTCTTAGCTTTATGTTTAGAATTCACCAGTATTTTTATTTAAACATGGTGCATGCAGACTAAAAGGAAACCAGAAGATCTTCTGGGGTCTTTAGATTTCATTGCAGCTATATCTTAAGAGATTCAAGAGTCTGGCCTCACAGCTAAACCTTACCTGTGCATTCCTGTCTATGGGAGAGAATAACTTGCCTCATACCAAAAATTTAAAAAAGCATGCCTCTTTTTCTGAAACATGAGAAACTCTGGAAAAAAAAATGGTGTTTGTCTTTCATTGTGTTCAGGAGGCTTCTTTCTGAAGACTGTCTAGAAAAGTATTTCTGTCCATTGGTCTTGGCAAAGCAAGACTCTACGAATAGACTGACTTTGCTCAGGATCATATTTTTACTGGTAATGATATGTCTAATGACCAGCACGTAACTTCCAAATGTTACTGTTCTGTTGCGTAGCATTCCTTTCAGGAATGCTGTGGAGATTTCAGGACGGGTTAAAAATGGAACAAAGTGTTACTGAAGGTTGTATAATGTCTCTTCCACAGTAGCTGATTTTTTTTTTTCCATAGCTAAGTTGCAGGACATGTACCCATACCTAAACTTTATTTTTTACTAGCTGTGTTCTTTACCTGCTGGTCTTGCTGGTTTCCGTGTTTGCAATTGAAAACAAAACCAAAAAAATCAACGTTGTGGTGCTGCTGCCATAGTAACTATACAGTAGAATTAGACTGAAAGAGTACATGTGTTCAAGGTTAGTCATCTGCGCTGCTATGGAAATTAGAGTTGGGTGCTGGAGGAATCTCTAATTTCTTTCAATCCATCTTATTCACTGTATGCTTTAGAAGACTGTCATGCATTTTTTTATTGGAAAAGATTCTCTAAAGAAGACACCGTTTGTGCTAGAACGGAAGAAGGTCTTGCAGATATGCAGTGATGATAAACTACTGGTTTAAAAAAAGAAATTACTTATTTAAATAGTTTGCGTTAAAATCTCTTAACTACCAAAAAAGTTGGTGACAGTCTCTTACATGTATGTATTATAATTGGTTTATACCTATGATTTATTGAGATTTTGGTGAGTTTTTTTTTCCCCAAAACAGTCATTTACCTATATAGAAATAGATTATGGGAGGTGCTGCTTTTTTAAGTCTATGCTTTGTATTTGAGCAGTCCATTTTCAATGCTTTATTAGTTAGGACATGATAACTTGGAAAGTAAGTAGTTTCTTTTTCTGTGGTGTTTTTGAGCCTTACGTTGACCAAGATTTACTAGGCTGTATCAGAAAAATACCTGCAGTCTGAGCCTGTGTCTAGCTTCTCTATTGGGTCTCTTGGGTCACCTAAATACCTAATTTTTCCATCCAAAAGCGTGGTGGGTTTTTTTGTTGGTTCTTTGGTTTTTTTTGGTTTGGTTTTTTTTTTTTTTTCCCAAAAATAATCAGTTTGAATTGTGGGTGGGTATTATGGTGTTGTTTTTTTTTTTTTTAATATTTCCCAGCTATCTTGAAAAGGAGGAGTACTCTTGGTCAGTAACCAACATACTGTAGTTTAAGGTTCTTCTGATTTGTCAGCATAATGTTTCTTTCTTGTAAGTTCTGACTCATTAAATGGTTAATAACTCACCAGATGAATTACAGGTTCTGTTCTAATTTAAATAAAAAAAAAAAAAAAGAGGGTTCTAGAGTAGAAATGTAACAATTGTTGTTCAATGTGTAACAGGGCGCTTTGAAGAAGAATTTATCAAAATGCGTATGGAGAGGCTGCAAGCTTGGATGACAAGGATGTGTCGCCATCCTGTTGTCTCAGAAAGTGAAGTTTTCCAGCAATTTCTCAATTTCCGAGATGAGAAGGTAGGAGACAAAGCTGACACACAGCACAGATGGAGGAATTGCTCCCCCCCTCCATCCCCCTTGGAACTGAGTTCAGCTTTGTAGCCGTCTCTTTGTCTGCCCCGCTGTGGGCAGTAGTGATGGGCTGAAAACTACTGGGTTTACTAACTAGTTTAGCTGATTGATCAAAACGAGGCATCAGGTTGCTTTTGTGAAATGTTCTGTACCATTCCAGCAGAGACGTGCTCTGTTAAAGTAGCTTTGTTGCCAGTCTTTTAAGGACAGTCCATGTGCTCCAGCAGAACAGGAACATATTTAACAACTCTGGCTGTTCCCCTGATTTGTCTCTGCTGGGTCTGTTGATTATTTTGGTCCTCTGATTGGTGCTGCTTTACTAACAGAAGCTACTTTATAGCAGATCTTGGGTGTGTCTGATCTTGTATTATATTTAAAAACATCCCCTACCAGTTTTCACTGGAATGGGTTGTAAAAGCATTATGCTGCAGTCTTACCTGATATAACCAGCCCTTTTTTATTGTCTGCTCCCCACTCCCAGTATTTTCTTATGCTTCTTTAAAGGGGTTTTAATATCTTTACCTTCAGTAAATGATAGTTTCTTTATGACTGAGCTCCAGCTCTGTTACTAATTCAGGTATCTACCAATGAGGAAGTAAACAGGAAAACTCTGCAGCTTTCTCCTCAAAGTAGTCATACTTCTAAACACAGACTTTGCTGAAACAGTAAATGATCCTTGGAGGTTTAAGACCAGACTGAACAAAGCCCTGAGTAACTAAGGTCACCGCTGACTCTTTTAGAGTAGGACACCAGACTAAAACCTCCTGAGGTCACTTCAAACCAGAATTATTCTGTGATCCTGTAAGTAAAGGCTTAATAACATAGTAATTAGCAGTGATAGTGAAGTACTATTTGGATGGCCAGTGGGGAGTTGTATAATTGTGCTAGCCAGTCAGCAGTTCTTAGTATCCAACTTATAGACTGATATAAACAGGAAAGATGTTGCAATACATGTGGAATTTTTAACCTTTTTATCCATTCCCACTAAGAACTTGGTATGGCAATTGCATAATAGTCTCATGATAATCTTGAGTAGCTTCTGATCTGAGCACTGTCACATGTGCAGATACAGCTGAATGTAATTACTCTTACAGTGTATTTCAGTAATGAACAAGAAGGGCCTGTTTACCACAGAATCTAGAAAACAAAGTGCACAAGGAAACCTTGGCCCCACTGAAACTTTCATTTAAAAGGTTTTAATGTATGGGTGTTCTGTTGGTTAACTGTTCTCCTAGATGTTTAATTCACTGCTTGAGTACATGTACTTAAAGACGGATGAACAGTCATGGTCAAATTTTGTTTCTCTTTTTTTTTTTTTCCTCAAGGAGTGGAAAACTGGAAAGCGGAAGGCAGAAAAAGATGAAACTGTAGGAGTCCTGATCTTTTCTACAATGGAACCAGAAGCTCCTGACTTGGATATGGTAGAAATGTAAGGTGGTTTCTTTTTGAGTGGATGTTATGCATCTGGGTATACCACAGATACTGAGCTAATATAAAAAATAAAATAGTAAACATGCACCATATTTTAATGGATTTGAAGAGTTACTCATCAAGGTAGAGCTAAAAAAATTGTTTCAATATGAGATTTGCATATCAACCCCTTTAAAATTTGGTGGAACTTCCTATGATGCCTCTGACTTCAGTGTCTGAATATTGATCCTAAAAAGAATGTATGCAAAACTAGTTGACAAGATAGAGTACTGGCAGATCTTATGGACTTGTTTTGTATTGCTATGAGAGTATATTTTCATCTTCAGTTGTGAACATCTCCAAAGTGTGCTAGACTTGCCAACTAGCTTGAATAACTGTAGGTGGACCATCAAGGGGAGCAGTGGAAATATTTGGTTTATATATGTATATGTTACATATACATTTTTTAATGTATAGTTCTCTTGGTGGTAAACCTTTGGGTTTCATAGAGTGAAAGACTGCATTTACACTGCAGCCTCTATTTTACTTCCTTAAACTTCATAATTTTTTCTTATAAGATACGTAGTATGTGTGACATGCTTTGCTTGCTGTTGTGGAATGTAAAACGTGGATAATGTCTTGTGTCTGACATTGTGGATAAATTAGATGAAGTGTTTATAGTAGCAAAGCAATAGTGTACTTACACTTGGAAGTATCCAAGCATAGGCTTTATCCAAGTGATACAGTGCATATCAAGATGTATATTATAGCTGTGTGGTAGCAGTTCTGTACTAGTAAAAAAGATGGAGGTTTTTAGGTCACTTCTGCTTTGAACATGAGGATTTCAAACCTGACTACTTCTCTTAAGTATGTTTGATACGTAGCCCTGTCATATAAAAACTGAAGGAATGAACTAGAGAGGATTTTGTACATAGGGTACAGGAAAGAGTGAATCTGTATATTATATACAGAACCTTGGCAGGGAATGACCAGCACATGGTCTGCTAAAGAGTTTGTCCCCAGGCAGGGTGGGGGCGGGCAGGCAGCCTGCCAGGAATGCTCCCCAGAGCATGCGGGCTCCTGGCTGGGGCTGGCAGCCTGGGCTGGTTCTGGGGACCCATCTCCAAGCATGGCAGGAGTGGCTGTGACACCTCAGGCATCTGCACCATGTTCCAGTGCCTGGGAACATCTCAGGGTGCTGTTAAAAGTGTGTATGAACATTGTTTTGAAAGCCATTACTCCTGTCAGTGGCCAAACCACCTTGTTCAATAGTTCATAGGTTCTTCAGTGGAAAGATGCTCTTTACTTAAGCCATTTTGACAGTACTTTGGCAGTCCTGTGTCAGCCTGTCTTTGATCGAAGGATGGTAACCCTCTGCTGGTTCATGAACAGTTTCTGTGATTATGATACTGTAAAGTACAAAAAATTAAAGGATTATTTGCTACTGGGAAAACTGCAGTAAAACAACGGCCTCTTGGAAAGCCCAGGTTCTGTTTCTGTGCCAGTACCTGTTCAGGTAGGGTTCCCAGCTGGGGAGGGAGGTGCTGGTGGGGATCTGGGAGCCTCTGGGTGGTTGAGCCACAGCTAGAACTGCTGCCCCAGCTCTGGGGAGTTGCTTTGGGTTGCCTTGCTGCAAGAGCTGTCACACACAGACTGTGGCTGAGAGCATTTGTGAGATCTCACACAGTTGAATATTGCTCATTGAAAATCAGAAGATGGATGTCTAGTTTTCTTTTGTAGAGTTCATAGGGCATTGTTGTGTATGCAGTGCTGTGTTAATGCAGCTTTGACAGCTGCATGAAAACATGCTTAAAGAGGGATGAAAAGGCATGTACCAATTCAGCATTCTCTTTTGAGCATCACTGTTTTTTCCCCTCTGTAACACAACTGAACACAATGGTATTATCAATATAAAGTTATGCATATATATTTCCATAGAAGAACTAATACATTAATTTTTATTCTCCTATTTTAGACTTGTATTAAAATATCTGTCACAATTATTTTCTTTATATTTGTTGTTGTATGAATTTTGCTACTACTGTTACTCTAACATGTAATCTCTTGTTGATATGGGGTCCTTTGCGTTAAGTACTCTAGAGATGCATTTTTCTCAAATCGGATTTTGCTATTCTGTTATTATTTGATCTCATTTTTTTGGAATGTAACTAAATGATAGTCCAGTATTATGTGTTTAACGGGGCCAGGTGTGGCAGAAATAGAACAAAAAATGCATATATCTGAAGAGGGAAATTCTGACCTCAGTGAAATGGCAGATATTTCAAGGAATTAATTAATTTATATATTTATTTATATATATATATATATATATGTTGGGTTTTTTTAAAGACCTAGTTGACGCTATTTAACATTTCAGTATTGTATTAGCATAAAGCACCTGTTAAACTGCTTTTCGTTTTTGATTTTTTCAAATGCTACAGAGAACAGAAATGTGATGCAGTGGGTAGGTTCACCAAAGCAATGGATGATGGAGTCAGAGAGTTGCTGACAGTGGGACAAGAGCACTGGAAGAGGTGTACAGGGCGTAAGTGTCCCTTCTGAACTCAGCAGTGATATTTCTGTATTGCTTTTTCTCTGTGTTTTTTGTTGTTTATAATTCAAGGCACATCTTTAAAGGAAATGCTAAACTATCATGATGATTCTATGGCATTTTGGCTGCTTTCAGTGTATGAGAGTATAAACTGTACAAGATTTTTGGTTTGTTGGGTGTTGTTTTGTGGTTTTTTTTCACTTGTAGCAAAAATATCTGGTCCCTAGCCATAGGTTTAAAAATATTAGAAGTAATTTTAGTAATCCAGCTAAAGCCCTTGTTGGTCCTGTTCTCATTTATTTGTTGTTTATCTACATTTTAGTGACATGGGCAAAGTAGACCTGTCTGTTTGATGAAATCTTAAATGGTTATATTTCATTAGCCCCTTATTTAGGATTCTTGCATGCCAGGAGGAGTGATTAAAAGATTAAATGAGTTTTTAAAAAAAAAAAAGAAAAGAAAAGAAAAAAGAAAAATCAGCTTGATTCTAACTTAATCTTTAGCCCAATTCTTTTTCTCCTATCTTGTCTCTTCCTTCCCACAGATATTTAGGGTTGCAGAACTTCACACCAAGTCCCTATGACTCTGCCTGGGCTCTAATTTCCTAGTCCACAGCAGTGTTCAGTGTTTGTGGCCACCACAAGGCAGCTATTGAAAGGAAGCAGGTACTACAGCTGAGGATCATGATAAGAAAAACTTCAGGGCAGGCTGTAGTGTCTGGTTACCAAAGACCTCATAAACCTGCTCAAATCTCCTCCATTTTTAATTTTTTTCTTTTTTTTTTTTTTTCCTTCCTCCCCCCCGCCCCCACCGTCTTTTTAACTCCCGCAAAAAAACGTTGTCCCCAGACTTGGGAGTAAGTAACATCTCCTGAGTTATCACTTTGCTGCTTTCTAATCTAACACTGCATTTGAATATCTGGGGCTGATTGGAGGGAATGGGAAGTAGAGAAGTTCAGTCTCTTCTGGTAGTGATTGCATTAAACCTTAGTGTTTGTAGGATGTAACCTCTAAATTATTTACATTTCTCCGCTTTGAATAAGAGGGGTTCCTTCTACATATCACTGACCCTCCTGCTGGTCAAAAGTAGTCTAACACAGGAAAGAGTTCTAACACAGATCTCACTTCACTAGGAAATGGTACCAAGGGGGAAGCAAAGGGCAGGGGAAGGAATAAGGTCCCTCAGATGAGACTAAAAAGATAGTGTTGCTTTGTAGTTACAGAAGCAGTGATCAAAACTGTAATAATTAAGGGCTGGCTGTGATTAGCGTTTACAGTAGAAATTCAGGATTTTGTTCACTGCCAAAGTCTACCTAAAGTTATGAAACCGGTGCTTTAGGTATGGAATGACTCCTCTAATACCTACAGTTATGAATTAGTTGGCATAAATGTAGTAAATCAGACAAAACTGTGTAGAAAATATCAACTTAATTTTCCAGACATTCATACTGAATAGAAAAAGGAGATGAGACATGCAAAGCTGAAGAATTTCAGTGGTCTCTTAGGTTTTAAGTTCCCTGTCAGCTCTAGTCTTAACTACTAGTCAGAATTAGTTTTGGCACATCCTGAGCAATAGTTACGTTTGTTCCATACTATGATATTTAAAATGATTGACAGTGGAAACTTCTTTAAAGCTAGTGAAAACCAAATGTTCTTCACTAGTTTCCACTGGGGATTCTGTAACAAGTTAATGGCTGATGAATGGTACCTGCTGGATAAAAAATACCAGTTTTCATAAATAATCTAACTTCTGGGCAAGCACTTGAACAAAGATAATCATTAAAATTATATGCTTTGGGGTGCTTTTTATTTTAACGACACAAAGGGGTCCCTCTTCGAAAATCAGATTGTATGGGATTCTAGAGCAACTAAAAAACTTTTATTTACCAGAGCAGTGGACTCCCTGAATAAAAATGTTTGACAACAAAAAGCACTTTTACTTGTTTGGGGTGGGTGTTTTGTTTCTTTTGTGTTCGCGGGGTTTTTTTGGGTGGGGAGGGTTTGGTTGTTGTGGTTTTGGTTTTTTTGGTTGTGTTTTTGGTTGCCGATTTTTTTTCCTGCTAGCACAGGTAGCTTATAAAAAAAAAAAATGTTTTCACTTTTCAGATTGCTTTTTAGGCCTCTGGGGTAGTGGAATTCAAAATTTTAATACTGAATACACTCATTGCAGTTTATTGACTTCATTGTGAGGTAGCAATTTCTGCATACATTTTCAATAAATAGATTATAAAAAATGATTTTATTATTCCAATATTTGCATCAATTTCAATCCCTATATAATCTTGGTTTCTAATGCCTTTACATGTAAAATCCATGATTTGAGGAGAGTTTAGGTATTATAGGTCTGTATAATAATCCCCTCTCTTAAAATATTAATGAGATCTATTCTCCATCACTGCAGCACTTTCCCCCCCACCTCCCTTAGGAGGACAGTCTGCTCATGAAGGGGAGGAAAAAAAAAATCTCACTGTGTGTATAGGAGAAGTGAGATAGGAATGCCATAATTTTTTTTTTTTTTTTTTTCATCCATAGCAGTCACAGACTGTTTCCCCAATTGTTTGTGGCTTTCAGGAACCCAGATTGCAATTGCTTTATCCCATTTTGGAATGTGTGTAGCAGGGGAGGGGGTAAGAATTGTAAATGCTTCACTAGAGGAAATGTAAAACCTAGTTGTTTTTGACTTCTGCTTCTATCAAGGTTTGGGAACACTGCAGATCTGGCCTCAATTACCCTTGTGGTTTTTGTTTCTTTCTGTTTTCCTCTTTTCCCCATCCTTTTTCCCCTCTCAGCACTACCCAAGGAATACCAGAAGATAGGAAAAGCATTGCAGAGCCTGGCACAGGTCTTCAGCACTAGTGGATACCAAGGTACTTCTATAGCTTCATTTGTACTTTACTTAACAGAAGATATTTTAATTATATCATATGCTACATTTTTTTGCCAAAGATCTTAATGCTTTCCTCTTTGAACTTTAGATGTCAGACATGATTCTGGAAATAGCATAAAAAACTTGTTTCCCTGTGTATATTATGGGGTTTTTATATTCTAGTCTGCAATCTTGTTTTTTTAGCACCGTATAATCATGTGGTGGTGGTGGAGTTTAGCTTGATGTCATTAGTATGTAATCTGGTCACTGACCTGACTGACAAAACATGCTGCAGCATTTTTTGTGATATCAAAGGAAAGGGGAGAAAATTCAGCCTTGAAAATATTTCATAGAACTATTGTGTGACTTATGTCATGGAACAAGAACTTCACATGGGGATGGAAAACTTATTACAAGGTTTTTGTATACCATTGTGTGGGCTGGAGGGTTGGCTATTGTAGCCCTCTCTTTTCCTTCACCTTTCCTTCTCCTTCAAGAGCCCTAAAATAGAGCCTGTTGTGTTAGGTATGAAAGTTGTGGGAGGGAAAATGAGAGCACCAGTTGTTCAGAGTTCTTCTAAAATGTAGTCTTTAGGCCAAACTTAAAATCCTGCTTTAATATGTGAAGTTTTGCTGAGGTTTTCCAGATAACTGGAAAATATTATTATCCCAGAGGGAGCTAATTAAGTCTATTTTCTCTGGGATTCTCTTGTCAAATGTATTTGTTTGTGGTTTTAGGTTTGTTTGTTTTTTATTGTGGTGGTGGGTTTTTTCTTTTCTACGCTTAATAGCTAAATTGTTCTGTTCTAAAACCTTAATGTTATAGCATAGAGGCTTCCTGAAATCCTTCCATCTTAGGACTTTTAGTTGACCAGTACTTAATCTGACTACTCATCTATCCCTTGCTTTATACTCTCAAAGCTTTTGCTTCATAAAGCATGTATTAAAATGCAACCACTTCTGAAACTCAGGTTCTCTGCTGCTGGAAACACTGGAGATAGGCGCAGTCCCTGTAGTTTGCTATCAACTTTGTCGTGTGCTTCAACAGAATGAGTGCTTTGTTAGAATTGGAGGATAGCATACTGCTTAAAAAAAATGACTTTTGGATATGAGAACTAAGTAGGGAATTTGGATAGTTATATACTCTCAGCGTGGGTTAGAAAACTGTAAATCCTAGCCAGCTGCATTCTGTAGCAAGAATTCATGAGGAAGGACTGAAGATTGCTTGAACTATAACACACTTTCTTTTGCCGGGGTAAAAGGAAAACAATATGGCTTAAAGCTATGATGCAAAATTGCAGATCAGCCTTACGAAAGAAAGCTTCAGTTTGATTTCCAGCGTCTTCGAATGGTGTGAAAAAATAGATCCCATGGTGACTGGGAACAAGACAAGGATGTTTCTCTTTCCTGTTTGCCCAATTGTACTTGGTTGCACCCTAGTATCTTGCTGAGGAAAACATCCTTCCCACTGATGCCTTTGTCCTGACTCCATATATTTTGCTCTTTTTAATAACCAGTACACCGGTGTATTTTTTCAGATTTAATAATGTATGAGAGTCTATTCTTTTTATTTGAGTTCTCAGGAAGAGAGAATAAGTGCAGTGCATGTGTTGCTTTAAATGCCATCTTCACTGCTGCCCTCATTCTGTTCTGCCTGCTGTTCACATACAATGATTTCATTTGATGGTTGCTGCAGGTGTGGGTCTGTGAATTAAGCAGACTCTATGCATGAGATGTAAGAATTTGGATTTAAACTGATAGGATGTGATTTTCCGGGTCTCTATATTTAAAAGAAGGCACTGGACCTATTCCTTCAAATGCAAGAGTACTAGCTAGGTTGAGTATGGGGTGTGATTTTTCTGGACTGTTGGTAAAGAAGAATGAGTCCTTCAGCTGTATTTCAAGGCAATCAGTTCAGTTGCTGTTGGGAGCTGAATCTCTTCATCTCTTTTTTTTTTTTTTAATTTTTTTAATACCTGAGTTCTCAAAGTTTAAGCATATAGGCTGCTGAAGATTGCAATGGCTGATTTCTTGGCAAAAATATTTCCAGCTACTGGTAGATGACTTCTGACATACTGAATACACCATTAGTTGGTTCATTTGCACAGTTAGGATGCGATGTTATCTACTGTCCTTACCTCTTTCATCAGTGCCGCCTGTTTGCTCTGTGAAGCCTTATTATGTGTGGTGAATGTCTACTGCCTCATCTTCTGATTTCTGATCTAAAATGTTTAAGATTGCATCAGTCAAGATGCACTTGTTAATCTGACTCGCTCAAGCCCTTTTTTTTTTATGCTGCAGAATGAGCCTTATCAATTATTTGCCAGCCACAGAGCATATTAGGAATCTAACCCCAGTATTAGCAGAGGCAAGGGTACCTTTAGAGCTACTAAGGACACAGTGAGAGGTTTTTATTTAACTTGGCTGTGGGCCTATAGTACTGTCCAATCCATTTTAGGAACACATGCTTTGAAAGTATAATCCTGATCCAAAAATGCATATGGGGCAGTTCTGGACTATGCCTGGAAGTGTCTTGCAGCCTGGCACTACTTTGTGTATCTTATTGCATCATACGATGCTCTTAGGGTAACACAGCCTTAAATAGCACAGCTTCTCTTTTGCAGTGCCAAATCTGGGTGAGTTTTATCTCCTATATTAAGAAAATGTGAATGGCTGTGGTATGCCATTCAGCCATAGTAAGATCTCCTAATCCTGCATCACCCCTCAGGAATTTTGTTAGGCAGTTACATGCAAGTTTCACTATCCTGCCAGCTAGCAACAGGAATCTTGCCTTGCAAGCTGCTTGTGTGCTGAATGTTTTCAGTCCAAGGTGTACTTGTCAAGAAAGATCTTGTTATATGGTTCCCTAGTACATCAAACATGATCTTTTTCATATTCCTTGATTCTGTTAAAACATGTTTTGAAAGAAAACAAAACAAAACCACTTCTTGACAAAAAAATTCTGCCCTGATCAAGCCTCACAGAATATTAGTTCCCTCAATATAGCTGGTATACACCCTCACAGCTGATAATCACTGACATTTACCAAGCAGTTGAACTGCTAAGGGATCTCTGCTAAACATCTCCTCATAGTTTTAACATCTTTCTTCCTCTCCCTATGACAGCATGCAGGCCTGTACATCAAGGAAAATAGCGGTTTCTCCTCATGGTTGAGTTAAAATATCTGTAGAATATTACTGGTGATTTTACAACCGTCTTTAGTCCATGCTTTTAAGTCCTCTGTGTGTCTCATGAGGTTATACGTAATGCACCCTGCCCTAATTTTGTTGTAAATGTCAGAAGCATGTAGAGCTTTCTGCCTTTCTGTTGGTTAAAGAACCCGTGACATCCTGGTAGATGCTTGCAGTGGAACCCAGCTCAGCTTTCACAGCTTGAGTTAAGAAGCCCATGCCCAGCTTTGCATCAGTTCAGAAGCTAAAATCTAGGAACTTGGCCCTGTCCAAGTAACAAAACTCTGACCAAAACCCCTGCTGAAAACAGTGATTTGGAGCAAGCCAATCTGCTGCTGGAATTCAAGTTACTCTGATGAGTGAGCATGGGGCTTGTGAGCAGTATCTCTGACAAGGTGACCTGGTGTAGGGAGCGACTGCTTGAGCATGGCCTGACCCTGCCCATGATGTGTATTAGAACTTGGAGGGCGCGGTGGCAGGTGAGAGATGAAATCTCACTCTTTAAGGCTGCACTGGCACTACCTGAAAAAGAAATTGTAGAAGAAAAGAATGCACTGTGAAGAGCCACAGATATTCTTCTACCACTTGCGTGCCTGTCTATTGCTGGGATCTGCTATCTGCAACAACTTTTAAATATGCTATCCTGTAGCTGTACTTTTGGAGGAGTGTGAATGCCTGTGCTAGTAGTAGAAACTTTTCATGCACCCTCTGGTTTGTGCCCTGCTGCCCCAAGTGAAGGAGGATTGGTGGTGGGAGAGTTTGTCTAGATTCTTTGAAGCTGCAGTCTATGAAGGTCCTTTGAATGAATTCTGTACAGAAAGAGAGGATTTTCTCTTTCTACTTTAAGTATACATACTCTTCCTCTTTCTGTTTGCTTGTATAGGAAAAGTCATCATCTTTTATGGCATTATGAAATGAACATCAAGATCAGCCTGGCTTCTGACTCTGATTAAAGCCACACCAAGTTTTGTCCCAAAATCTAGGAGTCAGTTGCCTAAGCAGCGGTTACTTCAGGGTTACTCAAGGTTAATTCTGAGCAGACATGGCAAATTCTGAAATTATAAAATTACTTAGGTCTACCTGAAATAATGAAATTGATCTCTCTAAAATGTTTTTATTGTTTTACAATGGGGAGATATCTTCGGAATTATGTACCTCTTAAATCTTGCAGTGGAATATAATGTTGTTTTTGTTTTATCCAGATAGACTCAAATCAGAGAAAATCAGCTATTTCTCTAGCAGTGTTTGTGTTGCTGGACTTACTGGTTCTTAGGATCAGTAGCTGTCCCTCAAAGCTTTTGGCTTTATGAAACCAGTCTAATGGAAAGTAAAAATTAATCGATAGAACTGAAGCAACATTCAGTCATTATTACCTTGTTTCCTTTAGGACATGCTAAAATGAAGGCATGCTACCTAATAAACCTCTAACAATAGTTTAGTCTGTATGTTGTAGCAAAAGGAGATACTTTACGTTCAAGTTAATCATTAATTAAATTGATGTTTGGTAATTTTTAATTAAGTTGCTGACTAATACCTATAGGATAAAAACAAGATGTTCGTAAAAGAATTAACTGTTTCCTAGTATTAAGATGTCTGAAAGGATGAGAAAAATCATTTTTTCTTAAACTAATATTTGATATCTGCAAATTATACCTTCCCCTTTCTCTACCTCAATTTGCTTTCTGTACTGGTGACTACATGCTTTGGACAAGCTGACAAGGATGGAAAAACCCTGTGGTGTTTTGGGAAGGTGAAGTGGCATGAAAAAAACAAGAATGTAAGGCTTGTTTCCATCTTTGTCCCACATAGCCATGTCCTGCTCGTAGTACAGTGTTATGAGCACTTGTGGTGTTGTCTAGCTTAGGATTTGTGGTGGTGTCTGTATTTTTAAGTGTAGTTTGTGGGGTCCTTTGATCTATTTCAGAGGATGATGAAAGTTAGAAACTCAATCCCAAAAGCAGCAGTTCTTACAGAGCTTGAAAATATTACTCAGAAGTTCCCTAAAGGGTCAGAAATCTTGTTGGCAAGGAAAAAACTTAATTTGGCCTCCTTCCACTTTTCTGACCTTCTAACAGTTATGTTCTAGGGCTGTTGGAGAGCCTAGGGCTAGCTTTGCTGCTCCGTAGGGCATCGTGGAGAATTTACTACTCATCGGGTATGAAAATCATTTATTAAAAATCAGAACAGCTGGTATCTCTTCAGCTTTGTTAGTCTGTCTTCTAGTATCACCCTCCTCGTTCTCCCTTCTTCCCCATACTGAGAGGCTTCCTGTTGCACCATGTGGGGGAATACCTATGTATTTAAACCACCTAAAATAATGAGATGTGGAAGTGAATAGTGCTGCTACTATGGTAGAACAGTGTTTATGTGGTCCCTTTAGTATTCATTTTCTACAAGATCTTCAAAGTTTTCCTTCTTTAACAGTAAAAAACCTATGAATATTTTTCTAACTTCTTTATTACTTCTGGTTATGAAAATGATGACTAGGCATTTATTCTTGCAAAATAAGCTATTTTAGAAATTTCCCTTGAATCAAGACAAGTTTCTTACTGTGATTGACTTACCGTAATTTGAACACTGTTTGCTTTTAGGTGAATCTGATCTCAATGGAGCAATAACGGAAGCAGGAAAAACCTATGAAGAAATCGCCAGTCTTGTAGCAGATCAGGTGGGAGCATTATGAATGCATTGGTGTAGTCTGGACAAACCTATCACCTCTTTGGATCACTTCTGACTTGTTTTTGTTGTTGTTTCTGTTTAAAGCATAACTGCTAGTGCTGCTGACCAGCTAAATGACATTACTGTTAATACTTTTAAATGCACTTTCATCTTCTTTTCTACTGTGTCAGTTTAGGGGGGATGTGATGGGGAGGGTATTTTTCTTGTGTCAGAAAGCTCATATTCTGGTTTCTAAAGTACTAAAATGATTGCCTTTTAAAATGGGTTTTGCTTTTTGATGTCCATGAGCTGTCTTCATCACTGCTACAAAAGAATGAGATTAATCAAGGGTGGGATTTCTACCTTCTTCCTGCATTCCTCAAATGTCTACAGGATCCAGATCTTGCTGCCTTTCATTGTCTTGACGTGCAGTTGCTGCTTCAGTCAAAATCTAACTTAAATAAATCCTGATTGGTGTCAGTATTCAAGTCATAAATTGATGTTTAGTGTATTAAACTTAAAGTTTCCAAAACGCAGATCCTCTTGATCTCGAGATTGAATCTGGAAGTTCTTAAAACAGTTTTCCAAGTCAGTGACTAAGGAGATGTACCTGTACGTGTACATATCTGTCTATGTAATGACATTGTTGCTTAATAGTGCTGTTGCTAGGACTAGTTGCTCCTCTTCAGTGACAATTTGAGGCAAAACCCCTCACTTAATAAGCTAAAGTTGAGGAAAACAAAGAACAGAGGCATCTGCTCGCTGGTGCTCAGTGCCTTAGTCCAAAGAGCTTATGTTTTAATAAGGACCTTTTTAAATATGAAAAACTAGCAATATTTTTTTTCTTTCCTTCCCTTTTCTCCCCTCACCCTTTTTTTGGCATCATAGATTCTTTTCTGTTATGTTAATATGCCTCAGATACTTGTACTAACGCTTATGCTTTGTTTATTAGCCAAAGAAAGATCTTCACTTTTTGATGGAAACAAATCATGAATACAAAGGATTTCTTGGTTGCTTCCCTGACATCATAGGAGCACATAAGGTATGTGAGGAGCCTTTGCTTTTAAGGGTAGGCAGTGGGAAGATATACAGCATCAGATGTGGTGGTATGGTACACTGCATTTGTGCAGCAGCTTGGCCCCTGCTTCCAGAAACACCGAAAGTTTCTATGAAAACTGGCATGTTGATTTTTAAAACAAAAAGTACTTAGAGGGAAGGTAGAACTTGTCTTGAGATTTGAGACTATCATGACCTTCTGCTATAGTACAGCACTACAAGCTTCAGTTTTCTCTTCAGGTTAACTTCACGTCCCAATGTGGTAACAGGAGTAGTGTAAATTTGTAGTATTTGAGTCATACATGGTAGTTGATACTAAACCATAGCAGTGTTGTAGGAAGAATTGTGTACACTTAACATGGCTAGCTTACTGGTATGTCTAAATAATCATGCACTGCCTAGAACAAGGGTGTCAAACTAATGTAATTTTAGGACTGTCTAAATGTAGGAGTAGTTACATTTATACACCCTTAAAATGACATTTGGCCCTTTGAAGGCAACTGTGAGGCTGGTGTGGCCCCCAGTGAAAATGAGTTTGACACCCCTGACCTAGAAGTTTCTTTAATATTAAAAAATAGAGAATAGGACTAACTTTTTTGGGGGGGAAGGAGGGGGAAAATACGAAAAGCCCTGAACACTTGCAACAAAAAACAACCGCTTCATTCTCTCTAATATGAAAGCCATCAAATAATAAAACAATGAATGTAGCCCTTGAATCTAGTTTTGGATAGTCTGCTTTTTTCAGGTTCTAAAGTTTTCCTTATGTTCATGTGTCTGCTGTAAACTAGTTTTCAGGAAACTAAAAATTTTGAATTATTAAAAGAGTACACAAGTATTTTTTTACCACTTGAAGTGTTAAATGTATAAAGCAATAACACATGTATGAGAGTAATAAAGATAACACACAAACCTGATAGCCTTTTCTTTCTTCAGGACACTTACAGTCCATCATCCCACAGAACACTTGGGGAAAAAATACCATAAAAGGAGAACAAATGATTTGAAAACTCAAAACATAAGCTTACTGCCAAGACATGTGTAAATAGTCTCTTGGCACAAATACATTGTGAAGGGGAAGGTGTTTCTTTTTATGCTTGTTGTTTATGTGACACAAGGATTTCCCTGAATTGAAAGTTATAAATTGCTATGAGCTGTAGTGTCTTGGATAATAGTTTGTCTCACCTTGTATAATGTACAAATAAGGTTCTACAGGCATCTGATAGTTTGAGGCTTTTGGACGTCTCTTTTGTTGGTCAGCTGTATTTTGAAACTTGCTCCTTTTGTCCTTTCTGTATATGTGCTTGTGTTTGAAGTCACTTTTTGCAAGCTGTTAGGACTCTTGAAAGCAACAGAGCAAAATAACAAACTTTGGGTGAAAATGTGGGAAGGCAGAGTTGGTCATTGTGTGTGTGTAGTGGACAAGCTCAAAATGTGGTCAGCAGCATTTTAAATTACTGTAAAGACCTTAAAGTTCACTACTCTTTTAATCTACTCCCTTAATCATTCTGCCTTTGGTTCCTACAGGGAGCAATAGAAAAAGTGAAGGAAAGTGATAAATTAGTTGCAACAAGTAAAATAACGCCACAAGACAAACAGAATATGGTGAAACGTGTGAGCACCATGGCTTATGCACTACAAGGTAAACTGAATTTTGTGTAATGTGTAAATATTGTAGATTGCTGAAGGACATCTCTTAAGTAACAAACTTTGAAAAGAGAAAAAGAGAATCTTTGTTCTACCAGGAATGATAGGTGTGGTTGGTGTTTTTTGTTTGTTTGTTTGTTTTCTTTGTGACCTGCTTAGATTTTCCCAAAATTGCGGTAATTTTGCCCATTTTCTTTCAAATCTCATATTGCTATTGCAAAAGAGACATATAAAATAAAACTTTAAAAAACAAACAAACCACTACAAAACCACACACACACACACACACACACAAAAAAAAACCACAAAAAACCAAAAAACCAACAACAACAAAAAGCAAACCACCACCACCAACTTCAACAGCCTCCCCAGACTGATTCTTTCATTTTGAAGTGATGATGATGTCTCAAAGAAGCAGCATGGGCCCTGGTGCAGGAAGCAGTTCCATCATGTGCAAAAGTGTGTTTTCTGTCTCGTGCTTTAGTCAGACATAATTCAGTTTAGGTTCATGTTCTTGTCGATAAGATTTTTTTTTTTTTTCCTGGATGTTCTTTGAACGAACTTTTTCCTCTTTAAGTTAGAGATGTTGTAAATATGAGATGTAGCACACTGCACTTGAAAAACCAGGGAAGTGAGGAGTCATAGCTCAGTCCTGCAGGATACCAAGCCCTTAAGTGCATCCTGTTAGTGACCTCAGTGGGAATACTCACTGCTGAGGGGAATTGTGGGGTTTTTTGTTTGTTTGTTTGTTTTCAGCTAACTTAAAGCCAAGAGTACTCTGTATTTTGCAGGACAAAGTCAGAGCAGTGCACAAAACTTATTTTGAAAACAAACAAGAAAACTCCCCATCCCCTCCTTCTTCCCGGTCATAGTGATACAATAGGACTGTGCTGTGTAAGTGATAATCATGGAAGAGACCTCTAGAATGACTTTTACAATCCAGAATATTTCTTCTCCCTCTATTGGTAACTCAAAATGTATTGAACTTTTTATTTCAGCCATAAGCTGTGATGTGATGAGAGATGCAGAAAGTGATGAAAGGTGTCATGGATTCAGTTGTGCTGTTTCTTGGGTTCCTACTAAAACAGCTTCAGTCAAGAACAGGTCAAATGCTACTGGCTGATCTTTTTTTTGAGCTGAATATTTACAGCTGTGGCTTATGATTTGATATCTATACCCTTGGAGATCTGAATGTCCTAGCTAAATTCTGTTGGAAAAACTCCAGGAAATAACCTCTCTAGGAGAAAATTCTGGTGTATTCTTCATCAAATTTTTGTACACCTGAATATTGTTCCTTTATCCAGGAAGTGTCCATATTTTAGCAGTGAGTAATTGCCACTCTACAAATTTTATGAACTGTTGCGTCATACCTGGAGTGCTGCAGGCAAAATGGATTGTAGAAGCTTGAGAGCACTGACTGTGCTGGCAGGGCTGGACACGGAGCTCTTTGCACAGTAACTAATCTGAACTGGGTGAAACTGTTCCTAATTACAAATGCCTCTCTTAAATAATTTGCCTCCTGGGTCTAATTGCAGCTGAGATGAATCACTTCCACAGTAACCGGATTTATGACTACAACAGTGTCATTCGTCTGTATCTGGAGCAGCAGGCACAGTTTTATGAAACGGTAAGGTGTAGTATTTCAGTGCTATTTTCCTGGCACATATTGTGTTGCTACTTTTTATCAGAAATACTCATAGTAATTGACGATCTTTTTGTATGAGCCTCTCCCAGAGGTAACATATTTGAAGAATTGTACATCTAAAAAGTAAAAGTGACTTAAAATAATATTTCTATAGATACTATTTCTGTGCACATGACTACATCATATTAGACCTAAAAAAGTGTTTATTTTTGTCTTCCAATGCCAGTACTAAGGTTACAAAGAAATTTAGTTCTTTGATATGCAGTAGGACAGACCTGCTGCATTTCATACAACAGTAAACCATTTGAACAAAACTTCCCTTGAAGGGAAGCTGCTGTGATTTAAGACCTGATGTATGCAAATGTGGGATGGGGGAGACTGGAGTGGTTTAGGTGACTTAGTAAATATGTTAATTCTGAACACTTGACCTACAGCCTTAGCTGTCATTTAAAATTGTTCTTATGTATTTATTCCTTGTGGCTTTTTAAATGAAACCTGAGAGGAAATTTTCTAATGTGATATGCTGGTAAAATGTGAGTTTGTGTGTGCTGGAACCTGACTTCTGTCACTTAAAGGAGTAATATAAGCAACTGCTTGCCCTTCACAGCAGTAAAAGGTGCCAGTGGGGCTTCAGAGTTATCTTCAGTGGATGAGAACTTCAGGTTCCTCATGAGGTCACCTTGCTCAGTTTCTCTGGCACATCTGATGGGTTTAGGCATAGGTTTCCCCTTACCTTCTTTCAGTCTCTTGTCCAGCCTATCCCAGTTCTTCCAGCTGCAGCCTTACCAGCCTCCTTGTACCAGTCCTCCCTCCCCCAGTACAGGGACCGGCTCCATGTTCATATGTGGGGCGCTGGCTGCCAGGAGAGCTGCAGGGAGAGCATGGGAGCTCTGTTCTGATGTGTGTGGCCCTGTTTCAGAAGGAAATGGATTTAATGGAAAATCTGGTTCTGTTCCTGTAGCACTCCTGCATAGTGCAATGCTAGATAACCTGACAGGCAGGATGACAGCCCTGCCCACAGTACTTCCTGCAACACGACCTGAGCAGTGAAAGCACAAAATGAGCAAGGCAGAAAGCGTGTATATGAGAAGAAAAGTCTTTACAATGGAATGCTTTGAGAATCCTACATACATAAAATGTACAGTAAAAACTGCAGATTTTCATAAAATGAGGCAACTATTCATTTAATTTCTTGGCCTGCAGTCATATTTCTGTGTTGTGTAAAGTAACTACGTATTAAATATGTTCTGTTTCTCTGTTTCAGATTGCACAGAAGCTGAGGCAGGCACTCAGCCGCTTTCCTGTGATGTAGAGAATAAGGAGTAGTCAACAATAAAGAAAACTCCGAAGTGCTTTTCTGATTTGGGGGCAGTGCTAATAAAACTTGTTAGCCTTTGCCAGAAAAAAAAAAACACGAAAAATACCCCAACAACAACAAAAATCAGTTGTAGAAAAAAAGAATTATTTAAAATTTTACTTTATCAGCCTAATCATAAGGTTCTCTTATCTTGAATGCTCTCCCATTTGTATAATTATTTAAATAAAAGCAAATCATGTTGTCAGTTATAGGGCTCTAAATCATCAAACTAGTATGTTGCCATGGACTTCATGCAGACTTGAGTCTATCAGATGTTCTTCCATAAACTCTTAACATCAGAGTTACAAATTTATATATATTTTTTTCAAGTGGGAAAGCAGACAAGCTTGAGAAAATGACTTTAATACTCATTATATTCAGCTCTAGTGATTCAGTAGCCAGGAGGAATTATTCTTCTATATTTCTGGTACATGTTCATGATAATCTCCTGAATGACCACTTTGTCCTGAGTTTTGCTTCCCATACGCAGCCATGGCACACTGCTCCATTATGACTTCTGGGAAATATCAGTCATTCTTCCTTTTCTTTTTTTTTCCCCTTCTAACTAAATCTTGTATTTGTGGCACAACACCTCAGAGCTTATGTCAGGCTCTTTCTTTCTTGCTATGCACTGTATAAAAAGATGAAGTACAAACAAGGAAAGAGCCATTCAGGAAGGTGTGAAAAACCAGTTTTCAATACCAGCACATTGACACCCCCCCAATGTCACGCCATAAGGCGCTGGTGTTCCTCGGTGCTGTGCAGGGCCAGCTTCCCTTTCACCCCTCTGGGAGTTGTAGGTGTTTCAGCAGAGGGGACACTGCCACGTCTAACCAAACTAGTAGAACGCCCCAAATTCCAGCTAAGCTCAGGTCTTCATGTAGTAGGATGGTATGCTATTGGCTCGGGTTTATATTTTGTTACCTTCTGATGTAAACTAAAAGGTGACAAAATTGCTGCATAACACCCTTAGTTCACACAAATTCTGTGGTTTGATCATCATCTCTTGTCAAGCAGCCCAGTGTCCTCTTTTGGACTTCGGAAGTACCATTTGAGGCCTGGGCTTTTCAAAACAAAAAGCCGCCACCAGTCCTCTTCACAGTGGGCACCAACTATAATAATTCATTTAATGCCATAAGCAAGCAGGAAAGCCAAAATGCAGTTTTTGCTAAAATGTGCCTATGACATAAACATATTAGCAAAAAAAAAAAGCATTTTACCAATAAGCCATTCTAAGTGACGGGTACAGTCTGCTGGACGAATAGTTGCCTTACTCTGTTTTGCATTGGTGTTACTTTTGTGTGCTAGAAGAAAAATCTGGGTCTGCCTGAATAACGTGAAACCAAACCAAACAAGGCTAAGCTTAAGTCTAGATGTTTTTCGGTGTCATGGGTTTTGTTCATGTTTTATAAACCTTGTCTTTTTCTCCTCCCAATTTTAGTTGTTCGCTTCCAAAATTCCATAGCACAGTGTTGTTTGATACAGCCATTTAAATATGTACAAATTGTACAGAATGTGTATAAATGTTTTACACCAAATGTAAGCTCTGCTTGCATGTAGAAGCAGCTTATATAATAAATTGTTACAATGTGTACAGTAAATTCTGAAATCACTTTTTCAAGCCAGCATTTTTTTTAGCATTTGTATATTCACTTTTTGGTAATGAAATCTCTTTGTAACAGTCTCTTAATTTGGGAAGGGGGAAAGGGGGATCTTTCTACCAATCTTTAAATAGCTCCATATGCACTGAAGTTGAAGGTTCTCTATCTTGACCAGATTGTTTTGGAATCCAAGTGTAAGTTGTCATTCCCAGTGCAGGGAAGCTATGATGGTAGCAATTGTGTCAGAGATGCAACATTTTGGCAAAAAGGAACAACTGTTTAAAGACTTCTAGTAAAACGAAGTTAAACTGATAATAAATATTTATGTGTATCCACTGGACTATTTAATTTTTTTTCTTTGAAATAATCACGTTGCTTTTTAACAGGGTGCTACAGTTTGAGGCAAATCCTCCTTATAGCTTTTCATTAACGCACACACACTGGCCAGCTGAGGAATGAGGGGAAGTGTCAGTGTGTCTTCCATGAAGCAGGCATCACAACTGAAGGGTATAATGGTGCCAGTGACTACAAACCAGCAAAGGCTCTGCATATGTTGTAAGCTTTCATTATTCAGGTCAGTCCAGCTCGTAGCTGATGGAACCCTCCTGACTGCAAATCAGTAGTAGAGCACAGCGCTACTGTGTATTCCTGGCTTTGTGTCGGCATGGTGTTGACCCAGAATAGAAATTAGATTGTCTTTGGTATTTGTGTTTGTTGTGGTTTTTTTTTTTTTTTTTTTAATTAGACATGAATAGTGGCATAGTAAGGGTGGGTGCGTTGGGAGCAACAGAAAATCTTCATACTGAAGATGCAGTCTTAAGAATAGCAAGTTAGAGTAAGACTTGAGCAGTGCCCTCCTGAATTTTGTTTGTCATAGCTGAATAATTAATCTCTGGAGTATTGCTTTTCTGTGAGGATGAGCCAAACACTGTCATTATCCTAGTGACTTTCTAAAAGACATCAAATGCCCTAGCTCTTGGGTTTAACAGCTTATTCCATTACTGCTAAAATACTAAATTTCTTTTTTTAACAATAAAAATGTAGCTATACAAAGGGGAATGCTATCTGTATTTCTTGTCTGTGGTTAATCCCACCTGGGATTAGGCTGCAGCAGTGAATTTCGTTGTTGTGATGTCTGATACATTTTTGGAAGGGTACTGTCTGCTGCAATGATACTATTCTTTAGTGCTGTAAGAGGCCTGACTTTGCATGAGTACTGAATTTCTTACGTTACTGAGAAATTGCTGTTTTCTATGACAAAGTAGTTGAGGAATTATTACTATAACATACACTTTCTTTAGCTGGAATTTACAGAATAATATACATCAATTTTACTGCTACGAAAATTAGTCTTGTCTTGTGCAGCAGAATCATTCAGGCTAACAGCCTTGTAAAGACAGAGATGCATCTCTTGTCCTGTGGTTTAGTTTGACATACAACAGACACCCTGCCAGTTGGGACTGGCCAAAAGTACCCCGAGCCTGGTGGCACACAGCTGTCTGCAGGGAGCAAAGCCCTCCCTAGGCAGGCATCCCACCTAACAAACCTCTAATAGAAGAGGTTTCTTAGAAGGTATCTCAGCAGAATAATAACAAATGGTATGAGTACAAAATAACAGAAAATACAGAGATTGTGGAGTCTTCTAAGAAAAAATAAAGTATTAAGTGACTTGCTTGCTTTTGAACTTTGTTAGTTATTTGACCTTTGTTGTTAGCCTGTCCCCAAAGACACTCGCCAGGAGCAAGGGATGGGGGACAGGTGATATATATATGTACGTATGCATATAGGAATGTACAGTGTGCTACTTAAGGTTGCTGAACCAGTCCCCATGGGCTGACAAGTCTATGGGAAAAAAAAAAAAAAAAAAAAGACATCAAACTGAGAAAAATGATCTGCCAAGTGGGTTGGTAACCAGGTGGGTTCTTTAACATGGGGAAGGGAGGAGCATGGGATACAGAAGAGAACATTTGTCTTTGTTCTGCTTAGAAGAGGCTTGGCTGGGCCAGCAGAAGAGAGTTTGGAAAGACAGAGAAAGTCTGTGACTGGACAAAAAAGAAAAATAACCCCAAAGGAGACCTTTACCTTTTAAATTTTTGAGTTCCTTTTTAGGGTTTCCTGAAAAGATTTGTCCAAAGGTTAGAAGCAATGAGAAGAAGGGCCAGCAGTTAGGTTAATTTTGTTTTGCTGTTGGGTCCCCACCAGAAATAACTAGTTTGGAACCCTTATGCACTTCCAGCCATAACATATCTCTTAGGAAAATGCCTCTGTGGTGGACTACCCAGAAAGGATGAGCTGAAGCTGTTGGGATGAGTGGAAGTTGGACCTGATGCTGGTATCGTTGAGTTGGTGGGTTGTGCAGTCCCATTTACATGAAGGGGTGACCAATGGGAAGGCCGTGTCTGTAAACGTGGCACGGAGCTCAGGGGAGGAAGAGCACCGCACATTGTCTAAACCAAAGTAAGTCAAGTGCCCTGGGACTGAAACAGCTGCCTGGGGGTGTCTGGCTCAAGGAGTGTGCTGTGGGCTGGTGTTCAGAGTGTCCCACTGTTTCTTCAGACTTCTTCCTGTCTGCAAACAATGTCTGCCCTGAGCTGGGAAAGGCTGGAGCAATATGAAGGCAAGGATCAGGTAAGATCTCCAGAAACACAATTTCTACACATGTGGTTTCAGTCAATTAACCTGCCCTGAATGCACATGATTTTTTTTTTTCTATAGGCTTCCTTGCAGGAAAGGATAGTGTGGGCATGGACAGATTAAAAAGTATTTTTACCTTTTGCTGTGAAAGACCTGTACCAGGGTGTGTGAGTATTCTCTCATTTGTCCCTCAGTTTCCTTACTGATAGATAAAGAATTGTCACATGCGAAGAAAGCAGGAGGGCTGAGAATGGAACCCAACTTCTGAGGAAAGAATTTGATGCTGAAATTCACTTAAATGCAAAACTGCAATCTCCAGCCCCTACCCAGCTTCCTTTTCCTCCCTTGGGCCTCCCCCTTTCCCCAGCCCCTGCAGCTGATGCTCACCTCCAGAGCTCCTGACAGTTTGCAAAGGTACATGCAAGAGGTACATATTAAATTGCTTGTCATAGCATCCACCCACAGCCACCTGCAGTTACATGATGCTTCAGTGACTAATGGATTTGGTCACCCACAGGACATGTGAAAATAGTGGGACAACAGACCAGAGTTTACAGAATAGGGACTGTGAAGAGAACGCTCTTACCTGTTCTGTACAAAAGGAGAGGATAAAGAGACTGAAAACAGGACCTTGATAAATTGAAAGGCAAGCTTTTTTTTGGTGACCATTTACAGTAGAATATCTGACAAAAATCAGCCTGTTAAACTTACAGTTGTAGCTTAAACTGGGTGCTAAACATAACAGTACCTATAATGCAGAAGCTAAATACCAGGCTTTGTTCAGATCTCTAATTACATGAAGATAACTAAATTAGGTTAGTTAAGGTACTGGCTGTTGTACTTCATAGCTTTTTGTATACAAGAGTGGTAGCAGCTTCTAGAACTGTGAATTATCTTAGGACAATAATAATGTTAAAATAAATAACAAATAATATTGCTGTATGAAACACAAAACACCAACTTTTTGTAATATTTGTAAATCTAGATACATATAAGTTAGTCTCTTAATCCTATTAAATGAGAAGATTAAATGCTTCATTATGCTTACTGTTCTGCTCTACAGTTTGGGGGAAGAGTATCTCCCTGCTCCCATATGATTCTTTGGCATTGCCTGCTCATCTAGGCCTTTCTGGACACGTGAAAATTTATTACACACGTAATGTAACTGGCACTGTGTTCAGTTTGTTGGCATCTCTGAGAGCCTGCATCTCCTGCCAGGGCAGGAGGATGTCATTGCCAGTATCTTTTTGCCTTTCTGTAAGACTGGAGGGCTTTGGCTGGGATGGCATCCCCTTAAGATATTCTCAGCACTCACAACTATACTAGGAATTTGAAATGTCTACTGGCATTTCTTAAAGCCCTTCAAAATATTTATGTGAGAATCCCATCTTTTTTTCTTTTTTAAACCTGCTGCTGTGATAATGCAAATGCAGACCTTCAGAAGCCCAAAACAAGACAGCGGCACTGTTTATCCTATCTATGTTAATCTATTTATGTTTATTTTATTATTTAAAATTAAATTATTTCCAAGCCAGACACTGGATTTTGTCAAATTTGGTGCATCAAATAACAGAATGATTCATCAAGTTAAACTATTGCCAAAGGGGAAGGTACCTCAAAAATGAAGGCCATACAGGGGTGAGAGATGGTTTTCTAATTGTTGACTAGTTCCTGACTAGCTGACCAGTATTTTTAAGCTCATTAAAGATTTTGTTTAAAAAAAATAAACAGCTGGAAGAGAACAAAAAAGTTAAACATAGCATCTGTTGCACTATAGCAGCAAAACACAAACCAGGCTGCTTGCTTTTGTGATGGAGCTGCTGAGCTTGACATTGCCCCAGAAGGTTCCTGCCAGATTCCATACACAAGGGTCACACTGCTCAGGACTCATTATGCCTGCAAAGAAGTTTGGGAAGTAAGGAAATGCTTCGTCTTCCGTGTTTAAGTAGTGACACTTTTCTGGCTGGTTTCAAATCACACCTACCGAACGTACAGCAAAGACTTTCTTTTTTTCCAAGACAAAACTTTGGGAAGGCGGTAGGTATAGAAAGAACAGTTCTTCTCTAGTATAAGCATGTTTATGCTTACTTGGCAACAGACAAACTTTACTAGGGTAAGAATTAGTGCCAATCTAGCTGCTGCTTATAAACAGTCTTAATGCTTGGCAGAAACAACAAAAAGATCCCAAACAAACAAAACCACAATTCAAGTGTTTATGAAAGTCTTCCAGGATTTAAACCAAATTTGCAATCAGTAAGGGGAGGTTGTTATCCAAAGAGTGCTATAGTGTAAATAAGTCTACAGGGGTGACTGTAGGAGCTAGGATCTATTTGGATGAGAAAAGGGCAGCTTGCAGAGACTGCAGCAGGTTCAGAGGGGACTGAGGGTCTGCTCCTAGAGCAAGAGTTGAGTTCAGAAAGGCTGTACTTGTAGGTCTGTCTGGCACAGCTCCCCTCTGAGTGAGCTACTACGTTTATATTGTAATTATCTAGTGTTAGTATATCATAAAAATGACTAGTGGCCTTAAATCATTTTTAATAGTAAAATAAAACAGCCCTTCATGAAGGGGATTATGTGTCACGGCAGGGGGGAAACAAAACAAACAAAAACTCAAAACCACACACCCAAAACCCAACCAACTGACAAGTAAATGTTGCATTGGGTGGTGGCAAGGGAGCTTGCACAGACACCTGCAGCTGTGCAGTTTTCTCATGTGGGATTCCAGCCAGCACGAGGCAACAGTTCAAGTGCAGATGATCGTTAAAAAAAAAAATATTAATCTAATAACTCTAGTCAACATACACAGATCTTCCTCTTGAGGCAAAACATAGCTTAAAAGTAGTCATTTTATAGTGGTTTCTCTGCCATATGTTGTACCCTGGCCCATCCAGGCCTCCAGTTCCAGTCTCAGGGCAGCCTTCTGAGGAGCAGCTTCTAGGATTAAACTGAGTTTAGTTACTTTGTCTTCTGAGAGGCATTTTTAGGCTCACAGAGTACCTCTGCTTTTATTCAGGCATGCTATGAACTCTATGCATCAGTGTTTCCATGTGGAAAAGATCCGTACCAGTTCTGGCCTTCCATGGGGTTTGCAATAAATCTCCAGGACCAGATGAAGTCTATTGCAAATTTCTGGAAGGACTACAGACAGAATTCAGCTGAACTTCTACCAAAATATGGAGGGAATATTATTCAAGAGAGCTATTCTGTAACAAGAGCACAGGAAAGCTGTCATTGCACCCATTTTTTAAAAAGACACGGGAAGCAATTGCAGGGAATAACCAAGCGGTAACTCTCCCTATGCATCAGGATTGCTCATAACAGAAAGGAGCCATCAGCAAACCAGTTGGGCAAAAAGCATCAGAGAACAAAGCAGGGGAGGGGTAGGGACAAAGAAGAGGAAGGGTAATGGCACTGTAAGGAATAGAAAATAAAGCTGGTGATGAGGGCAGAAAAGAAGGCAATTCCAAAGAGTTAATGAAAACAGGTAATGGAAACAGCAGGTAGCAGACATTGCATGAGGTGAATGACAGCGGACTGGGCGCCTGACAGAAGTAGGGCTGTTGCTTTTGGCTGGTGGCTCAGAGGAAAACACACATGGTGGTGTCAGGCTCCAGCTCCAGCCCCCCCCCCGCCCCGAAGTTTGTTTTACATAGCACTGTAATTCTTACACCCCAGGAGCTGGCTGCCCCCCAAAACCCACAGCTTTGCTGAGCCTTCCCACCCCACGCCCTGCTTTACAAACTGTGGAGATGTTTCTGGCCTGCCCACGCTCCCTGCTCACCCCTTCCCACGCACACCAGCCTGCCCAGGTCACTGGTACTGCTGGGGCACCTGCAATGGTGGTACCAACAGTGAGGAAATGTCCTAGGGGTAGGTTTATAATGGTTTATATAATGTTAATAGTGGATGCAGCACAAGTTAGAAGTACAGGCAATTCTTTTTGTAAAAGCCTTTGCAAAGCCTTGTTTTAGTGAAGCAGAGCAGCACGCCTAAATAAACAAGTCAAACTGTCAAAAAACAAATAATGACTAGCAAGCAGAATGAAAGCCTACCTATGTTTGCTTGTACATACACGACCTGTGGATTTAATTGGTGTATTAGGAACAATGTAACATACCAAAATGGTGGTTCAAGTAACTTCAAACCATGGCATTTCCTCAGTCCTCTTTTCTGGTCTGTTCCCCTCATTCACACACTCATGCTATTTTGGCAGCTACCCCTTTACAGCAGCACTGACAGAGATAACACTTTGTTCTATATTCCTCTTCCCTTTCAAGGAAAACATATGTTATTCACTCCATATTCACCATAAACTATGGGGCTGTGAAATAGCTTGACTCCTTATCCAGTTTGCTCTATTTTATTGTTTGTTTTTTTTTTTTCTTCATGCTTCTTCAGTTCATGGCTGGTGTTGTACTGAGGAACTCCATTAACTATTCCAATGTGAACCAGTTCATATTCACTGTCTTTTCAAACTATTTGGCCAAAATCATCTTGTCATAAAGCTGCTGAGAAGGAGAGAAACACCTGAGATTTATCTCCCAATGCCATTCTTACAAGACTTTTCAAAATTTACAAAAGACAGTTAAAAAAACCCACCAACCCTCAGTCTCTCAGGTAAATGAATTTGTTCTCCTCCCTTTGTGGGATGTGTTATTACACTGCTTCCTGCTCCTCTTGGTCTTTGGTCCGAAACTCCTTCACAATCTGAAAAGTAATGGGCAGGGCTTTCTAAAGCATGAGGAGACATAATACCACAAAGAATCTGTTCATAAAATGTAATGAGAGAAACAGGCATAACTTGAGTTTAAAAGCACTACATATATTGTACTGAAAACAACTAAAATGGAAGAAAAACATTTTCATGTAATAATAGAAGAGCAAATCTATGTGTGCAAGACGGTATGGGTGGCTTTGAGAGGGTGCCTGAATACATGGTTTTTTTTCTATGTGGGTTGGTATCTGGCATACAACCAGTGGTCCATTATCAAAGGCACTAGCTAGAAATTCTGTATCTTAAGGAAGATGCAGCAAATAAATCCTGAACTTGACACCCAGGGAATGTTTCCCATGAAACTTAAATATGAGAACTGGTGGTTTGGGTTATATTTAAGATTTGGGAGAAATTTGCCTACTCATCACAAAAATGTAAGGCTCCTTCTCTCACTGGTTGTAGGGTGGTGGTCCTGGCTGCTAGAGAGCTGCTGTGTTCCACCAGACTACTGGCACAGGGCACTGCTGTTTTTAAGGCAGTTTTAAAGACCTATAAGATCAATCTGAAGAAAAGTATCAAAAAGTAAAATGCTAATAACATATTCATTCAAACAAAATGACGTAGGTGTCAAAGAATAACAACAGACTGTTGCCCCTTCCATCCTCCAAAGTTAGTTACCTTTTTTCTTTTGGAAAGCAGCAATTTCATGTGCTTTTGTTACAAATTCACGTTTATGAAGCTAAAAACTTAGCTTCTAAAAATCTACTGATGTCATGATTTGATTGTAGTGCTCTCCAAATACAACACTCTTTTTACCCATTTTGTTCAAATACTTGAGTAAATTTGAAACTTTTACAGGGACAGGTTGTGTCCAACACTCACTTCTGTTCACAAAAAAACTTCAGTTTTGCTTTAGCTTTGTGGTACGTGTGTGAGAAAAACCAGAACTGGAACATGAGACAGAACACATGCTCACCTAACAAAATCCTATTAGAAAATACTACAACTGTAAACAGCTAGCACTGAAAAGAAATCCAGTTAATGAGCTCCATGATCCTTACGAGTTTTCAAACAACTCCCACTAATGTGTACATGCTGAAACTCCATAGAAGATATCCTCCCTTGAATGCCTGATCACAGAGGGCAGACTCTAGTTCAATAAGCTTTAAATAAATTAACATTAATTAGAGTTACATATGGAGTGTGGAAGCTCTGTTCTCCTTGCCCTCTCCCACCCCTCATTTTTAAATGCCTCAATATAGGTCTTATCTGCTCTGTATGCTCCTTTTTGCTGATATGTAGTCTGTATTACCCAAATGATAAAATAACTTGTGTTAACAGAATTGCAAATAAATTATAGTAAAAGGGATTAGAAGCTAACATTTTCCTCAAGAAACAGTGTACTGCACCATGAAAATTATCCATATATATATGAGGTGTTGATGTGACTTGACTGATTGCATTTTATCCTCAGCTTTTCAAATTTTGTGTGACTTGGTTAGTCTAAAAAATATAAGGTTAGTTTTTATTAATTTTCATTATTTAGCTTTCAGGTTCATTTTCTGTATCGTAATCAGCTTTCTGTTGTATGCTTGCATTTTCCACCCTTGTATTGACCTGTTTCTATCTGGCTGGCTATAACACCTCAACAGACAATAAAAGTCACGGATTCTGAACAACCAGGAGAGCTCTATTCTTCCTTCTTACAAATATGGAACATCAACAAATTAGTTCAATTTGTATTTAAGAATGAAGTTGCGAATGACTTTGCTGCACCAGGCAGCCTGTTCCAGGCCCCTGTCTGTGAAAACGGCAGCCACTATATACTAGGGAAATGCCACAACAGGCAACCTGGGATTGCCTCTGTCTGGAGTTTTCTTCACAGTTGACTCATGGACAGGAGTCTTTCACCTCATGGGAACCGTATCCCTTGATATGCCGTCATCATGAAACTGGTTTCACTGCTGATATTCAGCAGAGGTGTGCACAATTTGTCAGAAGATAAGGAAAGGCTCACTGAGACAAACTGCCAATTTACATACTGCATCTCTCTCTGTGTAAAGATTAAGCAGTTCACTTCAGATTTGGACTTTCTATTTTATTAAGCATTTTGGTTTTCCTATCAGGAGTTCCAGAAGATTAGGCAAGAAGCAGTGGAAAACTCTGTGGCTTCCTAGTCCTTTGAACATCAGAGAGGAATACCTAAAACTAATCATAAGCATGTCAGGCTGGAAGAAATTATAAAAAAAAAATTATCTGGTTGTCTGGTCACTATTACTGCCTAAATAAACGTTGTCTGATTAATGCTGCTCATCTGCACATAGTTTTGGGATGAAGGAACTTAAGCTTTAAAACAGCTGCAGTTACTGAAAATAGTCTTTTAATAAGAAAAGGCTAGAATCTGTGAATGCAGTCTATCTGCCTCTCTAGATGGTTCTCTTTCATTTAGCATGCACGTAGTTAAAATGTAAGTGGAAGAGGAGGTGAGAAATTCCACTGACCTCCCAATAACACTTCAAACACGATTTTTCATGAGCAGCATTTGTAAAATAGTTAGCACTTCACCAGAGCATTTCTCAGCCACTTCTGGTGCAAGTTCAGAGCCTGAATTCACAGCCCAATCTTCTGCCAATCTGCAGCCAGATAGAACCCAGCTCTGTCTGAACCTACAGCCACTTGGCTTCCAGACCAACTACCTCAAGCAGTTTAACCTGTGCTGTTTATTCACTTAGGGAGTTTCACCCAAGCAAGGAGCTGCGAGGCTCAGGCTACTGATAAAGTATGTTTTAGTGTCCTGCTGAACTGCAAGCTCAGGTCAGCTTTATTAACCCACTCTGCTCCCTTCCAAATAATTGGTTAAAGGGCAACACTGACACAGAAATACTGGTAATAAAAGTTTCTTTTTCCTGCTAGAAGGATCACAGACCCTGTGGCAAGGAGTAAGGGGAGCTTATCAGGAAAGGCTGTAGACGGGAGTGGAAAGCTGAAAATACCGTCACTGGCTTAAGTACAGAAGATGTCTCTGTATCACTCCTCTTACACTCATGGCGAGGTCAAATGTTCTTTGTCAAGCTCTAAGCACACAATAAAGCATACTGATTTATGACTTGTGCTTCTCACTCTTTAGAATTATTTTTAAGGAAACGCTGTTGACTTTGTATCTCCATAACAAAGTACCAGATGTCTTTTGCACACAAAGTTCTTTACACAGTGAAGAAAATCATAACCAGCTAGAATAGAAAGCTCTTCCCTCAATCTCACTGAGGGTGTAAGAGGTGACATTAAAAACCGACAGCTACTTTCAGAGCAACACTTTGAACACTTCAGCCTACAAGTGTTGCAAATGCTTCTCTGTGCCAAATTCAGCTCTAAATAAAAGTTATTCTAGTGTTAACTAGAAAGTGTGAAAACAATAAAAGGTTTTGCGTATTAGCAGCAGTTACCAGTTGTTTTCAATGTCATGTGCAGGAAAAACTGTGCTGAGGTATTTCCCCTATTCCTCCTTTACTTATTGATGTCACAAGTTTCTCATAAAAGGCAAAACCCAAACTCTTTTTAATGACCTTGTGGGCATACACATTTCTCAAGGAATTTGTGACCACTGAGACTGTGTGCAAGTGGCCAGAAATCTGCAGGAAATGCCATAAGAAGTAATCTTTTATATTTAGTCTCAGAGCTTTAGAAAAATTACCATTGCTTCCAGTAGCATAATAACACAGATTTATTTTTTTTTGTTTGATTCTACTTTGTTTCACGACAGCTTTTTGTATGAGTCCCAGATTGCAAAGATCATTTAATAGCACATAAAGACAGGCAAGTAATACTACAGGGACATTCACCCATTCTATGCCCCAAAGTCTAGGATATGGGGTTGACACAGCTCCCCCAGGCAGCTAAGCCAAATACACCCTGCTCTCCCTGCTAAACTCTGTTTTGTAACACCCCTGTTGTTCCCCTTCTGATGTGTCTCCAGACATACAATGCCACCTGCTAAGATCAGCATGCAGCACTCTTCTTCACCCAGACCCTGTAAACAGCCATTACCATAAAGACCTAAGAGCAGGAGTCATTATAATGCATAGCATGCTTCAGAGCTAAACAAGGGGCTGGGGAGGGGAAGGGACTAGAAATAATGAATAATGACTTGAAAGAAGATATAAGTGCGCAGAAATTACACTGAGGTGAATTCTACAGCTGAAGTAGCAGCTGAATTTTTAATGATAGCAAAAGAACAGTGCTTAAAAATACATATCAACACAGTATGGAGATTATTTTCAACATAATTTATTCATCTGGTAAGTTAACAGGAACCAAGCTTTAGGAGCTGAAGGCTGTATCCTCCAACCAGAGAGGCTGACCTTCTAACATACAAGAGCTGCAATTTTGTTTGAACTGCATTTCCCAGAGCTCTACAGTCAGCTAACCTGAGATCTTAAGGATTCCTCCCCTTCTGATAGGGAGAGAGAACTATCTCCCTCCTCCTCCTCTAAAGACAGGAGCTGGAAAAGGAGTTGGAAGGAGAAAAGGAAAGCAACGGAGCACACACTTCTGACAAGAGATATTCCACTCCCCAAAATATCATATTCCCACTATTCTCTGAATACAGCATAGTACAGATATCCCACTAACCTGTTGCTTCTCTTCACTTAAGGCAGCGGAGACATTGGAAGATCACCTCCCACTGTTGAGCTGTGGGAACATTCAGAAAGCAATGCAAAATATCCATCACTGCTCAACAGTAGAGCAATAAAGAACCAAAACCATGAATGTGAAGAGTGGCCAAGAAACTAATATGATGAAACTACCAAGGCAGAAGATTAAAGGAAAAAGAAAAATCCACTGAGAAAGGAGGATGAAATGAAAAAATGCTGAGGAGTTAATGAGGGTGTATGGCCTGAGTGAAAACAGATGCTGTAGAACAGGGAATGAGTTCACCTGGGGGACTCCTCAAATGACTACGGGAATTAATCAGTTTCTGTGATACTCATACAAATGCTCCAGAGCAAAAGACAGCTCACGTCAGCTAAAAGATGATCTGTCAGTCTCAACATTTTCCCTTAAAAATGGACTTCCACACACTGAATCACAGTCAGTTTGGTTAGATGAAAAAAATCTTGACTGCTATAAAAAAAGGCAAGGGAAACCTTTGCATATCCCCCCATATGTATCGAGCAAGGTTCCTATCTGAGCCCTCACTTTGGACGTCATTCTGTGTGAAGGGGGTTTGTAAGTTGTTTGGCTTTATTCACCCCTCCTCCGCAACATTTTCTGATGTTTTCTCAGTTTTGTTTCTAAGGTAACTGACCTATGATACAAAGTCTAATTCATTGACACACTGGTTTTTCAATAATCATGACATCACACCTTTAAAAATGCATCTTTCCATGCCGTGGATGTTTCAAAGCCAGAACCCTTTGAAAAGATCTGTTCGTAACAGACTAAAAAGGACTCACTCAACAAGTCACCTGTGGAAGTAGTGCTTTGTCATACACACTGCTAAAGGCTTCCAGCTTCCTATCTTCATCTGGGTTTTCCTCTCACATCCTCATCTTCTCTTAATGGATTTGAGGTGCTGAGAACAATACCAGCCCATGTGCCCCAGTTCTTTCTCTAGTATTTTGCTCAACAAATCTGCCAGTAAGTTTTTTATTAATAATCATAAATTGTGTGTTCTTGGAATTTGCAGTGAAAAGCAGTAGTAACAAAAATTACTCATGAGTTACAAGCACAGGCAATAGAGAGTGACATACCAGTGTCCTCCAAGTGAGCTTACTCTAAAATGAAGTTTGAAGAGGACTATGAACAATCATTCCTCAAATACAAAGACTTTTTTTTTTTTTTTAATTTTAACATGTAAGTGCATGACCGAGGGCAACTTTTTAAAGTATTTGATGCAACTGTCATAGGCACCTCTGATTAAGTGACACTTTCAGTATTTCATCTCAGGTAAGCACTCTTTAGGGAAAGAGGTTAGGGTAAAAGATGACAAAAATACAAATGGATACTTGGTCTGCCATTTCCATAGGATAGCTTTAAGAAAGGCATCCCTTTTTTGTTTAAAAGACAGGATGGTTAATTCACAGTCTTTCTTACATCCTCTAAAATCCCCAAACTTTCTCACGTTTTTCATCCTGGTCACTGAATCTCTAAAGTTTTTGGGTCATTTCCTTTACATTACCCATCACACTTTACCTTATCCTACAAACTGCCTTCAAAGATTAGGATCAATGAAAAATAAAAGCTCTGTGGAAACACAAATCCCACTTTCCCTCACATATATTTTCAAAATGCTAAGAAGGTATCATAAACATACCTAAAATTAATCTCCTTTACGAGTCATGACTTGTTATACAACAAATAAAACAGAGGCATGTGACAGGAAAACACAAACTGCTTTTCAGTTTGTTTGCACCAAGTTCAAAGGTGGCAGGGACCATATTACGTTCCGCCTGGCAGAGCACAGGCGTGATCGATGTCCTCAACATTAATGCAAGACAATAGTAACAGGTGGTAGTTTGGGTACTTTGCATTTCACAGTGTTCTCTGCACATAAAAGTGAAGCATAATTCTGCTGTATTAGCAAATTAGAATCGTGCTTGTTTTACCTGTGTTTAAAAAGGACTATGCTTTCTGCTAGAAATTACAGAAAACTTTCATCTGAATGTATTTGTGTACCTGCACGTACCTCAATCCATTCCTTATAGCTGAACTCTGGAAAAAACTAGCACTTCATCCTGTACAGTCTCAACGGGAATTACGATGGGCAGAAAGGAGGGGAGGAAGGGGGCAAAGGCGCGTTTTTATCTGAAGGAACACGGCTTTAAATACTAGTCAATCTAAAACGTGCATTGTGCCTTTTCCCCGAGACGCCGCACACACAGCAGGCGGGACGGCGCTTTCCAGGCGCAGCCGAACGCTCCGGGACGCCGAGGGCAGCACCTGCGCGACCCGGCCCTGCCGGCGGGAATCGCCTCGGCGCCGGCCAACCGCGGCCAGGCCTGGGCGGCGCGGGGAGCCCGGGCTGCCGCTCCCCACAGGAGGCGGGGCGCAGCGCAGCCCGTCCCGGGACAAACCGGGCAGCCGCCTCCGCCTGCCAGGCGGGCGGAGGAACGGATTTCGGCCGCCTCCAGGCACTTCACGTCTCCCGGCCCTCCTCGCCTCACGCAGCGTGGCCACGACAGCGGCGCGAAGGGTCGCTGAGCTTCGTTGGCGGGCCCGTCGCGCTGCCGGGGACTCGACGGCGAGCTTCGCCTCGGCCCAGACGCGCCGCCGACGGGGGTGGGGAGCGGCGACTTCGGGCCCCCTCGGGGCAGCGACGCGGCGTGTCCGTTGCCGGCGGTCTCGGCCGCAGCTCCTCCCCTCCCCCGCGGGCAGGGCGGGTGGCGACGCCCCGGCGGCGCATTGTACCTGTCCCGTAGGAGGAGCCGCAGCCGGGGAGCCGGAGGGACAAAGTTAACTGGAAAGTTTACAAGGGGCCGTGGGTGGGAAGGGAAAAGGGGGGAGCAGAGGGAAGGTCGTTCCCGGGGACTCCCCAGGGGGAGGCAGCAGACGCGCTGCGGGGCCACGGGGGACGGGGAGGAGCGGCAGCCGCAGACTCTCCGCTCCCCTCACCGGCACTTGCAGGCCCGCTGAGGTGACCGGCTCCCGGGAAGGGGACACGTCCGTCCTCCTTGCCCGCCTCCCTGGGCGTTCTCGGCGGCGGAGAGAAGCGGGCTCCTTGGAGCGGGGACCCCGCGCTCGGACGAGCCCCGGTGGGGGCGCAGGGCTGCTGGCAGCCCCCCGGAAGCTCCTTTGCCACCCGCGCAGGGGGTCGCAACCCCCATTCGCCGGCAACCCCTGCTCTCTCCTCCCTACGACCGGCGGCTCCCATGGCTCTCAGCAAAGCGCTGCGGCTGCTCTGGAAGCAGGAGCCGGGGCCGAGCGCCCTGCTGGAGGCGCGCACCCGCCAGGACTGCCTGTTGCTGGAGGCCGGCACCGTGGCGGCGCTCAGTAAGTGCCCCGGGCCGGGCCGGGCGGCTTCCCGCGCGGTGCGTGTGGGGAGGTGGCGCGTCTGTGGGTGCGCGCTGGGTGCCTCTGTGGTGCCGACGGGACTCGTGTGGGGCTGGCGGAGGGGTGCGGGGGCAGCGGCTGGTGCCCGGGAGGTTTGGGGCACTTTCCCCTGTGGCAGTGAGAGGGGAAATCACAGACCTGGGCCCAGTGGGGCGCTGACCTTAGGGAACGCGCTTACCTAATTTCAAACCCCGGCCTCCAGAGTGGCCCTGCAGGCCTGCCCACTTGTTGACCCCCGGTGCCCTGCCGTGCTCGGAGGGTTGCCCAGCATCCCCTCCCTGTGTGAGCCCAGGCCCGAGCCATGTGCGACCGACCGGCCGGTTTTCTGCTCTGGTTGCCTTTAGCCTCCTCACCAAGGGCCCAGGTGGAAGAAGTGGCAACAGCCCCCTGCTTGGCTGGTGGCCACGGGGGCTCGGCATGGGGAATAATAATAATTATACCACCAACCTGTTCCTGCAATCATGCCGCTGTTTGCAGTGTTGCTGGAGTCCGTATTCAAGCAGCTCAAAAGAAAAGGGGAAGACTTAAACTGTCAAATCTTCGTAGTAAGAAATTGATGTATGTTGTGTTTTGCACAGTGTCAATCACAATGTCAGCCCAGAATCGGGCCCTCTGAGATGAATCTTCCATGATGTACAGTGGCAAGATATCCAAACTAAAATGCTTAATTTTTAGGTGTTAGGGATTTTATGGATGAAGAAAGCCAAAAGGGTCATCAGGTGGCAGCTGATTTTCATGAGAACAGTTCCAGTAATGGAAAAAATTTTGACTTGTCGTGATAAAGATCAGTTATTGCCACACTGTATTGTGGTTATTGTGTTTTTTTAAAAAACACAATTTTATTGGAATTTTATATTGTGTAATACTTCAGGGGTTCAGTTTCTTGTTAAATTAATTGGTAATAGTGGATGTGAATGTGTTACATTTTTCTAGGTTTTTTTTGTGTCAATTTTCAATGAACTGACAAAGTGAAAAGTCTGGTAGTACTGAATAACATTTTACTCACTTTCCCAGATTCAAAAGCCTGTTGACATGAAAGCTTTCCATTGATATCAGTGGGTTTTGGTCTGTATTTCATTATTCTGATACAGATCTAAAGCAGTTCCACTGCCTAAAGCAAATGTGCATGAATAAAATAGAGAGACCAGTTTTCATCTAGCTGACTCCAAGCCATTTGTATGACCAGGAGTTGGAAAGATCTCACTACAGTCTCACTAATGAAGGGAATTATCAACTTAGAGCAGATTTTTCTCCCTCAGTGTTGCTATCCCCATTTGAACTGCTATACCTAAAAATGATTAGAGAATTTATATAGTCTCTCTTAAAATATGTGTTGAAAGAATTTTGAAGTAGCAATCTGTATAGTACATGTAAAAGCCTGTTTGTCATAGCTTTTGAAAGTCCAATGTCGCCTTTTGAAAGTCCGATGTTGCCTCTTGAGATAACTGTAATCATGCATGCATTGGCATCCAGCCCACTCCATGTTATTAGCTTTGTAATTTTGTTTCATTTTATTTATCTTTTCCCACCTGGGTTGGTTCCTAGGAAAAAGCTCGTTTATCCAGTTGGGCCTGTTTAGTTTGTTTCTTCTGTTTATGCAAAAAAGGACCAGAAAAGGAGGCAAAACCAGCAGTAGGTATTGTGATGGTGAATTTACAAAAGTTGTGAAGAACAAGCTCTGCAGCCAGGGTGGCAACAGAAACAACATTAATTCTGATTTGTTTGACTGGTGTTTAGGTTGTCACTAACCTTAACCTCACACTGAAGTGCTTTAATGTTTTCTGTATGTGTGGTTTCATTTATACTAGCCCTAGGATTGTGTTAATTTTGGCTTCTCTGTCTAATTTTCCGTTTCTAAAACAAAGTTTTAAAAAATTGCATGCCTGTGGTGAGGAGGAATTATGCAACTGTGCCTTATGCAAACTTCCACACTAAACAAAAGCAGATCTGTATACCTGCAGTACTTAAGTTGTACAACACTTTGTGCAGTTTTGCAATAGCAGCCTTGTGCCAATAGAACCATAGAGAGGCGTAATCATGGATGGACAATGAAAGCCAGAGAACAAATTTTAGTTGTCGTGCGTTATTCTTTTTCCATAATTACCAAGTGTCTCTTTGCCCTTGATCAGGCATGGCATCTCAATTTTTAAAAAAATTCGGTTACTTCTGTAATACTTTTGTACTGGAAGAAACTTAAATGTTGAATTTAACCTAGTTCAAATGGCATAAGGGAGTGAGAATCCATCTAGAAGAAATGGCGTTACAAAAAACAAGTCTAAAAAAACACGTGTAAGTGTGGTGCCTATACAGGCTATAAACCTCTGGCAAATCCATAATTAAAACAAATGCTTTCAAATATGTAAACCAAAAATTTGATACTGTCTTGTGAATGGTTGACTTTATACTTTACCCTGTCTCAATACACTATAAAGACCATTATGACAATTGTAGTTGTAAATTGGTTGTATTTCAGAATTTCCTTATTGCATATAGAGATTTAATACTTTTAACTTGAAAAAAAAAAGGGCACATTTGATATTGGTATTGGGAAAGTATTATGGAGATCTCTAATTGTCTGGAATGTGAGCAGTTTATAAAATGAGAATGCTCAGGCTGTAATGGAAGGCTAACTTAAGAAACTTTTGGAAAAATCAAGGAATCAGAAATCACAGTGGGAAATGTAGCTATGTAACTCCAAACATCTTAAGTTAATCTGCATAGCGACATAATATTAACAGAACAGTTTTCTGTTCTGTCATAAATTATGTAGTATTTTTGAAGATGGGAGTTTTTCTTCCTCTTCTCATGATGTCACTGTAGAGTGGAGGGTAAAACTCGCTCTTTTGAATTTAACAGCACATTCTGCAAGAGGCTTTTTGCCACTGGCAAACCTGAAGCTTCAGAAGGATGGGTGACAGCCTGGAACAGTTCTTCCAGGAATACTCTGAACTAGAACATCAATAACTAGATTTTATGGAAGAAACTCAGAGTTGTGAAGGGTGTAGAAAAATTGTCATTGATTTAGGAGTTTTTGCTTATACAAAAAGGAGTATAGATACAAATGCTGTTCCTACTTTTAACATATTACAGTTTTTAGTGGTTTATAGATGAAGTGAACTGCACAAAGCAGTTCTCAACTGCTGTCAAGTCAGTCACTGAACTAAACTGAGGCTACAGTGCTGAAAATGTAGTTATTTAAACTTCCTTATAGTAGGTAATCTCAGTGACATGATGTCAACAGGAGTGGTCTGCTATTGAAATTCAGCATAAAAATATGTTATTGCAAGGGCAGACCCAAAGGCTGCACAGATTTTTTTTGTTATTGTTGTTTTTGTAAGCACTTTGGTTCTGCAATTACTTTTATTAAAGGATGTTACAACAACTGTTACAGTGGATCCCAAATGACCATGGACTTTTGAAAATACTGAAATGCAAAGCTGATACAATGCATGTTGTTGCACATATGGCTGAAGTTTTTCCTCCAGAATTTCACCCGCAGCTCTGAGAAGTAAGCCTTTACTAGAGACAATAGAGACAAACTTATATAGAACTAAGGGGTGTGTACACTGCAGAGGAGCTTCGGCAGCTGCAGCCCCAGGTACGTGTGTGGTTCTCTGATGTGGCTGAGTGAAACCAGGGTCAGCCTTGCAAGGGGCGGGATGCAAAACCAGGAAGTGGCAATTATTTAGCTACGTATATTTTTTTTTTTTTGGTACAAAATGCAGTTTCTGTCCTGTACGTACATGCACTGTTTACAATTAGCTTTAGTTTTGTATTTAAGTGGATAAATATGCCACTGAGTGAGGTACGGAAATAAAACACCAATACTTCTTTAAATGGATTGTGTATGTATTTCTAAGCACTATATGCTATTCAGAACAACGAACCCTAGAGCATGACTCATTTTTACTCTTACGCTAGGATATTTATATAGCTAATCTCCCTACTCTATCTGTATTCCTAAACCTTCTTGCTTAAATTTAAAGAAAATAAATAATCCAATTACAATTTTTTGTGACGTTTTCTGTAGTTTAGTGGTGATCAAAGTTTTTCCGTTTGTGGTTCCCTGCAAAACTTGTAGTGGAAGTAATCTATGTAGCAGAAGCCTTGCTTTTCGTGGTTACACTGGCAAAAGTCACTTGCAAACCATGGTTTCTTGGGCTGAAATTCAGTGCTCTAGGTTACAGGAAGAAGTCTGTGTTACAGTTCCTTCTTTGTTGTTGAAATGGAAATTGAGTGCACAGAAGAAGAAAGGTGGATTGGTATAAATGTAGAGTGTAGATTACAAGACTCGTTTTCCATGCTAGGAAACTGTTAGCGGTTCTGAAGTGTAAATTCTGCTTGGTGATTTGTGTCTGTAGTGACTAAAAGTTTCTGTGTTAGTATATGTAGTATATGACAGTAACCACATAAAGATAATAGTCAAGCTCCAGAGAAATGAGTTAGGGACTTATCTTTTATCTTTTATTTTTATGACTGCCTGTGGACCACACTGATGGCCAGTAGAAACCTGGTGGTTTTATGAGTCCATTCTTCTTTAGTTGTGAATAAAAATATTCACATATACACATGCAGCAATGAAAACATAGTCCCTCCCTAGGAAAAAAATGTTTTCAATCTAATACAGGAAGCCAGGGAACTGATCTCTCCAAAATGCCACATTCTTGATTTGTTGTGTTTTCAGCCAGAAGTACGAATTTCTAGAAAATAATATTTTGAATTTCCAGAGTCTCTTAACTGTAACTCTGACCACAGCGGTCTTCCCAACTCTGTATTGCTTTACCTATGTTGTATTTCAGAATACAGTATGACTTGCGTAATGTCTGTGTAGCTCAGATTGAATGTGAAGAGGAAGATTTTAGTGATGAAAGATAATGAAAATAAATGAAAATACAACAAAGTGGTTTAGGCCTCTCTGAGGATGTCAGAAAACAGAAGTTAGAGCCAAGTTAATCATCTAAACTCCTATCATATCAGACATTGGACATTTTTCTAGGTAAGATGCTGGTGGTAGTGTTTATATATATATATTTTTTTTTTCTCATGTGTTTGGCTTTTCTTATGTATGAAATTTCTGTTTGATTATAGATTTGCACTTTCTAGGGAAAACTCACACCTGAACAACATAAATAAAGGAAACAACCTACTGAGACTCCATCACATCGTACCTGTGTTCCTAAAAGGACTTAGAAATGCCTCAGAATACACATGTATAGCAGTACCTACCTAAGCAGGTGCCTAAATGTTTTCAGAATCAGGCTTGAGAAAGAGGGGAGAGCCAGAATCTGTAACCTGGTTCCAGACTCTTTTCTTAAGTGCTCTTCAGTGTTGGACTTTGAACCACAGTGCCTTTCTACCCCCTCCCTCCGGTGTCTGACCTTTCCTGGAACCATTTGTTTGAGTAATGTTTTGGTTCCTGTTGAAGTCTGGGGGATCAGTCCCAAGGAAAGGCTGAATAAAGGAAACTGCCGATGTCTGGCCAGTTACCACTTGCCGTTAAATCGAATTTGCAGCTTTTACAGGCAGGAAGTCACACTTGGATAGGCTGTGTGGTATATGTAGTTATAGGTCTTTTCATGGCGTTTCTTTGGTTTTGAAATATTTTACACATGGAAAAAGATGAGTTTTAGTTGAGTTTATTGTAAGTTAGTTTCACTGAATTGTTGTGTGCCTCTTGTTTTGCAAGGGTTAAAATTTTGAGGCAACATGCCAGCCTTCTATATAGTTTACATCAGGTGCTTTTACATAGTTGATATTAAGAAAAGTGCTTGAGGAATGCAGACAGTGTGCAGGTCTCTAAAGCTGTTACAAATACAACACAGTTGTGGCAACTATTGCAAATGGGTGGATACTCAATTATATGCTTAGTGGAAGGAAGGATTACTAAAAATATTGATGGAAAGCTTTAGTGGAGTTTGGTAATTCCTGTGTGTACTTTAGTACCTATAGCTATTATTTTACTGTTTACTACTGTAAACAAATGCACTATATATTAGCAAACTGAACTTGTTCTCTAAGTAGAAAACTTTTTCACGAGTTTCATCAAGTTCTGTAGCAGTATTGTGCATTAAATGTGTATGTCTGCATGTGTGCGTGTATATATGTATTTCAATCCTTCTCTCTCTTCCCTCTTCATCCAAGGATGAAGTCTTACAGTGTGCTGTACAGTGTATGGAGAGGTCAAGGAAAGATCACTTTGTTGCTTTTTTGGTTTCTGAGTCTAAATTGCTTCAGAGAGCAAAATGAAACCTAGAACAAACAACAGAATCTGCCATGTGGTAGAAGTGATTGGCAAGTTGTTAGCCAGCCAAAAAGAGTGGCCACACAGACTCAAGTCCTCCAGGAGCTTTGTGTTTAGAGCTTCTCCCTTCCAGGCAGCTCTGCTGGTGCAGGTGCCCTGACCAATGCTGCTGTGGAGGCAAATGTCCCGTCCAATGACCTGCCCAGAAGCACAGGGTATTTCTGTACCAATACTTGCAAAACACAGCTATTTCTGTGTTTGGAAAAGTCTTATGCCAGGAGCTGATGTGGATGTGGTGCCGCTGGCTTGACCTGGGAAGCTTTGGTGGCTTCTGTGTGTGCCACTGTCAGGTGCTTCTTGCCATTAGCAGCATGAGTTATGTGTTGCTTATTTCCACACAGAAATAAATGCCATTATTTTTGATCATGCTCTTACCAGACACTTTAACAGCCAGCTTTCCAAGCTGTAACTCTATTTTGAAGAGTATTACTGTGCTTTCAAGATGTCTCTTGAATGCTTTCAGGTTGTGCCTAGCCTGCAAGTTTGCAAGCTCCTGCATCAGATTGAGACCTGAATCTCTTGCTATTTGTGGTGTTCTCTCTTGCTTTCTAGAAGTGGAATATTTGGTGCAATAATTTTGTTTATGATTTTTCTTTTTTATTTTAAAGACAATGAAGATAAGCTTTTAAAGCAAATAACACATTTAAGAAAAATCAGTATGTTGTTGCTGCTTTTTTCTAGTCAAAGTGCCATAGAAAGCATAACATCACTTTATAACTTTTTTTTATTATTATACATAAGGAAAGCCCGAGAGTGAGTCTTAAAAAAAATGTTATCAATGTTGTACTAGTATCAATGTTTTATTAGTATTAATGTTTTACTAGTTACTGTATCAATGTTTTACTAGTTACTGTAATTCACTCAGTGTTTGTAAGAAAGCAAAATAGGTAAGTTGTGAAAGTCTGATGTAAAAAGTAAAATTAGGAAAAAGTTAACAAATCCTCTTTATTTGTCATGGATGCAGAAATTGAGACAAATGTGTTTTAATTTCCTTTGGGTATTGCCTCTACTAAGGACTTCATGAGAATTGTGGAAGTGGAAATGTCTTTTCTTTCACTTCAAAATGTCAGAAATATAAGAGATATTTATTTATTTTCCATGCTTCTCACTGAGCGCTGTGCCTCCCTGAGATTTATGAAGTCTCCTCCTTCCTCTCCTTCCTCTCCTTCCTCTCCTTCCTCTCCTTCCTCTCCTTCCTCTCCTTCCTCTCCTTCCTCTCCTTCCTCTCCTTCCTCTCCTTCCTCTCCTTCCTCTCCTTCCTCTCCTTCCTCTCCTTCCTCTCCTTCCTCTCCTTCCTCTCCTTCCTCTCCTTCCTCTCCTTCCTCTCCTTCCTCTCCTTCCTCTCCTTCCTCTCCTGTTCTATCATCCATCGCAAGCAGTTCCAGTTTCCTTTTTATGTTCATCTGTGGTTTGAAAAGTAAATGGACATTAGAGAGTCACAGCCTGTTTTCCTCATTCATGAGTCTAACCTTACTCCTCATTAAAAATTATGTACAAAACACAGACTTGCTCATTCAGGAAGTACTTCGGTTTTACTTTAACCAGTGGCAAGTTTGGGCCATGTTCTGGTTTAATATCTAAGTGTTCGGTTTGTGCCCATTGAAGTCAGTTGTTGCAGAAATAGACAAATCTTACATTAGCATCTGACCATTTATTTATTTTTAAACAGCTAATTCTTACTTCACTAAAATATAAGTTTAATTTCTCTTGAAATCAACATCTGATGTGTCTACATCAAATTATGTTATCTTGCATAAAAAAATTCTGATCCTGTCTGAAATTAGACTATGAGAATCTGCAAACAGAAACCATCTCTTTTTGCACATTAGTAAAAGAGACATATTTTAGCTTGTGGCCAGACAAAATATTATTTTTGTCATTTTAGAATGGTGTAAAGTTTACATGTGCCTGTATATTACTTTGCTTATTCTGAGTCTGATGTGGTATCTGTTCTGTAGAACAAGAACATCAGTAATGATCATGTTGTTTGGAAGGGTAGTTAGTCCCCTTCCATCTTCTAGGGTGGTGTATGGAGGGGCTTTGCATTTCTGTCTGGTCGCTTTTTAATCACTGTGTTCTTATGGCATTTCAACCCTACCTTTGTACTGTAGTTTTGTTTACTGAGCAAAATCAACTGGGAAGCATTGGTGGAGGTTGTAGCAATCTGAAAATTTGATAAAGACTGGAAAACTAAGGTTTGCTGCCTTTTGTTTTTCAGCTCCAGAAGAAAAGGATGCAATTAAAGGACAATATGAAAAACTCCTGGATGCTTATGGCTGCTTAGGAGAGCTTCAGCTTAAATGTGGTAAGTGATCATCTGTATGACTGAGATTATAAAATGGCCAGACAATGCCAAATGACAAGAACAAGTGGCTAAAGTTTCCTAATTCCTTACCTTGTGGAAGCTAATTGAACTTTGTTATGTACAGTCTGGAAAAGATCTATTTCTTTTTCTATGTCGTGCCAAAAAGCATATCACTAAATGATAGTCTAAGAATTTTGGATACTTTCTCACTTTTGTTTTGTCTAACATTCTAAGCTGCCTGAAGATAATTGCCATTTTTTTTCTCCTACCACATTTGTCCAAAGCAAGAATCATGTTTAAATACTGATTAATCATGATCATCTGAGACTGCAGTAGTACAGATTCCCAGTCCATACTATAATGCCCAATTGCTTTTAATTCAGTAACTTGGGTGGATAAGGATTTGCAGAAACCAACTTCAACAAGTATACTATGGAGTATTTATTGTCTTTGCTATAAATTTCTGCATGGTTTGGGAATCTTGATTTAGCAAAGGACTCGCTATTATACTGCCTACAGGAATGTTAATGGGAATAACATGTTTTAGGAAGACAACTGCAATCACTGATTTGTAGGTAATAGTACCTTACCACGCAGACTTCAAATTCACTGATGAAAAAGATGCATTGAAACAAAAAGCACTATGTGCCTTTTTCCCATAGTCGTCTTAGAGTGAGCCTCAATTTTGTCTTGGAGGAATGACTGTTTTCCATTAAATAAGATGCTTGGTCAAGGAATCTGCCACAGAAGTGGTGGTGTGAGCACTGGTGTGTTTAGACCAGTAGATTTAAGGAGGTATTTTTTTAGCTCACTTACCATTTTATGGCTTGAGTAATAGGATTTGAGATTGACCTGAAGTTGTGACTGCAATCTGAAAGATTTCTGTGTCATGATTTAAAACTGTAGATCCATCCAGTCTTTTTAAATGAATGTGGGCTTTTTTGTTTTGTTTCGTGTGGAGTTAATTAGTTAATTTCTATGGAGATTGGTATCAATTTGTCAATGTAATGAAAAATGGAGGGCTTGTAATTAGTTTTTCTTGCCACTTGGACCTGTTTTTCTTCATAGGAGTGTAATGAATCCTGTTGTAATAGTAAAGGAATGTAGGTGTTGAATTTAGGCTCTTCAAGCTACAGATGAAGGTAGTTTCTTGTATGTCACAGAAACTAAATATATCTGGTTTTAGCCTTCATATTAAAAGGCGAATGATTTCAAATGGGGTGTGAAATACACTCATTGTATTAGTTCTCTTTTCTCCTTTTATTTCTATGTTTCCCATGTCCGTCCTTTTATTTGAACAACACCTGCTTAACTTCAGTGCCCTTCAAGTGTGAGTTTTTTTCCTCTTTGATCTCTGTCATTGCAACTCTGTCTTGTTCTAACATTAAATTACATGTCCTGGTACAGGACTTCCTTTAGAAGGGACTGTTAAAAATTTTATTGGTAATTGGATAAAAAAAGTTAACTACTGGAGGCAAACCTCTATTAGTGAGTGAGTAAAAAGTCAGGAGGGTCGTGCTGTAATGGTAAGCAAAGGTAAGCAAACATTTTCTGCTGCTGAAGATGTTTAAAAAAGCAAAGATGATTGCATGCCACCTCACCATTCAAGAGGTAGCTCATTTTTTTCACTGTCTCGGTTAGATTTTCCGTCTCTACACATAAATAAGTTCTATCCCTTTAGCTATTGCTTACAGAAAAAATTAACACTAGAAAGGAATGCAATGTAACCTTTTTCTTTTCTACATAATGTATTCTAGCAGCTGCAAACAAGGGCATAATTGGCCAGCTCTTCCTGAGTGATCATGCAGGCTTTGTTCAGGAGTATCAGTATTTTTTCTTCCTACTGGAAACCTGCAGACCATAAGTACTAAATTAACTGAAAATATTTGTGAAAGTACATTCCACTGGGATATTAAAAGAGTATATTTGCAGAGCAGAAGGGGAGACTTTTTTCAAGACATGAAAGATGTCTCTGAGCACTTTAATTAATCTCTAAATATCGCTACTTAGGAATCCAAATAAATCACATTGTATACCCGCCAAAGCAGAGCGTGCTTTTCACAAGAAAGTAGATGAAATATGTGAAACTGACTCACAAAGTTAATGTTTCCCACCAGTAATAACACTCACTTCTATGTACTTATGTCTGTTAACATGACTCACTAAGTTCTTCTGCTTTCTTTTATAAGATGGATGGCAGCAGAATGAATTGTACAGTGTTTCTGCCCTGTATCTCAGCCAAGATTTTGCTGCCAAAGAAGATCTAGCAGTGGTAAATACATCTTAAGCAAAGTGTTAAAAGAGCTGGCTTTGCAGCTTTTGGTTTAAACACTGTGATGTTAGGAAGGAGTCTGTATATTAGGTAGTATTTTTGTCACCATCATCACATAGGTTGTTTATTTTAATACAGCTGCTGTATTTGGGGAGGCACTCTGAATTAATTTGATTATGTGTATACTCTTGCTGTTGCACATAGAACGTGTAGTTGAGAAGAGGAAGTTTCAAAGGCAAAAAGGACAACTGACTACCTGTTTTCTATTCCTTTTGAATGTTTTTCTAATGTGTAATTCTGTTCAGAAGAGGGAGAAAGAGTATCTTTGAGACGAAAACTGTAGTTTGGAAAATCTTGGTTATTTTCATAATTCTGCTATAGATTTCCTAAGAGGTTTTCAGCTAGTTGCTTGGAATCAGCTCCTCTGCTGTGTTCTGTTGCTATTTTTGAAGGCAGATGAGAGGCAAAAATACCTTGCAAATAGTTTTTCAGTGGACTGTCAAGTGAAATGGAGATATGTGTGGGGTGGAGATGGAGCAGGCTGAGGGAACATAAGACAATGGCATAACTGTGTTGGACAAAAACTGAAGCAAATTGATTTTTAAAAAGAAAAGGCAGTCTGGAGTGAAATATTTATGGTTAAGAAGGACAAAAGAACTGAGTGTTGCCTCCTTTTTGCTGCAGCTCGTAATAGGCAACTCTGAAGTCATGCCCTAAACTGCAGGGGAAACAATTGCCTTGAGTCATGTACACAGGTTAAATACAGAAACTGCAGCTTATTATTGTAGGCTGTGACGTACCAGAACTGTATTTCCTGTTCAACTTGGATTAAGGCAGTTGATTTCACAAGAGTTTTTGGAAAAAATGGATGCAAGTTATTTTTGTCTTGTTTCTATGCCAAATATTCTTCATCCTCTGCCCCCTTGTGCAACCTGATCAATGGGCATTCAGCACATATTGCTGTGAGCAAAACTTTTCTTATGTTTCCTCGAGAGTGTTCTTTACAGATGGTCGTGGTGATTTATAGCAGTCATGGGGCAAAATAATGATCTTGGTCACATTTAATGAACACTTCTACCTGTCTATCTGAGGTCAAAATTTGGTCCATAAGATTTGAATTTTTTTTTCTTTAGTACTGTAGGTGGGTCTTCCTTTTTCACAGATACGTTGCTGTAGAAAGTGTGACCAGTAAGGAACACTTCACTTCTTGCTCTAAAATTATTTCAGAGTTTTCTTTAAAACACTCCAGATTGCATCTTAAGGAAATGAGGGACATTTCCACAGATATGATTGTCAGATGTAGTTCTTTTGTTCCTAAATCACATAGTCTATGTGTAAAGTTTAGAAAGGCTAATATGAAGCAGGACTGCACATTAAACTAATTGTAAAAGTTTTCAGTTTTTTTTTTTTTTAGGTTAGTTTTCATTTGCCTTAGCTCTAGCCTCATTATTCACACCCTTTGCAGCTGTCAATTGAATATAACATGCTTTCTGCTACCATAATGCACATGAAATCAGGGGAAAATTACTATAAATTTTGCACACAGTATACTTCCATTAATTACTTTTTTAATAAGAATTGTTGGGCTCCTGTTTCAAGAAATAAGACTGGAGTTTGGCCTGTCTCCTACTCCAAATAGCTCCTGGGAGCCGGGAGCCTCCATAGACTGGCTGCACTGGTAGTACTGACAGGGCCACTGACATTAGGGAATTGATTTAGCATTAATTCTGCCTTTAATCTTAAGGATGCACTGCCAGCATTTAAAAACTCAACTTCCTGACTTATTTGAGCTACACTTAAGTGATGACTGCTCACTTCATGGCTTTAGTATTTTTTTTCCATGTTGCTGTCGGTGTTCTGGACGAAAGAAACATAAATACCTTGATACTGTTTAGCTCCTTCTGAAGACTGTAAACCCATAATATGTTTTCTGATGATGCTGCCAGGTGTATTTGACTGGACTATCTTGTATATTTTTGTTGTGATGGGTGTTAATCTGGTACTTCAAGTGATATTTGTGTAAAAACAGTTTCACTGGAAACTTAAAAAGGAGCAGTATTTTTAATATAATTATAGAATTGGAAATGGTAGTGAGCTGCAGTTTTGAAAAGTTAAAGCTGCAGGGATTAATAGAATAGTCTCGACTAGTTTAAGGGGAAATACCTTCTAGCTTTAAGGAATGTTTGGGTGTTTCAATTTAGAATCATAGAATAGTTTGGGTTGGAAAGGACCTTCAAAGGTCATCTAGCTCAACCCCCCCCGTGCAATGAGCAGAGACATGTTCAGCATAGAATTGTAGAATGGTTTGGATTGGAAGAATTTGTTTTCTTTTATTAAAGTTGTGATATTTTCACAATTTTTGCGTGGTAAAACCGATTTAATTTTAAAAATCCTCACTTTCTTGTGCAATGGCCTCACAAATCCACCTACCTTCAGAAATTCTTAATTGTGTTGCTAGAAGGATTTGTGGTGGTGGTAGTTTGTTTGTTTGTTCTTTGGGGGTGGTGGTGTAGTAAACCAGGAATCCAGGAATGCAACTTCTTGCATTCTTGTGTGAGATTTACTGGATAATAAAAATGAATTGTTTAGGAACTAGAAGAATTTCTCAGTAAATTCTTGTCAGCTAAAAATTTTATTTTCCTTGCAATGAATGAACAATTACCAAATAACTTAGTATCTGCAATTATTAGAAATTGAGAAAATTTATTTTAGTTTTGCTTTTTATAAACATTACTTGCTCCAGTAACAGCATCCATCCTGATAGAAGTTGAAGCAATTTCTTCCCTTAAATTTAAGTGCATTTAGGTAGGGTTGTGGTGGATACAGCTTTTTCATGTTAAGTAGCTATTTTCAACAGGAACGAGTATGGTTTGTTGACACTTACATACCAGAAAAGAAGCCACATTGACATTTTAAAGTTTAAATTTAGAAGTAAATGGACTGATTTTTTGCTTTAATGTATCCATAATAATAATTATACTTTCAGTGACTGGAAAATAAGCAGAAGCATTCTTCCTGTGTCTGGTAATGTTAGATTTCTGCCATATTAGGTACTATTTGGATGTATAGTGCTTTTTTGTTATTCCTTGGAATAGCATTTTCAATCTGACACAATGCCCGAGTGAAAGCATGAGTGGAGGTAGCGCAGATATCATTTCCATCACAAACGCTTCCAGTGTAGTTACTGATATATTTAAAAACATTGACAGCCTGGCTTGAGGGTGCCAGAACACTGGAACAGGCTGCCCACAGAGGTTGTGGAGTCTCCTTCTCTGGAGACATTCAAGACCCGCCTGGACAAATTCCTACATCTGCTCTGGGCGAACCTGCTTTAGCAGATGGGTTGGATTAGATGATCTCCAGAGGGCCCTTCCAACCCCAACCATTCTGTGATTCTGTTGAAGTGTGAGAAAAAAATGTTTGAGATTGAATGAAGAGATTCGCAGACATAAACCGATGTTGCTGGCAAAGAAGGAAAGATGGGGAAGCTTTGTTTCACTCTGTATAGCTTAGTGGTGGGTAATTTCATAGACCTCAGTGGAGACATGATGAAAAGATGAATAGCGGAGTAATGTTTTGGTAGAGTTAATTTCGCTGTGTGAGGTTCTAAAAGGGTGAAAAGCTGATGGGAGTCTTACCTCTGCTCAGGACCCTGCGGCTACATCTGTGCTGTGAATAAAAGTGGGTCAGGGCACAGGCCTGAGCAATGTCAGTAGGATATTGTGCTTGGCTTGCTCCCTGTGCCGAGAGTGGCATGCACGTTAGGCAAGGATCTTCCTCCCCCAGCCAGTGCAGTGACAGCCTGGAGCTGATTCTCAGGAACACTGTCCAAATACTACCTGGGATGAAGGGGGTATCAGGGGATGGGGCTTGGGGCTTTTTCCCAAGGCATAGAGTCAGAGAGATTGGTGGTAAGCTGAGGCTGTGGTGTTGTGCAGTTTCTGCATTCTGGCTGTTTTGTAGCATATCCTGAGTGATTTAAGCAAATCAGAGAGATGAGAGTTGATCTGAAGCTCACAGAGCAGTCTAACTGGCAAAGCAGGCTAGCTTTATCGTAGCTTAAATCAATTCATCTCTACTTCCTTTTTTCTCCAATTTTCTGGCCTGTAAGTGTGAACTCTTTTGCTAGCCTGCCTGTGTTCAAAGGCATCATGAAAAGTACATGAAGGAGGAAGGCTGCTCCATAATTTGGCATGCTGTAAAGAGACTTATTCTGTGTATATAGAATCATAGAGTGGCTTAGGTTGGTAGGGACCTTTAAAGAACATCTAGTCCAACCTCCCTGCCCTGGACACCTTCCACTATACCAGGTTACTCAAAGCCCCGTCCAGCCTGGCCCCGAATGCTTCCAGGGATGGGACATGCACAACTTCTTTGGGCAACCTGTTCCAGTGCCTCACCACCCTCATTGTAAAAAATTTCTTCCTTATATCCAATTTAAATCTGCTGTCTTTTAGTTTAAAAACATTACCCCTTGTCTTGTCACTACAGGCCCTGGTAAAAAGTGTCTATCTTCCTTATAAGCCCCTTTTATATATTGAAAGGTTGCAATGAGGTCTCCTCAGACCCATCTGTTCTCCAGGCTGAACAACCCCAACTCTCTCATGGGGTTACTGCACAGTGGCAGGAAACAGCATTACGGCTTTGGAAAGCTGTCAGTCTCCTGATGCTTCAAGAACAATACAATAGCTTCTTAGCTGTGATTACCATTTTTGAGCTCATTAGTTAGTGATTTGGGGCAGTAGAGATGATGGACTGGCAAAACTATGTAGTTTTGATTGGCTTTTCTGTCATGGTTTATTCCTACTTGTTGCCTTCTTAAACTAAATGATTGCTTTGTTTAGATCCAGGTATCTTCTGCTGGTTTATGAGCCACAGATAAAAAGCCCACTATTATTAAGAATTTGTTCTTCTTGGCTGTTTTAATGTTGACTTTTATAATTTGGTCTCTTCTGAACCCTCTAGGAAAGTTTAAGGTCACTGAAGCCAATGACAGTGCTTGTTTTCTTTGTCTCAGCATCCCAGCGAGATGGCTTTCCCAGTCTGTCACTACTGGTTTTCTGTCCTTGAAGCTGACTCATACTAAGGCATATTAGTAGTGTTTCTATACATTGCTTCTGAGTTCTTATGAGTGAAGTTTACTTGAGCTGATCGGCTTTGCGTGGTTTCAGGAAAGTCACAGAAGCTATTAGCTGTCCCGAGAGACAGCTAACTCCTCCTAACCTCTTCTGGAGGCTGCAAGACAGTATTTAGTCAGGTATGAACAATCATGGTGATAACTAATATATCTCCTACTCTTACTTCTTAATGATTAGGCAGACTCATGTGCAAAACGAGGAGTAAACTTAGGTTTTATGTATTTCTAACCCTCCACTATGATGTCATCTAGAAAAGTACAGAAAACGTATTTCTTAAAAACACTCAAGAAAGAGCATACTCTTGTTACAGAAAGAAATGTGATGAACAGAGCTTTTTAGTAAATACCACCTACACTGGCCTTTATGCAAAACTGGAGTCAGCAGAACAGAATGAATAAGATCTAATCTCCCACCTTGTCCTGCCATTCCAGTCCCGCATGCCCACGCAAATATTCTGGCCCTGCCACAAACCACCCCTCATTCAACTTTCTGTAGCCAACCTGCGATCTGGAAGCAAGGACTTCCCTGCTGGTGCTTGAGAAAAAAAATGTAGCTGCGTGAGAGCTGATCTGCCTTTTTGGACAGTGGGTGACCATGGAGGGTTGAAGAGTGGCCCTATGAAGTGTTCCCTTTTGCTGTCTGAAACCTTACTGTCCTAGATTGTCACTGTGACCTTAGCTAATTATCTTACTCTTGGCAGGTCAGCTGTTGTTTCTCCTATGCTAGAGCAATAAATCTTGGCTCACTTCCACCTTTTCTTACTAACCACAGTGAATTGTCTCCATTAGAGACCCATTTAAATGAATTAAACAGTTTCTTCCTAGCAAAACCAGTGTTTTCAGAACAATTGTTCTACTCTTTCTTAATCACTTTATCATTTCAGAGAGAAGGAACAGAAGTTAAAATCCAGCTGTATGTGAGAGATGTGACTACAGTGGTGTTCTCAGGCTTCAAAATTTTGGGGCTCTGAAATTAAGCTGCTTCATGATTTCACACTTTACTTCACAGCCATGAGAGCTAGAATTTTTTTTTAGTGATAACTCAGGTTGTCATCTATTCATGTACACTCTATTATGACATAAAAAGCAAAATCTCAAGAATTGGTAACAATGAAACTTTGTGGATGGCTGAGCACACCCAGCTTCATCAGAAGCCAGTAAGAAATCTGAATCTTCGAAGTTCAGAAGTCAGTTGAAAAATTCATTGTGAGGTATACACTTAATCTCTTAAATGACCAGTCTTCTACCTTTCCCTTCAATTGCATCCGATGAAAACTGTGTGTTCTCTAGGGGGGTGAAATTTAATTTCTGAGTAGTGTCCCAACACCAAGTTCATTGCACTTCATAAAGTAAGTGGAAAAAACCATTCCAATGCAGCAAAGAAAGGGAATAGTATAAGTATTGTGGAATATTATGCAATTGCCCTCACTTGCCTGCAGTCAAAGGGAACTCAGAAATGTAAATGAACATAGGCTGCGTGCTTGTGGTTTGTATTTGTTTTCTTCTGAAGCAAAGATAGTGGCCTCTGCTGGAGCCCTGTCAGCATTGCATATGACAGGACCCACGCGAAGTCGCTTAGCTTGTGTCTGCCTGTAACCGTTTTGTAACTGTCTGTCATCTTCTAGGTAACGTTCGACTGCACTTTCTGGTCCTGGTGACAGGCTGTACATCGGTGGGAAAAATCCTGGACGCTGAAGTTTACAAAATTACTGCAACAGATTTCTGTCCTCTCCAGGAAGAAACCAAGGAAGAGGAACGTGTTACTGCCTTGAAGAAAATACTGAACTCTGGGATGTTCTATTTCTCCTGGCCTAATGCAGGCTCAAACTTTGACCTGACTGTGCGGGCTCAGAAGCAGGGTGATAACCACTATGAATCCGGTAACTCGTTCTTCTGGTTAGTACTGCATGTTACACCAATGTCTTCTCTCATCCCCACTTGTATCTTATTGGTCAAACGTACTCACAGGGAAGTGAACACATGCATTTCAGATGCCCCTCCTTCATTTCAGTGTCATGTCATTTTACACGCCACGAGGCCTTCGTGAATTCATAGTAAACCTGGGTCAAACAAATCACTTCTATTTAATTAAAATTAATCGGATAGTGAAATTAAATTCTAATAACTGGACATTTTGTGTTTTTAAGAAGCAAACAGATGTATTGCTCACACTACAGGAACATGTCTTTACATGTCATGAATAGTTTTCCCTGCAGTTCTTTTTAATAATTTGCTTTAAAAGTTATCTAATAGAAACCTGCACTTAAACCTCATAAATCCCATAATATATGCTGAAGTATCTTCTATTTCTTAAAAGTGTATGTGTCTAAAGCCTGTAGTTTAATATTTCAATAATGTGCCCTAGTTTTTATGTTGAAAACATCAATATTAATATGTTTGCAGATCAATGTAAATGTGTGTTGCACAGAAGGAAACTCCTGTGATATTCTGCCCTGTACTTTTTATTTTCTTGTGCTTATAAAGCAAATAAAAAGTATTTCTTGTTGTGATAAGTATTGATTGAGTGGAAAGAAAAACACATAGATGCTTGGTTTTGTTTTCCTTAGGTGGGTTCACTGCTGATGTAATTCAGTTTGTTCACTTTACAAGTTCTGTTAGAATTCTTGAATTCTTATACCCTCATTTTTTTCTTTTTAAACAAAAAGATAGTGAGGAAGCACAGATGTACTGGAAATAAATGAGGGTTATATGATATAGGTGGAATATAACTGGCAAAGTTAAATGTGGGTGTGCTGCTGGAATAGGTGAATGTTAAATAAGAAAATCGTTCATAATGGATGATAAATAAATGTGAGAGAGCATTTCATTCAGGCTAAATAATCTTTGTAGCTATGATGTGATTTTGACTGATAAGATCCAGTGTTTTCGTTTAACTCAGGAGAGAGATATAGAAAACTTTCTTTCAACTGTGCTAATTATATGTCTCTCAGAAAAAGCTCCCCAAGCATGTCAGGTTAGACACATGGCACAAATGAACTGTGTTCCAGTGGTGGAACTCCTAAGGTGGCAATATCCTTTAATAAAGAAACAACCTTTAAAGCAACTCTTTGTACCTGTACTGTCTTGTGAAACTTTTCTTCTTAGAAGATAAGTATTTGAACATTTCTTCTTTGCTACTTCTGGCTAATCTAGGAGTAGCCCTTGAAGAGGGTCCATTCTCCTATGTGTTGTAGAACAGGGATGAATGGCAACAACATCACATTTAGGGCAAAAAGGTGTTCCAAAGAACACTTATCTTTAGGCAGTTATGTGATATGGGAGATTTCAGACCAAACAATAGATTCTTGAGAAAAGTAAGCAATGGGATAAATAGTTACATGATTTAAAACGTCACACGGCCTTAGTTATAGGCAAGACCAACTGCCTGTTAAATAAACTGCAACAACAACAAAATTCTACTGGAATTTGTCTGAGTGAGGACTTCTTCTGTTAGTAGAGCTAGGAGAGGAGGCGGAAGAGATACCAAAAATTGTTTTAGAGCTGCTTTTTCAGTTACATATATAGTTGAAAAATGTAAGAATGACTTACATATTTTTCAGAGAAATGTTTTACTCTAGATGAACAATTCTTCAAGGGTTTTGCTAGATGTAGTAAGTCTTGTACAGATCTGCTATTGAGCAATAAATGATCATAAAAGGGATTTTCTTGGCCCTCATCTGTCACCAAAGGCACATTTTGAAAAGTGAAATTAGGAGACCATCATAATAAAAGAGACTAGGGTCACTGTTAACCAGGCATGACAGGTTTCTTGGGTTGTTGATCTTGAAATAATTTGAAGGTTAAAACAGACACTTATCTTAATTTTAGTAGCACTTCTTGCAATATCTCCATTGACTTATGGGTCTAGTTCCTGCTTGGAAAAATTTTCCTGAAAATCCTGATGAGTTTTAAAATTACTCTTCAACCTGTAGTGTATACTGAGGTCCAGGCAGTACTGTTCAAAAAGTAATTAGCTTGACACCGCAGTAATTTATGAAAAAAGATTACTAAAGATAAATTTATTTCTGGAGCTGAAATAGGTGACATATGCATCTGAGTTTATAAGACAGGTACAAGATATAAGGACAGCATCTTGGTGATAGCTGTGCTGTTAACATTTGCCATGTTCTGTTCACTGTAGTAGTTCACAAGGATTTCTTCCCGATATTTCCTGGTTTGGCATAAAGGTACAACAGAAAAGGGGTCACAAAATGCTAATTGCTCACATTAATGATTGTTGTGGGGTGGGACCCATGCCTGTCTTATTTTATTCAGTAACATGTCTCTACGTTGAACTTTTCAGGAATCAGCTGTTGCACGTGCCCTTCAAACACTACCAGGTGAACTGCTCTGACTGGTTGCTCAAAGTGATCTGTGGCGTAGTGGACATTCGCACTGTTTATGCTTCCCACAAGAAGGCAAAAGCCTGCCTCATCTCTCGCTTTAGTTGTGAGCGGGCTGGTGCCCGGTTTCACATTCGAGGGGTCAATGATGATGGACATGTGTCTAACTTTGTTGAGACAGAGCAGGTAAGTGGATGTATCTGTTAGCTTTGAATGAGTCAGTGTGTGCTGTGCTATGGTGAAGAGTTCTCAGTGCTCAAATATATCATTCTAGTCAAATAATCTTTGGCTAGTAAAGGAAATGAAGAAGAAACACCATCTTCTTGGAGTCGGGCAAATTCCAGTGCGACTCATTTTGGAAGAGACTTCATTATATATTCCACTTTGCTTTGTGGGGGATTCTTTCCAGTCAGAGGTGATATGGCACAGTTTTTATACGTACATGATAAAAACCTTATTTCTAGCTTATACTGAGACAAAATATATGAGTGAAATGCATTTGGCAGGCTCTCTTGATTGACACAGCCAAACAAATAACAGAGAGTCAGCTGTTTTTATTACACATGGTTTAGCTTACTGCTTTGAAAGTCAACAAAAAGCAGTGGACCTTGAAGAATCTGAAATCTTCCGTGCCAGCTGAAATGAGTGCTTTCTTATTCGAGTATAATCACCTTTTCTTTTTTGAATAGAAGTGGTAATTACTAGCAGTCAGAACCAGCATACAGAAATGGATGTCTCTAGAAGCAGAACAGGTAAATGGCTGGTAGTAGTTACCAACAAAGGACAAGGATCTGCTCCTACAGTTTGGTTGCTTTCAGTGTCTTCTGTGCAGATCTACCAAATATGTGTATGTAGCATAGATTGTTTATGTGTGTGTGTGTGTATATTTATGTAGGTGCACACAGAATGAACATAGATTGCATGGTGATGTTCACAAGGGGAAGCTGGTGAGGCATCCCTACATGACACAGTGAGTGTAGCATATAGATACTTAAGCTACCTGTGTCATTCCCTGTTCCAGAAGAGTTGTAGCTCTGGCATAGTAGGACTGTGCCTGTCTGCTGGGGGCGATGTCACCCTGCAAAGGTGCTCATACTGCAGCACTAGTATTTCCTTATGGCTCTGCATGAGTGTAGCAGCTCAAAATCAGTGTTGTCCTTTCTGTTATCCTCCTGCGTGAGGTTGGTTTGCCTCCAGACACCTGTTTGTCCAAAATCCAGCAATGGTTGAGCACTTCCAAAATTTCCTACAAGATGTTGCTTTGGTGGTACAGCTTTAACCTCTTCACCTGCTTCTGCCTAAGGATGCATGTAGAGCTGCCTTAGACTGACAGTGCTGCGTTGCTCAGCATTAGGCCTGGAGGAGTTGCAGCCTGATATTCCCCACTCTGCCACTGAGGTTTGATCCCAAGGACATGCTCAACACATACATGATATTACACGTGTGACTTTCTGCCCAGTGGTCAGAGTTCTCATCAGAGATGTGGGTGGCTTTTTGCTCATGTCTCTCCTTTTCCCGTTTTGCCTGCATTTTCAGTAGGCTGCCTTGGCAGCTTTCCACTTAGTGTTCAGGCTTCCACAAATTCTGCTTGCTGGTTGCTACACTCTTCCCCTGCAATGCCTGGGCCTCTAATATCAGCTTCTGAATTCTCTGCTAATAATTCTCTTTTGTGCCTCTGCTCCAAAGCAACTGTGAGTCAAGTTCTGCAGCGTCTACACCTTTCTAGAAAGTCTGTCACTGCATTGGGAAATGTAGATAGGGCTGCTCAGCGAAAAGTGAAATTTTCACCCAAACTTGGGGACAGAAGAAGGGACATAAGCCATTTTAAGTAATATCTTGGTACAGTCTGCGGTTTTAGTTGAGTGCGTTCTCATGAGCATTAGTGCGAAATATTCTTCAGATCCTGAATAACATGTTCTCTTGTTGAAATGCAGAAGAGAGAAACTGTTAGAAAGGGTTATCAGCTGTCTTTCAGATCAGTCTCACATTTGCAGTGCTGCACTTAGCAGTTGTCTAATTCTGACAAATACTTGTCCTACCCTCCTCACTAGCTGGGTCAGAAGTAACTCATTCTATTCAGTTATATTCCTGGAGCACATTATGTTGCAAATGATTAGCACGAAAAATAAGACGGCCTTTGCATCCCAGCAGAAAACCTGGGGATTGGCTCCTGGTGAGTACTTGGTTGCTAAGGCTTCCCTGAGCTGGGGCTGGGTCAGGCTCTTCACTGCTGAGCTTTGTTCCCGGTGTGAAGTAGGAGGACTGAAGGCTTTTGAGTGTTTTGCAATTGGGAAAGCAAAAGCATGAGAGCAAAATGGCTATAGGATGAAAGGCTCGAGTAGGTTGAAAATTATAACAAGGGCTGGCAGTTGTAAAGAATTGTGCAGTTTTGTTTGTTTTTTGTTTTTTAAAGGATAAAAGAAGGTTGCTGTTGCTAATGGTAATAAACACCAGTTTTACCAAACTGCGTGTCCTAAGAAAGTGATGTTGGGCTAACCACTGGGATGCCTGACAATCCAGTTCAAGCTGGCTTCCACTTACCATTAGGAAGGAAGAGCCCTAGAATAAACTCTCTCCTAGTTTCATAGTAGACTACTGACTAATCGCCTATGAGGTAATATGTTGGCTGAATAACATTTCGTTTCCATTTGCTGCAGCCTGTACAGTTTAATGGCATGCTGGCCGTGTGCTTTCATGGCTAAATAGCACCCTAGGATTCTGAAAAGCCAGGACTTTTCCCCCTTTTATAGGAATGACTTCTAACATTTTTCTGTTTTTAGAAGAGGGAGAAACAATTAGTCCTATCTCCAGGCAGCTCTTTTATGCATAGATGGTATGCTTTTGTCTCCCACTGAGTTAGCCTTGTGGCATTTTAGCTCTGCAATGACTCATTTCTTGTGGGCTCACTTAACTGCTGTGACTCAGAGTGCTTGAGAAGAAGGGGGGAGAAGTTAAATATCTCACTTCACTTTTGCTTTTCCAAAAAAAAAAAAGCTACTAGTAGATCTTTCAGATGTTTGATCATTTGGTTTGCATCTCTACAAAGAGAAAAGAAGAAAGAAAAAATGGTGGGAAACACTTAAAGAAAAGCAAAACATGATGGGAAAAGATGATTTTTTGAAATCTCTCCAACATGTACTTCCAGCTGTGCTGCCAGTATTTTGTAATGCAATGGCAGCCCTTTCTACTTGCAGTGTTGCAGTTAATCCTCAAGTAGTTTTAAAATCACATTCTGTCTCCCAATGACAGCTTAAATGTTTCCCTTCACCCTTTTTTCCTCCCCTACTAATGCCCTAAAGTTGAGACTGTATCGCATTCTTCTAATTCTTTTCTGCTGATAATGTTGAGAAACAAGCATGCTTTCTTAATTTAGTTTGTGTGCTTATCACTGTTTACATTTCAGCTCCTCTCCCAGTTATTCTCCGAAGAGTTGTGCTAAGCTCTTACTTTGTGACTTATGGGGAACAGCTCTAATCTACCAAAGATAAATTAATGGTTTCAGTTGTTTTCCCCTTCATAGAACTGTTCAATAAAGAAAATTGAAACCTTGACAAGACATTAAAAAGAAATGCCATTAATTTGGATTAACCTTCTCTTTCTTCCAGTTTAAGAAAAAAGTGTCAGGCATGGATTAAGACAAATGATCCCTATTTCACAATAACTCCTAGACCATGTTGGATAACTCTCCAAGAGAGGAATGGATGCAATCATGTGGTTAATTTATTTTCTGGATCAAGTTTTAGTATGGCCCCAGGTGGGGCAAAGAGGATTATTTTGGCAAGTGTATCCTTGGCTCCCCTGGTCTGAGTTAAAGGGACTTGCAGAGAGGTATGTTTAGACCATCTGTCATCCATGTGCTTTGTGGGTTGTGTGGCAGAGTTGGGGGTCCCAGAACAAGCCCTGTGAGTATCCATTTAGTCACGGACTGTGTCTCTGTGCCCCTTGAGTCTGTAATGAATGTTGCCATTTGAAGTTGTGACTGGATAATTATTTCCTTCTAATGAAGCTGGGTGATGGAGATTAGTGAATAAATTATTCCAAGCGATGAATGGGAGCTGCACGTTGGGATTAGAACACCAGCTGTTGATGTAGATGTTTGCCTCTTGCTCAGAAGCTTGCTAGCAGTACCTGTGCCTGAAGCTTGTGTTACTGGGAAAGGTCTTTGGATCCCAGGGGCAAGGTCTGGGCGTAGGCAACAAAGAGACTGAGAAGCGTCCTCTTGAACTGTCAGCCCTGTCACACTTGATCCTGGAGACAGAGAAAGAGACCACAGAAAGAGTCTAAGAGAGCAGAAGTTGAAAGAAAAACATTATAAATTCTAATACTCGTTATCAGAGGACAGGCAATCTGTTATCAAGGAGAATAGGTCCTCCACAGGGATCGAGTTGCTGGTATGTTGTCTGGTGGGAAACTGCCTGAAAATCCATCCAGCTAACTGGATTGGAGTGTTCTGTAGGCCAGACCCTTTAAGATTAATGAAGTAGTCCTCAAGTGTTTTGAGGATTTGATAGGAATGAATGTTCTCCCTGGAGCAAGTAGGCAAAAACTTGCAGCCATTTTGGATCTAAGACAAAAAAAAAAAAACAAGACTCCACAGGAATTTTTATGAAGTCCGAAGACAAAGATATAGTAGTATGTATCAACCCTAATGACAAAGTGTTGTCCAAAATGTTACTGATTGTTATTGAACTATTAGAGGAGAACTTGTGTGATCCTCTTGGATGTATTTCTTGTCCATGAGTTAAGGAAAAGAGCTGACAGGAAGATTCTGGAAATAAAGTGCTTTTTAAGATTTTTTTTTTTCTTAAAGAACTGTTAATCTTTTGTGTAGTGCCTTGGAATAAGAGAAATACACCTGCTAGAGAACAGAGTAATGAAGTCAAAACTAGAATGGCAAGAAAGTGGGACAGATGTGTGCTTGTAGAAAACACGACATTGTGAACAAAAAATGAGCAAGGCTTGGAAGAATATGAGAAAAGAAAGGCTGTACTTAACCATGCATAAATGCTGGAATTGCATAGGCAATTAAGTTGGAATCTTTTATTTATTAGTGTAATTTTAACCTGGGTATGTTACTAGTGCTCATTTAAAATTTTAACAAATGTGGTTTCTTATAGTGTATATGGGTATTAAGATTATGTCCATTCCTGAACTGGAAAGTTGTCTTAGTCCCAGTCTTTCAACCTGTTCACTTAAGACATCTACTGGCAGGAAAGCTTGTTGCCCCTATTATTGTGATGTCATGGGACTTACGGAGAAGAAGTCAATGTCATGTTCCTTGGAGTGCTGAATGAAGGACAGTGGGTATTGCTGAAATACAGGGAAGATTTGCACAGTGGTAATGCTTAATGAAATGGTTACGGTCAGTTTAGGAAGGGATAACTGGCAGAAAAGGGTGTTATTCTCCCACTCATTAAAAAAATACTAGGTCTTCTTCCAACTCACTGGCAACTTTGAAGAAAATAATTTTGGATTCATCTGGGTCATGAAAATGAGGTGAGAGGATTGTGAAAGGCTACAGAATTGCTCCAGAGAACGGAATGATGAGCCCTGTAAGTGAAAAGAAAGTGCTAATGTGCACAGCTTTCTTGCGAATGACTGTTGGAGAGGCCATGCTCCCACTTCGAAAACGTCTGAATTTCGAAAAGCTACATAGGAAAGTGCATTAAAATGTCAGTTTCTGTAAGATGCCCTATCATCGTACGGGGGCTCTGTGTTAGACCTTGTCTTGACAGAGGTTGTCCGCAACCCATCACATCAGGATATGGGCATCCTGTTTAGATCACAGGAATGATTCCCAAATAATTTGAATTTTTGTTGTTGTTGTTCAGTTCTCCAAATGGACAGCTTAATAGAGCAGAAAACAGAAGACGTAATGGGTGAAAACCAGTTAACAGAAAATGTGAGTGATAGTAGTAACAAACATCAGTTAACTCTTTCCATGTTGCATCACTAGTAAGTAGAAATATGAGCAACTGTTAATGAAGAAAGGCGGAAATGTTTGGTCAGGTTTTTTTTCTTCTGCATTTGGCATAAAAAAGGCAGGTTATATGTTCACAGTCTGTAATGGTGAAGAGATACTTTCCATTTAAACTGTAGCTCAGGAAGATGTTAAACTGCAGGTATTAAAATCAGAGTTATTATATTTTAATCAGTGGATCTAGAGAATTTGCAGCTGGGACGTCTTTTAAAAGAGCTGGCTGAAGAGATACTTGAGCTGTCGATTTTTCAGTTAGTCATGGAAACAGGATGTTCTAGAAGATTGTGAAGAAAACTGATCCTCTGTAACAAGCTGTTTGAGTGGCCAAATTGTAGTTCATGTGAAGCTTTGTCTGTAATCGTCATCATTAGATGTTTCATTTCAACTCATTGCATCAGTAAGGTGATGACTTGTGTCAGATTTTGAAGGGAGACAGTCCTGACTCTTATTTTTGTGTAGGCTCAGGACCTGATCATCAGCATTTAGTATGAGTCAGGATAATGCTGGGACTGTCAGCAGAGCTACACAAATTTGCTTTAACTTAGAATTGGCTCCTTTGGGTCCATGAGTGTGAGTGAAAAGGTGATTCAGTGTTTAGAAGTCACTGACTTACCTTGGTGCAACCTGTCTCAGTGAGGGTGTGGTAAAGACGAAGAACGTGGGCCTGTTCACCCTCCTTGAGTCCAAGGAGAGGTGCACCAGTGTGTTGCCATGGTAATTAGCTCCTGCACTCAGATTTTGGCCATGTTTAGAAAACTTTACTGAGAGAGGGTGTTTTAGAGCCATGTTACTCAAGCTGTTGGACAGACCTTGCAGTAAAGCTTCTCTGGGCAATCCCCTCTCTTGCAGGGGGTTGTGCTAGGATGCGATGCAACAGAGAATGTTTCTTAATTCATTGATGTGAGGCTAAAAACATCAAAACATGTCATTTTGCACTACATCTGGGCTAGCCATGGTTCTAACATAAGCATTGTGTCCTTGATGAAGCCACTGAAGTCATCTTAGTGAAACGAGGATAGTTTAAGTGCTCTGCAAAAATATTGTAAAGATTAGTTAGATAAAGCTGGTGATGAAAGATTTAAATACCTACCTCTGGTGTAACTATACTTATTCTTTTCACGTGTATAGCTCTAAAATTGGTACGTTGGTAGTGATTATAAAGATGAGAGGTAGGGAAGCACTTCCCGTGAGCCACCCAGCCAGCACATCTAGTGGCAAATCGAAAAGCGCAAATCACATTAAAGCTGTAGAGTAACCCATTTTCATCTTCTTTTCTATTTTGGGAGCTACTAGCCAGCTGGCAGCAGTTGTGCTAACTGATACGATGTGCTTCGAGAAGCAGCTACCTGGATGACCTGGATACCATTCCTCCATAAGGCTGCAAGACTCATTGTCATGCATGAGATAACAGAGATGTGTATCATGTGTCTCATGTATCCCCTGTGGCAAGCAGCCAGGATTCCACTGCTAAGTATAGGCCAAGGGAGTAAGCCAGGCTTTGCACAGTTGCTCTGTGGTCATACTGAATCTGAAGATAGTACCTTTTGTGCGAAGTTAGCACATGTAACGCTTTGCTTGGGGGCTGGTGGAGGGGGAAGGCAGAGGGGGAAATTAGTCTTTGTACTTTGCATAGATTTGACTCAGAATCAGCTTGTTAGCAGTGATCATAAGAACAAATATTAAGAGAGACTGAGGTCTGGTTAGGGAAGGAAATGTGGGGAGTTTGGAGATTCTCACTATAAGCCTTCTGGAAAAGCACTAAATCACATGCTGTTCACTGTATCTTGGAATGGGAGTGGCTAAGCTGCTGGTTTCACTGAGATTTATTTGGATACTCTGACAAGGCACAACATGCAGTGAAATAAGAAATAGCAAATAAAGCAAGAGGTAAGCTTATCCCACACCTGACATTACCCATCATCAGCCACAAGGAGCAATGACATTTTGCACAGTTAAATTGTGTGAGAGAGACAGGGAGAGTATATGGCTGGTCTTCCTGAGTGTGTCCGCCAGTTGATCAAATCCATCTTCACTGTGAATGAAAGATTCCTTCCTTCTTGCCAGTGGTGGTGTTTTACATTTTCTTATTTCTGGTGAGTAGTGAATTGAATGTTCTGTGATTACATGGAAGCAAATACGTTGTGCTTTGTTCCACTGACTGTGAGACTATGGAAAAGTGGCTGAGCAGTAAGTGGATACAGTGAGATACATGCGTTACTTTTTTTACCCTTTGAGTTCAGTGTCTTAAACTGTCACCCAGTGAAGGGGTCACAGACTGATAGATCTAACTGCAAATTCCTTCCCTTATTTTATTTTTGCAGACAATTTACTTGGATGATGATGTCTCTTCCTTTGTGCAGATCAGAGGTTCTGTTCCACTCTTTTGGGAGCAACCGGGGCTTCAGGTAAACAAATAATCAAAAAGCCTACCTTGCATATCTCTCTTACTACTTAAAATGTAGAAGTTACATAAAATGTAATTGTTTTCTAAAATTAGCTGCAAACTCATTCCATGACAATGCTGGCTCTTTCATTTTAGGTTTACCTTGTGGGAAATTTTGTGTATTTAGATAAACAGAACTAAACCAGGCAAATGGCTATAGTTAAGTGAAGTTTAATCCTGTGCCTCTGTAGGGAAATATTTGTAAGGAACTGTGTCCTGATGTCCTAAACTGAAGCTTACAGCAATATCTTTATAGCATTTTTACTTTGATTTGGAATAATCTTTCCTTCTGAAATGCCCAGTTGGTTTGATGATATTGACCTCCACAATAAAATTGGAGTATCTAGGGATACCAGGAGCTCTATGGGAGCACGTTACCTTGAAACAAAATATAATGTCTGGATGACGTGTTTGCTAGATTTCAGTCAAAAGAGCGATGATAATCTAATCTGATCTTCTGCTAGGCAGAGATGTAGGGTTTCATGAGGAGATTATTGCATCAAGCCTAGTGGGTTATGTATTGTCTGTGACTTACAGTTTATATACAGCTACAAGCTTAAATAAGAATCATCCTAGCACTCTTTGCATTTTCTGAACAGAGGAATATACAACTGCAATGAGTATGCACGTATATGCATGAATGTTAGTAGAGAGAATATGTAATATAACTGTTTTTTTCAGATTCTTAAAGATTATTTGATACTTTAAAATCATTAAATCAAGCACTTAGGTACCTTTCAGAACTACTGGATTTAGTGCAAAAGGAAGATGACTAAAGGATCTGTGTTGTTGTCTGTTAGCACCATCCAGTGCAATACTTACTTATTTTTATAAAGGAGTTCTGCCCGTAGAGTTGTGCACATGTCCTGCCCATGGTGTAGCTGTATCCAGCACTGTCGTTCTGTGTGTTAGGAAACCACAGAGCTCTTCCCCAAGTATTTTTTGGGTAGTGAGTAGCATCTCTAGTTAAACAGAACTTGAAACATTTCAGTAGGGACACAATCTGGTTTTTTTCCTAATCTGAATTAGATTATGCATCTTTCATTTATGCTGGTGAATACTCATTAATTTTATTCCTTGGAGGAGAGTGTGCTGGCACTGGTATTAGAAAGAACTGCAGAAACCAACCTCATGAAAGAAGACGATGAAGTACAGGAAACAATGCACAATCCTATAAATGATTAGCAGGGTGTTTTTTGGAGAGGAAAAAGCCCTCTCCATACTGTAATAACAGTAGCTAGCATTCAAAAGCAGCTTAAGGCTACTGTTGTTGACATCTGTATTAAAAGTCCTGTTAGGTTGATGGCACAGGATTTCACCCTTCCTGTTTTTAAAGGACTGTTCTGATGCTTTTTAGTTTCTGTAAATAATGAAAGATGAAATAACTCAGGACACCCAACCCATGGAACTGGCATAACTGCAGCCTTTTCTGCTGAGGGAAGGGCAAGAAGAATGTTGGGCACACACTCCTGTAAGGCAGTATGGGATATTTGCTAGAGGAAACTGGCCAAGGGATGTGCTTTGTTTGTCCATGAAAGGATGTGTAGGTATCCTTTTGCTTAATAATAATCATGTTTTCACTTGTAATTGTAAATGTTGTTGTCTAATAAAATCTGTGGCTTTTGCATTAAGGATTTTATGTGTGTGGGTGCATGGAGTCTGTTAGAGGTGATTAATGCTGTTAGATGTTTTTCTCTGAAGGAAAAAGGGAGACATCTAGTGATTTAGAACTCTAGCATTTAAAGAATTTATTTCTCGCTTCTCTTTCCAATGTTTTATTTTAGGTGGGTTCTCATCATCTAAGGCTTAACAGAGGTCTGGAAGCTAATGCTCCTGCCTTTGACAGGTAGGCTTCATTCAACTTTGTCAATAACGCAGCAGCCTGGCATTTAGCCAAGGTTGCACAACTTTATGCCTTCCTAGTGAATTCTGAGAGATGCAAAGCATCTCTCAGATTATGTTACCAAACCCCTAGGTGCGGTGGGAGTATTCAGTGGGTTTGCTTTATTTATTCACTTTTTTTTTTTGCATTTTCCTTTCTGTATTCAATGGTAATTGAGTTATTTTGGTATCCTGGCTTGTTTCTAAAAAAGTCTAACAAATACTGAGTGTTATGCAAAAGGAAGGTCTGTGTAACCTTTTGTGAGCCAACAAATGTGAATTTACATTTAAGGTGCACAGAGCACCTGTTCTTTATCATTATAACCCATGTAATTAAAAAGTAAAATACTGCTTCCTCTCCAATCCAGATCTTTTTCCCTCATTGTTCTACTGCTATACAGAAATAACAGTGTCTTATTCTATGATCAGTGTTGTATGATGCTGTCATGCTGATGCTTTTCTGCTTTAACCAGAGACTGGCTTGTAAACATTTTTAAACCATTAATACTCTGCTTGTCAGTTGGAAGCTGTAAATAAAAAAGCCACACATTAGCTTGGTTCCTTTGAACATCTGAATATGAAGTGCTGTCCTTTAAGGGCAAACTCCCATGGGAACATTTTATGAAAAGCACATGAAGGATTTGGCCTGTGGGACATTTTCAACTTGTAAGTGCAAGGCTGTGTGATTAATTTCTGTTTTGATTTGGTTTTGGAAAATCAGAGTATATGTTGATTTTGGTTAGGGCCTGTTAATTCCTTGATTTCATTTACTGCAAATGTTAGCAAACATGGCGTTAGTGACCATTAGTAGTTTTGCAGCACTGAAGACTCCAAGCAGGGATTAGAGTCTGAAAAGGACTATGTACCATAGCAGTCCCTGCTCCAAAGGGTCTTAACCTACATTCTCCAAGATTTTAAGGCTCTTAAATCCTACTGACCTCAAATGCCTTTGAGGGCCATGGTCTTTTGGTCATCTGGTGCCAGTGTCCCTGAAGCTCCATGTTGGAGGTTTGCATTCTGCAGCAGAGATAATCTATATAAGAAGACAATAATTTATTCAGCATCCTCTTGTGTTGCCCAAGAAATTGAGAGTACCTCAACAAGGAACAACTCTGTAAGACCGTTTAGTTCAGAGACTCTTTTCTGTCTGACTGATGAAACTGATAGTTTTCTTGTAAGAAGCATGAACATGAGGATCAGCTTGCACTATTCCTTCTTTCCCTTGTGCACAGTAAAGCCTTTAGGTTAGATGAAGTTAGGGATCTCTCTACTTACAGATCTGCAAAAGACAGTCCTTTGAAAATGGACAAGGAATAAGCGATTGCTTATATGGAAAGACACTGAAACTTAACAACCTGCTATCCCTTTTCTGAGTGTTAGAGTAGATTTAGCCTGTTACGTTTTTCCATCTGATAGGTTAACATGTTGAGAAGAAACTGTGAGAAGTGAATGGTAATCTTGTTAGTGGATCTTTTACATCCCCTCCCTCTGAGAAATCCTCAGGGAGCTTTGCTTACAGTGCTCTAGCAGGTGACCTGAGCTTCAGCAGTTTTACTGTAAAGAAGCAACATTGGCAGAGAAGTAGGATCTTGATGCTGGGATCAGTGGGGTACAAATGTATGGGAAGAGCTGGTGCACAAAGAACTGGTTGCAAAATCAGGAGCATAAATAGTACCAGAAAATGTAAGTAGCCATGTTTCTTAAAGGTTGTGCTGAACACTTTTTCTTTTCTACTCTTCCATTGTTTTCTTTGTGGTTTATTTCTGGTTATAGGATGTAAAGGTGCATGCTGGAAGGTGTGTGCTTGCTGTTTTTTCTGACATTTTGATGTTGCATGTCCCTTTGCAGTATGTAATAGCTTTTCATTTGTGTATTTGTTTTATTTTTTCCTGCCTATTTCTATCCAGCTTCCTCCTAAGTACTACTACAATGTTGTTAGTACATGATGGAAGATGGTTTTAAGATCTAATTGTTTCCTGATGAGCCAGCACAGCTCTTGTAGCACATGCATGCCAACTTGAAGAACAATTACTGAGGGGAGAATGGATGCTTCAGCATCTGGCTAAAAGCCCTTGACTTGAGGGTCCCTAAATGTCAGGCTTTGAAAGGTTGGGGATATATGCCAAAAATATACCACTTTATATTGTTCTATTCTGCATTTTTCCTGAAGAATCTGGGCCAGGCCATTTGGCTAAAAGGAACTTTGGTCTGATCCAGCACAGCAGTTCTTATGATTACTAACCTTCCTGCTTATATTTAATTGAGAGTGAATGTCTCAATGTTGCAGTAACTCAGAAATGTTTGTGGCCTGAGATGTGTGTTTGTACCTCTCTGGCCTTGGTATGGGGGTCGTAGGCCCCATTGCTGCTGCTGATTCTTTGTAGGCTCAGCCTTGCAAGGTGCTGAGCAATTCCAGTTGAAGTGTAATACACTTTTTTCTCTTCTTGTCTTTCCTATGTAGTTCCCAAGCTGACAGCCAAGAAGTGGGGACATACAAAGGGCAATACCAAAACTAATAGTGACATGAAAGATCTGGGGCCTGTTTCCTAATATGCTTCTGTCTTTAAGTTCAGTACAAAATGCTGTGTCCTTTAATTGCGTACTTTCACCATTTGTACTATTTAATAATTGATTGCAAGGGAACTGAGGAAGATGTCTGTAGCTGCTGTGGCTGAAACTCTCTGTTGGATGGAACAACCAGTGAACTCTGTTTCTGTATTTTGAAAAAAAGTAGTAGGAAACATAACATGTTTTTGTTTAGTACTTATGGTTACTTTTGCTGTAGGCATATGATGCTTCTGAAGGAGCAGTATGGAAAACAAGTGATCGTTAACCTGTTGGGAAGCAGAGGAGGGGAAGAGGTGCTCAACAGAGCTTTTAAGGTAAAAGCAAAGTTGTTTTTTTTTTTTTTCTTTTTAGCTGCTGATTTCCCCTGAGCTTCCGTGTTCTTTTGTTTCCTTCTGGCCCAGTAGGTGATGAATACTATATCTTAAGAAATTATGTTATCTCTTTACTAGATGTTACATACTGAGAGAATGGTGCTTCACAGTCTCATGGCTTAATTTCCAGCACTGCCTTCCTGTTTATTTCTTCACACATTATGCACATTTAACCAGACTTTTAAAAAAATAGCCTTAATTCTCGTAAGAGTAGTCCACCTTTGAAAACATGAATCGTCATGATTTCTATTATAGCCACCTATGCGGTCAGGTGCCTCATTGGATTGCCACAACTGTTTGGGGGCCAGGCCCTGGCTCACTGAGCATCTTGCAAGCTGTCTTGCTCTGACTGCAATGGGAAGTAGCTCTTCTGCACCGACCGTGATGGGAACTGGCTGCCTGAACACTGGTTGACAGCCTGGTGTATGAAGAGAGAGGTTTTCCTGGCCCTTGCGTGTCCCTAGGCACAACTAATACCTGAAAGCATCTGGTTGTGCTTCCGGGATGTCAGGCATCATGGAATTAAAGCTGCACTGAGTTCTAGTATGGTATTCTCATGGCCAGATTTCCAAAACGAATGCGTATTTGAAGCTGCAGGTTGGCACTGGTGGGATTTGCAGCAGTGCGCAGCTGCCTGAGCCTGGCTGGAGGCTGATGGAATCTGCCTCCTAAGAGCCTGTTGCTTTACAAATCTGGCATAGGTACTTTGGGGTATGTCTTCCCAAGAACAATCTGAAGAATGGTTTAAGTACACACCCGTAATGTGTTAGGTATCTGTCATTGGTAAAGAACGATGCAACAGTTCTGAGTTCAAATGTTTACTGTGTGAAACTAAGCAAAATGAAAATTGTAGTTAAATAATAGTTTCCCTCTCTCTTGGAATAATGTACTTGAGACAAGGAGTGTCTTGAGGTTTGGGCTGTTTTTCTCTGTGACCATTTCCTCCTCCTCCAAAAGAGCTGGCGGTGGGGGGAGCTATCAGCTTCTCCAGTGGAAAGTGAAAGTGAAAGTCTCACCCTGGACAGAATGTGGCCAAAGAAAGTGATTATCACTTAAGTTTGCAAGGCAATGAGGAAGCTACAGGAGTGAAGTCTATGAATAGCTTCTGTTTTCAGCTTCTTACTGAACTTCTGCATGACACAGATAAGCCTGTATAATCTCTTTGATTTCCCTATCTTTAAAATAGTTTTTATGGTTTATTTTTTCAAAAAAAACCCTATTGAAATTTAGGGGTAAGAGATGATTGCTTGCAAAGTGCTCAAATAACTTAGGAGGATATGAATCTGGCTTTTCTTGTTACTTTAATACTGATATTTTATCAAACACTCACGTTCTTGAAGACAGTGTTCTGGCCAGTACCATACAAATAGAGATTAAGTCAGAAATGGTGCATCTCTAGAATAAAGACTTTGCATTCATTCATTTATTATAAAGAAAGATCTGTTTTAATGGTTAAACTTTAATGATGTTTAAAGATAAATAAATTATGAAGGCACTTTGTGAGCTGAAAGAATTTAAACTGACAGCACCAGAAACTGAAGTTTTGTACCCATCCAAAACAACCACCTCTTGGTCTTTTCTTTACCTTTTTGTTTTAATAATGGATGTTTGGAAAGAATAGATAGCTAATTCTTACTTTGATGAATTTAAAGAGCTTGAATTAAAAAGAAGGTAGTTCATAGGGAATGATTAGAAATGAAAACTTTTCTCCTTTTCTGTCATTAGTTTATATCTTTGTTTCTCCATCTTCCTTTCTTTGTATTCCTTCCTTCCTTTTTCCAAGCTCTTCCTGCAGTCTTAGTATTTCTTACCAGAGTTGGTTCAAAATATTATTGTAACTGCTGCTGCAGGGTTTCCTTGATCAGCATGTCACTGCTACCATTTGTTTATGCAATGGGAAGAAATGAAAAATTATAAATGACCAACTTACCTTCAACCTGAATCAGCTGTTACCAGGCCAGAAATCAATACTGTTCTCAGTAATGCTGTTCCTCTTATAAGCATCCCTTACAACAGATGTAATTATGTTTACAGTAAAAGCAATACTCTAGTGTAGAGTTACAAATGCTCTGACAATTATTTACACTGAGGCAGTGGGTAAATATCATCCTCGATTGCATTACTAGTGCCAGCAGCTGTAAAGGCAAGTTGAGGTGTCAACAACAGAGGAGCAGATACCAAGTGTTTTGGCTTTTCTAACAGCATAGTGAAATGTATTTTGTACATCTCTCTCCAACCACCATGCAGGACCTTTTAAATTTGTTTCTGTGAGGAAGGCTTAATGGCTTGCTTGATACAGTTATACTGGTATAACTGCTGCATGTACACTTCTAATGTAATATTAGAATTGTTTTGTTCAGTTTGTGTCACAATCCAAGTGGGGTAAAGTGTCTGTCTCTTGAGAGGAAAATGTGCAGGAGGGAAGGGAATGCATGAAAGCTCACATAGTCAGAGCTAATATAAAAGTTTTCTCTGTCTTTGTTGTGGAGAGCAGGACGTATTATTGTCATATCTATTACAGATACCTTAACAAAATTTGTGGTGGTTAGGGAAATGCATGTGAGGTCATAGAAACAGGAAATGAAATAATGACGCTATTTGTGCCTTTTCTTTCACTTTCGTCTTTTACCACAAACATTTCATAATATGTTTCTTGGGACATAATTTCGTTCTTACTTCCTCCCCAGGCACCCTCTACCTAAATTTAGGGCCACGTTTTTCCCATGTCTTGGCGCTTCAAGAATGGTTAAAAAATGCACCCATGCACTTTTCTGCTCCTGTACGGTAAACAGCTTTGGACACCCTTGCCATCACCGTCCTCGTCCTGAGCCTGCCCAGAGCATCCCTGCTGCTGCACACCCTCAGGCACAGAGGCACAGCCCAAGCTGCAGGGGTGCCACTAGCCAAGGTGCAGACAGCAGCAATTCTCAGCTATACTTTGCAGCTGCAGTTTGGGTTCTCTTGCAGAAATATTGGGGTCTGACAACTCAGTTTACTTTTGGAAAGGAAACAAATAGAGAACTTCAGTTGCTTTATTTCACATTTGGCCTTTCAAAATTCCTTGTGAACTTCTCAATATTAAAAATATGATGAAGAGTCAAAGTTTAGTAATGCCAAAAGCATGCTGGTATCAATCCTTACACTGTGACTTGAGCATGATTTGTTTTCCTTCATTCTCGATCTAAACAGAAACTGCTATGGGCCTCTTCCCATGCAGCAGACACTCCCATGATAAACTTTGACTACCACCAATTTGCAAAAGGTGGGAAAACAGAGAAACTGGAAAATTTGCTGAGGCCTCAGCTGAAGTTGCACTGGGAAGACTTTGGAATCTTCACGAAGGGCGAGAATGTAAGTCCACGGTGAGTGTCCCTGCCCCTCTGTCCCAGCATAGCCAGGCACCACCTGTCTTGGCCTTCCCAGGTTGGTTGTTGTGTTGGGACCATGAGCATAAATGGCCACCTTGAAACAGAGTTTTGAGACAAAGTGTAGCTGTGATGTAAATAGATTATTTGGCTTAACTGCATATTCATTGTTTGAAATCTGGAAAATTACCAGTGCATGGATTTGCTAATAGAGTTTTGCAGATGTAGTCAAGTAATTAGACATGCTAATGGAACACATTGTGCATAACGTGCTTGTACTGTCAAAATGTGTGTGGGTATATTCAGACTGAACACTTGATGATCTTGTTCAATCAACTAATCATTAGATGTTATTTTAAAATATACCTTCTTCTTCCTCCCTTTTCTTGTGTTTGATTACCAAAGTCTGCAGACAGGTACTTTTCGAATGAATTGTCTGGACTGCCTGGATCGTACTAATAGTGTACAGTCCTTCGTTGCACTGGAGGTGAGTTTGTCAGAGGACCTTTTGTGGATGCCTGCACTGCATCTGTTGTCTGTTCCATGGGGCAGGCAGGAAAGAGGGCATAAATGTCAATGATACAAGTCTGTCTTGTCAGCTCTATGATACAAAATGATGCTGGCTGGAATACTTAAACTGGGGCTAAAAAGCAAAAACACATTTAAGAACAATGTTGGTTGGTTTTTTTTTTTCTCTCCTTCTGCACCTAATCCAGATCCTGCTTACTCAATTAGAGAGCCTTGGGTTGAACTCTAAATCTATAATTGAGCGATTCGTGGAATCCTACAAAGCAATGTGGAGTCTCAACGGTCATAACCTGAGCAGAGTATTTACTGGCAGTCGTGCCCTTGAAGGGAAGCAGAAGGTAAAGAAAAACGGCAAAACTGCTTATTCACAAATAAAGAAACATGTCTGATTTACTCTTTAGTGCCACCTGCACTGATGGTTCCTGTCTGATATAGGTTGGGAAACTCAAGGGTGGTGCCCGCTCTGTGTCTCGCACCATTCAGTCAAATTTTTTTGATGCGGTAAAACAGGAAGCCATCGAGTTGCTGCTCATGGGTGACTTTTTCAGTGAGGAATATGCAGACAAAGGCAAGATGCTCATGGACCACACTGCACTGCTGGGTAAGACTGGTGTAAATACTTCACTTTTCTTTTGTGTCTGTTTTTAGCTGTCTGATGTAAGCAACTGCACCCTTTTGAAAAAATTGATAAGCTACTTTTGTACAAATCTGTTGTTTAAAACACTGATTTCAAATGACCAAAGCACAGCTCTCTGTGTTTTAATTCCACTGTGCTTATTTCTTATATTTTGTTTTGGACTTCTGGGTATGTTTGTCTGCTGTTTGATGATGATCTACTCTGGCAGTTTAGAGGAGTTGGACCAGAGGGAAAGATTTAGGGGTTATATTCCCAGTGTGGTCCTGTCTAAGTTTGTCTTGAGGAAGTCTGTTGAACTTAGATGTTTTCTCTCCTTATTTTTGACCTGCAGTTTGCACATGCTTTTAGCCATTTTGATATTTGAAGGCACATTAATGTTGTTATGCTGGTTCATTCTCTGCTTTACTCCAGGCCCTGACAGTCCACAACATATACACATTTGTTTGCACCCATCTGGAATAAACCAACATAACTCTCTCAGAGAACATACTTGTGTGCAAAATATAGGATAATTGCACCCACAAGCAGTATCGCATGGTCAGTTTGCTCCAGAGAACTACTGGATTTTAATAGGATATATGTGAACCCTTCAGTGGCACTTCGGTCCTGGGGTTGTTCCCTGGTGTGGACCACAAGGAAAATGCAGATAACATCTCTATGCCTGACTGCCAGTGCAAATCAGGTATTTAAAAGATTAAGGTTAGCTCAGGTTCTCACATAAAAAGCCCGCACTGCTAATTTTCTGTACTCATCAAAAATAAATGAATATAATGGTTTCCTGTGAGGAGTTCTGACCAGGCTAGAGAGCCACAACAGTGCTAGTTTTGGATGGATTTGAGACTCTGTGCTGCTCTCTGCTTTCCCACCCCCCCTCTAAACTTTTTAAGGCTTCAATTTAAGTCATAACTTGCAACATGCTTGATTGCTGTAGCCTAAACTGAAAAGATGAAGGGAGGAAAAAGAATTTATTTGCTTATTACTTGAAAAATTGCAGCAAAACATATTCTGAAAGTGCATGACCAGCCATTCACAACCTTTCAAATGGTTCCTGGTTTCTGGAAGAGATACTGCTGACGTCAGCCCCAGTTATCTTGTAGCTCTTTCCATTGGAGTTAAGTCCTTAGCTTTTGTGTTGTTGCTACTAGGGTAATGTAATTATTTCACAGTGACTGTGTGTCTGCTGCCTGTATACTTTGTGTCCTTTTACAGCACATTCTTTGACACACCATCTTTCTGTCTCCCCCCTTCCATCAGTAACTCCAAGTATTTTGAAGGCCATGTCAGAGCGTCAGTTTGAATTTACAAGCTTCAAGCGTGTTCGTGTTGCCACGGGGACGTGGAACGTGAACGGAGGGAAGCAGTTTCGAAGTAACATCCTCGGTACCAGTGAGCTGACAGACTGGCTGCTGGATTCTCCCAAGCTCTCTGGAGTTTCTGAATTTCAGGGTAAGACTTTACAGTAAAAATGTGGAAGCAGTATCGCTGGCATCTCCAGGCACAGTGAGTTGGGACATAGGTTTGACCAGCCATTCCTTTCAAAGGCAGTGCATCTCAGAAGGCATTTTGTGACAGTTCTCTGGGATGTATTCAGCCCCATGTAGACTTGTGCTGCCTCCCCTCAGCAGTGCAGCGGTGCATGTGAAGGGCTTCTGACAGGCAGAGCAACTCATGCATCTGTGCCAGGTGACTCTGCCTTGAACCTTCAGCAGGTCAGAATTCAGAGGTATCCTTTATGCCATCATGGGGTGTATCTGGCTGTTCTGCATCCCATATTTCATTTTCTTCTTCAATATCTCTGTCCTTTTTTCTTCATTGTGAGTGAGAGCTACATGCTTAGGTGCTGTCAGAGTGTCTCCTTGGTCTTTACCTGGAGCTAAACTTATCTGTACAATCTAGACTCTGACATTGTCTGGAAATGTTACTATCAAACCCTTCAGACAAGAAGAGTTGTATTATTACATTTGTTTGAGGCAATTTCCTTTCTTTAGAAGTACAGAAAGCTCTTGTGCTTGTGGCTTGCCTAAATTGGCTGTCAATTGCTTATTCACAGAACAAGGTCAGGTATTGCAATTGATTTACAGATTTTATTAAGAAAATGAAAAGTGAATGTTCTGTCATTTAAAAATTGAGTTTGCAAAACTATGGCAAAACCCATGCTTTTATTGTTACAGTGAAACATTTAGCTTTCTGCAGGCATCAGAGGGATACACCTGTGCCTAACTTTCAAGCTCAGGAATTCATTCCTCAAATCCTTGGCTATTAAATGAGTTGTGTCGTTTGAACCCATAGTGCTTGAGTGCATGGGTATGTGATTATGTGCAGACAGCTGTACTCTGAACAGCTTGGGTGGGTGATTGGTCCAGTCTGTTTCAGAAACAGTTTAAATGTGTTAGCACATGACTATTCCCATTAAATAAAAATTTGTTAAGAGCCTGTCATGTGCTAGCCTTGCCAGGCCTTGCCCTGAGAGAACTGGAGGAGCAGGACCAAATGGTAAAGGCAGTCATAACATGATCGGTCTAAGCAGTTTCTGGAAGGGAGCTGAGCTATGTGAATGGGCAGAGCTGGGATATGACCATGCAAAAGTCCGTGTTTGTGGTAATGTCAGTGCAGTGCCTGTACCAATGGATAAGTGTTCAAAGACAAGTGTCCGAAATTATTAATGGGAAATACACATGACAGTGCCTGCCATATTAAGCCAGTGAAGGAGGCCAGCTGACATGTGCTAGTTTCACCTTTGTGTCTGCAGAGAGCTGAGGCATATTTTACTTTTCTTTCCGTTCTTATTTTCTAGAGGCAGGTCTGATTTGGGTTCCTATGGTTGTCTGCTATTTAAATCTTCATGTTTAATTATGTTGCTGTTACCTTGGTTGTATGACAGTTAAAAAAAATCACTTTAGGCAATGGACAGACCTGATGGGTCAACAGATGTGCTTCCCACTATAATATGAGAGCACTGGATCTTTGATGTTTTGCCAGGTTAATATCCACATGTCTGGGCTAGGGAGTGGAGAGTCCCTGTGCTCTAGAGTAACCTAACCTAACCTTAAGTTAGAAGAAGTAACATAAGAAGAAACTTCAAAGGCTTCCTTAAATGAATAGATAAATTTACAAAGGCATTGAGAGGGAAAGGACATACTGGTGTGTGGACAGTGAGTTCAGTTACATAGCAATTAGCGTCAAAAAAGAAAACAAAAAGGAGAAGCATGTTGGGTAAAATGGCAAGAGGGTAAAAAATGGTGGGTAGTGAAATATTATTGCTTTAGTTGATGTGTGGGGTGAGGAAGAGAGAACATTGAATGTTTTCTCATCTTGACATTGCTACAATATAATGCTCTGTTCTAAAGTGCTTCCTGCAAGAGGGTTGGAGACCAACTGGTGGGAGAAAAGCAGGAAAAAAATTTCAGAGGAACTGCAGGGGTTGTTTTGTGAGATTAGATTAAAGGAGCTATGAATATGTATAGCTTGGCAGGGGATACACAAGACAGAACTACAGGAATGATCTCTGATAGAAATTAGAAAACAAGTCATTAGAAGAAACAACAAAATAGTAACTCTTGTATGACTTTTTCCTCTTTCCAACAGATGATGAAAACTGCACTCCTGATATATTTGCAGTAGGATTTGAAGAGATGGTTGAATTAAGTGCAGGGAATATTGTAAATGCCAGGTAGGTTTTAAAAAAAACAACAACACAACAAACACCACACCAAGACAAAACAACCAAACAAGAGTTGTGCTTTGTATGGTCAGGTGTATGAAATACTTCCTTCCAAGACTTGCTTGTAATCATAGCTGGAGATACATTTGCCATTAACAAATGGCACTGAGATAATGTTGAAAGTGCTGTTTCTCTGTGAACTTCTGTACAGTAGAATACACTGGGTTTCTAAGTGTCTTAAGTCTTTGTGTTGTCAGAGGAGGATTCTGATGGTTGTCATTGATTTTAACGCTTGTCCTTAAACCCCTGTGTGATGTTGGAAATATGTGCTCAGTGCCTGCAAACATAATTGTCATTTATATGGGAATTCTAAGATGAATGAAATGTCTCTGTGGCTAATTGTATTTGTGAAAATTATGGCTAGAGAAGGAGTTAAAGGCCAAGTCTGAGCTTGGCTCGTCAGCGTATACAGTGGGCTGTGGTGTATAGCAGTCCCTTTGAATCTGAATCTTCGGAACACTGAAGAGAATGTTTCCCATGCTGATTCATCAGGCTGACCAGTTAATATTCTGTTTCGGGAATGATAAGTTACAGCAGTGCTCAGCATGGCTGCTGGGCGGACAGTATATCTGCATGTATCAGTTGACTTTGGAGATACGAAAGGACTACTTCTGCAGAAGCAAAGGTATATGCACCCACCCACAAACCTTCAGCTAAGAACAGCCAACAGCTGTGGGTGGCCAGTCATCTCCCAGTCAGGGAAGATCCAGAGATGATCTCCTCTTCAATGTGAGCACAAGAAATCTTACAAGTCATGAGACTGACGTGGATTTTTGGTTTTATGGTCAAGATTACCACAATTAGCTTCTAGTTAGCTCCAGTGAATGGGGATGTTAAACACCACGTATGCATGGCTCTTTCTAGGTGTAGCAGACAGAATCCCCATGTATTTGTGCGCTGTGTCTGGGCTCACTGGCCCTGCTAACTCTGGTCTCATTCACAAGGAGGTATTTATTATCTGTCTCTGCCACTTCCAGTTCTGGAGCCAGCATGTGTACAGCCTAATGGGTGTCTGTAAACCTAAGGCACGGTTAATCTGCTCATTTTATTGACTGTATGTGGTTTGCTTTGATTCCATTAAATGATTTTGTGTTTGTTCCAGTACGACGAATAGAAAAATGTGGGGAGAGCAGCTTCAAAAAGCTATTTCCAGGACTCATCGCTACATTCAGCTGACATCAGCACAGCTTGTTGGTGTTTGTCTTTTCATCTTTGTACGACCTTATCATGTCCCCTTCATCAGGTAAAAAAACAAACAAACAAACACAAAAAACTCCCACCAAAACCAAAAACAAAAGAAAACCCAACAAACTCTCAACCTTTGTCTACAGTAACATCTGCTGTGGGAGCATGACTAGAGAGGGTAGAGGTGATTTTTCAATTTGGTGGGAATTATGCAGACCTAGATTCCGGTCTCTGTTCAATGTGGGAGAGAGGTATGTTTCCAGGCAGCAGTAGTCTGGAGTTCATTCTCATGTTGGATCACCCAAAGGCCAGGCAGCCCCAATATCTTACTCCAGTTCAGCTGAGAAGCTGGGCATGTTTCAGGTGCACAGTCAGGGTGTAGCACCTTTTTTGGGTGCTGTCTTTCTGGAAGAGGAATGACCTGAGCTAGTAAGTCTGAGAGTGTTTGGAGCACCAAGTGAAGGCGAGTGCCTGCCCTCTGCCCAAAGGGCAGGGTTTACTTTTTTACTCTCTCTTTCGTGTTTCCATATGGAAGCAGGGCTGGTTCCAGGCCTGAAAATAATGGTGGAAAGGGAGGTGCAGGAAAGAGAGCTGATTTTGCCCCTTGACATTTTACAGAATTGAGAGCTATAAGGGCCCATTAAGTGTTTGTCTCTCCTAGATGTCACATGTGCCTAGTCAGAAGGGTGCAGAGCTATGTGTCCTCGACTTACTAGCATTGGTGTCCCTGGAGACCAATCAAAATCCTCTTGCCTCTAGACGATTCTGACTTTTATTAAAGAGGAAAGATAAGAATACCAAGCCACAGGGATTTCTGCATTAAAACGCCTTTGTCATGAGCAAGAATTATGCAGGCTAAGTGTGAATGGGTAGGAAATAAGTAATTAGCTCTAACTATCCGTGGGCACCACTCTGTACTTAAAGTATAGAGTGATCCAAACAGCACCATCTACTCCATGTTAGGGGAACTGATAGGCCACTGCATTTTGTGATTTAAAATATCAAAAGCTGTCTCTTTCTCCCCTCTGGTCTCATATCTACTGAGAAGATGAGTGCAGAGCTTGCACAACACCAAGTGCTCTAGGCTAGGCAGAGTAATGCAATCCAGGTAACTCTGATGGTCTTGCATTGATACCTTCCCAGTAATCTTTCTTCAACATGGCTTTTAAAAATTACTAATTTTTGGTGGCACACAGCAATCCAGAAGGGAAGTGTTTCTATCAGTTTCTGACTTTTCACCCAGCTTGCAAGAAGTTCTGAGTAATCCTGCAGGAAATGCCTGGTTTAAATGGAGATCAGAAGCAGAACAGCACAGTGGCTCTGCTGCAGCTGTCAAACTGCTAGGAATTGGATGCAGGCCTTTGAAACTCAGAAGAAAAATGGAAGAGTTTGATTTTGGTGACTGAATTTCATTATTTAATGCTAATGTGCTGCTATGTTATATGAGCATAATCAAACCTAACCTTTATGCTTGTGTAGTTTTTCCCATGTCTAAAAAAGGAAAACAAAAATCATCAGAAGTGGAAAAAAAATATAGAGGCTTCTGTGCTTACAGAGATTAAAGAGATTGGGGCAGAAGTTAGAGAAATAAAATGAGATAATAGCTGAAGCTTATACAGCAGTGAAAGGATTGATGAAATACAAGCAGTTGAATGTACAGTGTGTTATCGCAACATAACCTTTGCTATGAATGTGAGTCAGATAAATATCAGTCAGCAGTTGGGTAGGCAGGCAGCAGGAAGGGAGAACTCCTTAGAGTGAAAAGGCTTCTTTCGGAGCGCTTGAGACCCATCTTTTCATACAAAACATTGATGATCCCTTTCTGCCTTCCTGAGGGTGTGTTTTCTGGAGCTTTTCTGCAGTCAGGAAAAGAGGGTAAAATATAGAAAAGGTGGAGGGCAAGGAAGAGAGGAAGATGAAGACAAGGTGCAAAAGAGAGCCTGTAACATCTTGCATCGAGATCATGGATGTTTGACAATAACTCAAATAAGACTTAGTGGTTTTCCCCTTGCCTCTTGCTTAAAGCCAGTAATATTCTGGTCCAGATCTGCTTGACTTTTCTCTGGAAAGTAAAGTTTTCTCACTGGGAAGGACACGCACAGTGCTGGGGTTGGTTACAACAATGATCTCATCATTTACTTATCTGATCAGACAGGCGTGCTGTGCTTTATTCTCAGAGTAGACTGGCTATCTGGGAGAAATTATCCTGTGAGCAGGTGGTCTGCTTTGTAAAGCAAGTGATCTTTCCGTAGTAAAGTATATGTTTATCAGAGCATTGAAATACTATGTAATTAACAACATGGAGGATCTAAGCAATTTGTCATCAGCACAGAACTAATTTTATGGGTTAAGTATAAATAGTTGTATCTGATAATCACTGATTTTATTGCATTTGATTTAACAAATTATGGGTTATGATCCATTGCTCTTTAGTTGATTGAAAAATCCAGCACCAACTGTGAAGTTGGATTTCAACACAGTCACAGTAATTAGATTGTTAACTGTCTGAAAAACAGATTCCCATATGTTCAAAAGTAAAAGGAAACATAATAGTTAATGTAGTTATTGTCACTATTTTAAAGTTCATGGTAGAGGTAAACTTGAAAAGTATATTCTATAGAAATTCCCAATACTTCAGAAATAATGTCTTGCTGGTCTGTTTGGAAGGGACAAGAAGAGGAGGAAAATACTTTCAAATAGTTTTATTTCTATAATATTGTGTTATACTTCATCTTAAATGTAAGTACCTGAACATCATGAAGAAACTAAAAGACGTGCCTAAAAGCAGCAAGCTTTCTGGAGGGGAGAAGACATGGCATGGTAAACTGGGTTTTCCTTTATGTTGCAGTCAAAGTTAATTGAATGTTTTTTAATACAGGGATGTAGCAATAGATACTGTGAAGACAGGAATGGGAGGAAAAGCTGGAAATAAAGGAGCAGTGAGCATTCGTTTTCAGTTCTACAGTACCAGTTTCTGCTTTATATGCAGCCACTTAACTGCTGGGCAGACTCAGGTGAAAGAGAGGAATGAAGATTATAAAGAAATCACGCAGAAACTCAGCTTCCCAATGGTAAGTGTAGGTGTATGCATGCTGAAAACATTGGATGTAAAGGCTGTGTCTTTACATTATGAAAACAGGTCTCAAGCTGTCTTTGATGACAGGTCATCCTAGTGCCATGGAGAATGGGCATAAAAGAAAATGGTAAAGAAAACATAAAAAAATAAATAAAAAAAGTCATGTTTCACAGGAGGCCAGATACTGATATACCAATATAGCACTTGCTTTACAAAAGTTCTATGCCTTTCAAAAAAAAAAAAAATCATTGCTGCAGTGCTTGAAAAGTCCTCACTTTTAAACAGTTTTCAAGTTGATCTTTCAGAATGGTCCAACCTAACTGGTAAATCTGTAAGGCCTTGCTGACAATAGTTAGGGTTCCTAAAAGACCATCCGTGGCACTCAGTGCATCAGTGCTTTAGCTGCTCCTGCTCAGGTACATCACATCAGTTTTTAGTCACTGATATGGTACTTTCTGTTCCCTTAATTTTATCCTCATGAATGTGTCACTGTCAAGGAATTGCTGGCTTTTCTGTGAGAGTGGCAACTAGGCACTATTGGTCTGTATGAATAACTTTTCCCCTAAATCATGTCAAATCAATCACCTTAGTGTTTTATTTCACACCCGTGTCCTCAGGCCAGCAGATAACCCCTGGGATTTGTAGCATGGCTGCTTTAATGTTGGTTGCTTTAATTTCCACAATGCTTTCTCTCCCAGACATCTCTGGAGAGGTCCTACGCCAGAGAGGAAATGGACCAGTTTGTGTATTCTGGTTAGCTGGCAAAAAATGGCACTTAGGTTGCAAAGCATAAAATTTTAACTCCCTATTATTTGCAAGGTTTAGAGGCTTGGCACGCGTAGCATATCAATCAGTTGTTTTATGTAAGAACTAACAGTGACAGTCTGAACGTCCTGCATAGAATATCTGTTCCAAATGGCCATAAAGTTGTGCTTCTGGTAGTTTTTCCTTCTAATCCCTCATTAACTATTTTATGTTTTTCACGTTTACAATAGCTAAAGGTACCTTGTGTCTATAATGTGTATAAAGAGTGCCCTCTAGTGCTGTGACAGCCACAGCTCTGGAGCATTTCATTTACCAGTCTCTGGGGTTTCAAGGTTTATAACTTAACTTTGAAAAAGCCCACAAACACAAACAAACAAAAGAAATAAAAACAAAACCCAAACAAACCAACCCCCAAAACAACAATGACAAAACCTACCAAAACAACAGCAACAACAAATGGCTAGAGAATAATATATTACACTTAGAATTGGAGTGAATTTTCGTTACACGTTTTATTTCACTACATTTACAAAACTATGACGTGCACATAAGATCAAATTCAGAACTTGTTCTTACTCAGGACCTTTGTTGCTGAATGTGCCTTGGTACCTGAAGCACATTTTGTATTATATTTAGAATATGTAAATATATGTATGTGAAATGTGTTAGGGAAACAAAAATAAGTTTTTAATATTCATGATAGCCAAACTGTGAATCTAAATCTGGGATCCCAGCTTAGATGTACTTTCAGGAAACAGAGGTCAGAGTCTGACACTCCTGTTTACAAAATTCAGCTCAGCAGGATGCAAAAAATAGTGAAGGAACATTGTAGCACAAGATGGATTTTAACAAATCAAATGTGGCAAGTAGGCACTGCATTTAGTAATTCAGAGAGACTGTGTTCTATATTTCAGTGCATTTAGAAGGTGTTTCCATGAATGTGATTCAACACTAAGCGTATTCTGTACCTCTAACCTAGGGGCGGAGCGTGTTCTCACATGACTATGTCTTCTGGTGTGGTGACTTTAACTATCGCATTGATCTGACATATGAGGAAGTCTTTTATTTTCTCAAACGTCAAGATTGGAAGACACTTTTGGAATTTGATCAACTACAACAACAAAAATCCAGTGGAAAAGTAAGGCTGTGTGTCTCATTTTCCAGAATACCTGCATGTTGTCTTGGTCTAATTCCTTGAGAGGAATTGAGACGTTGTGTTTCCAGAGCTTTGTAGTACCTGAATGTAGTAATTTGTTCAATGATCAGAATGTCATTTGTTTGCAAAGAAGTTGATATGTTACAATGGCACCTACCTCATCTGTAACTTAATCACAGAGATGGTATTTCTTTTCATAGATTTTTAAAGACTTCCATGAAGGGACTATTAATTTTGGACCAACGTATAAATATGATGTTGGCTCAGAGGCTTATGATACAAGTGATAAGTGCAGAACTCCAGCTTGGACTGACAGAGTGCTTTGGTGGAGAAAGAAACTGCCTTTTGAAAAAACAGGTGTGTAGGATCTTTTCTTCTTTACTTGGAAGTTATTTTAGATTTCATCCAGAACCCACGTAAGGGGATTGAATCTAGTGAATGGTGAGCAAGGGAGTTGGTGGGTTCTGGGCTGAGCGCTGTCTTTAGGTGTGTCCTGCAGGCTCAGTCAAACTGCGGTGGGTTTACTGAAGCAGATGTTCTTTCGGCTTCACTGGAATAACTTGCAGAGACAGAGAGCCCTTTCTTCTTGAGCCTCTGAACAATGGCTTCGTGCTACGGATTGAAAAGGTGTGGGGAGCTCGCTGAGGAACTTAAAACAATCCAGCTGTATCAATCTTGAAATTATTCTGTTGCTTTTCAACAGAATCATGAATCCAAATAAAGTTCCCGTGTTGTAAGGTCTAGATTGTTATAACTGTTGTCCTCAGTAGATGTATAAACACTTTTCTGTAATTTCTTCTGCCTTGGTAATTCTTAGGAATATTTTTGCTAGTTTCTGTAATTGGGGAAGATTTCATTAATTAGAGCTTATAAAGTACTTTGAGATCATGAGTGTCCAGCACAACAGAAGGGCTGTTTTCACTTGTTATTAAAAAGTTACAATAACAAAATAAAAAATACTTCTTTGCATATCCAGAGATGGTTTTCACAACCATTCTCTCAGTCTGCAAGTACATCTATCTCCCAGTGTCTATAAAATCTGAACAAATTCATATTAAAAGTACAATTGCTGGAAGAGTAATTTATTTTGTGCCTGCAGATGTGATTTTTCACATGTCTGGGAACTACTGCTTGGAATCCAAGTCATATCTTGAGTACACTGAGTGTAAAAACTACAAAGCAAAACTAGGGCAATCAGAGAGTACATGTCAATGTGATACAGAGTTTTTTGCTCTTATTTAAAGAAGGAAAAAGGAAGTAAACCAAGCAGTTTAAACAGTTGCTAGAGTTGTAAGCTGGGAAAGAAAAACTGTATGAGGCGTAATAAGGAAATTAAAACAGACCTCTTGTGCTGACTGTTTCCATTTTAGGAGAAAGAAAACTTTTCAGCATTTTTAATGCATATTCCTTATTTTGTATGGCAAGGCTTGCCCCCAGGAGGACTTTAGTTGATGCAGTACACCCAGAATGTAAGACCTATCTAGCTGGCCTGGAAGAGCTGAGGCAGGTTCCTTTCTTTAGAGCTTGTAGGCCTCCCATAGCCAGCTCACGTGGGTACATAACTGACCCCATCTCTGTTCACCCACCTTCCCAGCCCTGCAAAGCTTTTCTAATTAGTTTGCTGCCAGCATTCCTCTGCTTTACTGCTGATGGTGAGGCTCTTTGGCCTCTTGGCTCTATTTCTTTTGTCTTGCTTATTTTTGCTGCTATAGGCTAGAGGTCTGTTTGCCTTCTGAGAAGAAAGCTTAGCCCCATTGCAAGTGATTAGTACACCATATTGTGTATTAACTAATTTTCCATTCCACAGAAAAGAGATAGAGTTATCCATTAACCCAAACAGTGACCTAAAACGTGTCCTGTTACTGACAACAATATAATACCTCACTCTAGCACCATGTCTGGAACACTTTCAGTCCCCTAAATGCATTGCAAAAGGAGGCTGGATTTGCATGGGTTTGCTTACTCCCATCTCTTGTGTATTATTTCTCCATTCCATGTGTATTATTCAGATTTGCAGTGTATTTTGCAAGTACAGTGTCTGTTTCTATGCTCAGTAATGGGGCAGGAAGTAAAATACTAACATGACTCTGCCAGTCCAGATGGTACAGGTAATTGATTGGGTCACATTCAGGTTAACCATTTTGCAGGTGTCTTTTTCTAGTGATCAGCTGTCTCTGTTGCACTCCCTGTCCTTTCTGTTTTTGTTTGTTTGTTTGTTTTCTAGTCTCTAACTTGTTAATCTTTTAGGATACAAGCTCTTCTTTGAATAGTATACACAAGAACAAAAAAAGCCCACCTCCCACTACTAGGGTCTGTGAAGTGCATCCTAATAAATTCGCTTTTAACTTAGTAAAGCTAGCTTTGAGTGAGTTTTAAATCACGTTTTGTGCTTCGTAGCTGGAGAGATCAATCTTCTAGACAGCGATCTGAATGCTGAAACTAAAGTCAGGCACACCTGGACCCCTGGAGCCTTGATGTACTATGGGAGAGCAGAGCTGCAAGCATCTGACCACAGGTAAAGTCCTAAGCGAATAATCAGAGAAAGGGCTGCTAGCTTAGAATGTGTTGCACTGAATTACACCTTCAGATTGAGGGACCAGGTCTGATTGTAAAAGGAATTACACCCTTATTCTGTGTCCAGTATCCGTTTGGTGTTTTTTTCCCTCATGGTGAGTTTTATACCAGGGTGGCAAGTATCGATGGTCCTGTGTTGATTTCTGCTGCACTGTGATCTTGGCAAGGGTCGGATAAGTTGCAGCAAGCTTTCTGTTGCTGGGCTTTGGAAAGCTCCAGTACCAAAACAAGCTGCTCTGATGAGCTCTCACTCAGCTTGCTGTGGGAGAGAAGGTTGGGACTGTGTGGTCTGAAGAGGTGTAAGCTGCGTATGTAGAGTCAGGTGTGATCTCTTCAGAGTAGGGAAGTGTTGGGCTTTTGCCCTTAGAAATGGAGACGGGAGGAGGAAAGAACAAAGACCAGTGCCTCTGGTTGGATCATATCACTACTTTCTCTTTAGGGATTTGAGTGGCCTTTCTTTGTTAAACTTGTCACCACTTCAGTTCTCTGAAACAAATTCGATATATAATAAATGCACCTTGAAAGCTCCCTTGAATTCAGAATAATCTGTCTCACCCCTTGCATACCCTATGGAAATGCTACAATATTGTTCCTCATAGCAGGACTCAGTGACCCACAGTAGCAGCTTCTGTGCTTCTCATGGTGCTCTTGTGTGCGAGCACTGTTCTGTACTCCTCCAGCAATGGAAGAATATGCCTCTTGCAACCAATTTTTGTCTGTCAAGGCTTTGACATTGCTGTATTCCACAGTGGAACTGCTGCACTCGCTATATAGGACCCTGAGGATGCAATCTGTGAAACATGGCTGTTGTACATGGGTTTTCTATTTCAGCAAAGCTGATTGCAAAAACTGCTTTTTAATTACAGTCGGCAGGTTTGCTTTCCTGAGGTTTGTGCTGGGAAAAGGGCTTAGCTATATCTTTGTGACATATGGAAATGCATTATGATTCACTGTGCTTATAGGAATAGTTAACATTTCCTATATTTTTTGTCCCTTTACTGTTTCTTTCTAGCTCTGCTGTTGTTGCTTTCATATGTTCTGCTGACGCATATTCCAGAGCCTGCTCTACTGCAAGTAGGAGGCAGCAATTTTGACATAGAGCAATCATCCCAGTTACTGCTTTGTGTGTATGTGCAGGTGGAAGTCGGAGGATGTGGATTGCAGCCACTGAGATGGGACAAGCTTTACTCTTTCAGACAGCTTTCTCAATTTTGTTTAGGTCTAACACACAGAGAGGTCATTTGTAAGAAATGGCTGAAGAAGCAAATTTGCAGTGCTGACTGCTTATAATGTGATGGATTGACATATGTTTGCTATGTAACTACATTATACACTTAGAGGACCTTGTCCTTAGTTTTTGGAAGAAGACATCTTCATGTGGCCTTGTCTAACAGAAAATAATATATTGCCTTCCTCATTTATGGGTGTTTTAGGAGACAGCTGTTTGATAATGAGTGAAATGTCCTGGTATTTTTAGACTGCAGGTTTGCCAGAAGTGCGGTACACAGTTGTTATTTCAATTGCTTTATGGTGTGTCCTCACTGTTACATTCAGCTAATGCAGGGCTGATGAATGTAATTAACAGTGCTCAAGGTGTGATCTTCCACTGCAGGAAAAATTAAGCAAGCTTCCAGACTCTGAACTTCTGGATTGTATTGCCAACCACAGTGCTTTTTTGCAGTGAGACCTTAAGTAATTTTTTCCCACTTCTCTTTCTGCGTAGAATGTACATAGTAATCACTTCCTTCATAGGTATAGCAGACTTAATTAAATACTTACAATGAGATTTGACATAATGGAGTTAAAAATTATCATAGATGTATAGAGTTTTAAACAAGACACTATTCATCCTTCACATAACTAAGTTCTTACCTGTCCTTCTGCTTGACATTGATTTTAATTTTATATAAGCATTTCCTATTGGGCGATGTTGATCTTAATTTTAAATAAGCATTTCTCCTTTGTTTCATGTAGGCCAGTGTTAGCTATTGTAGAAGTGGAAGTTCAGGAAGTTAATCAGGCTGCCCGTGAGAGTGTTTTCCAGGAAGTGTCATCTTTCCAGGGACCACTGGATGCCACAGTAGTGGTAAATCTGATATCACCAACACCTGAAGAGAAAAATGAATTTCCTGAGGACTTGCGTACAGAGCTTATGCAAATGTTTGAGGATTATGGCACTATAGTTCTGGTCAGGTAAGTCTGGGATCTGAAATGGCATGTCATCCATTCAAAAACACAGAGTAGAAATTCCCTTTTTGTCCTGACAGAATTAACTTTGTATTACGAAGTAGTACACCAAGTTCCTTTACTGCATGTTGAATTCTTCATTAGAAATTGAGCACAAGTATTTTGAATGTCTCTTACCTCTCGTCAGCCTGTTAACGTAATAGTCTAACAGCTCTCTTGGCTGAGTGGAGGGAAATTTTATTCAGTACAGCATCATAAAGCAGAGGCTTTGATGTGAATCTTCGTCTTTAGATTCAGGCCTCATTTCCATGCATTGCTTCTGCTGGCAGGCCCTTGGGGCCCTGCTTCACTTCCTCTGAGGAGGTCTGCTCTCTTCCAGCACTCTTTTATACTTACTAGGATTTCCTGGCTGGCTCTCCTTTCTTTTGGAGATCATTTTGCTTGGTTTTTAATAAAATGGCTTCTCACAGTTTGAGAGGGAGAGTGTGATACCTTCTGACAGAACAGTTTGATTTAATTGTGATTGATTCTGTACAGGGCTCCAGCATAGCTATAAGACTTCTGTTTTGAGAAATACAGGCAGAAGACCTGACAGTTGACTTGGGAAACAAGACCAGAAACTTGTTTATGTTGTATTAGACCCATTTCTTCGTGAAGAAAACTGTTTGTTGTTGTATGGTTTTATGAAGTATCAAATATAAGTAGAGAGTTCAAAAGCAGCACTGCAGCACCACTTTGCTTGTGAAGAAAATGAGCAAGAAAAGAACATGCTGTGATTTGGGTTTAATTTCTTTAGAGCTTGAGGGTATCCTAGTCTCTGGGAACATCACATGTCCTCTGAGGTGAGGGATATGCAGACCTACGGAAGATAGTGCAGAGGGAGTGTGGATATCAGACTAGGTATCCTGTCAGCAGCTGCTGGGTGTTTGTACTGCTGCTTCTAAAATAGAGTTGTGAGGAAAATACAACTAAAACCAAATAGCTGTACAAAACCATCATGCTTTCCTTTAAGGCTTATAATTCAATGGTGAAGTAAAATGTACTGTTTTCCCATCTCTGCTTTTTTTTTTTTTTTTTTTTTTTAACTAGGATCAGTGGAGGTCAAATGCTGGTGACATTTGCAGACAGCACGTCAGCCCTTCGTGTTATGGATATAGATGGTGCCAAAGTAAGACTCTCTCAAACCTATAATAATAATTTCATAACAAGTTTCTCAAAAGTGTTTGCTTAGAATTAGATAGTTGAGTTGGTAGCTAAGTCAAGTAGCTTTATTTTAAAGAAACTTAGTGTTCTCAAAGTCGTTAGTTTTCAGAGCTACTGAGGCTTTTAGTGCAGTATTTCAGTTTCAGGAGGGCAGGAGGTGACCTTTCTTGGAGCTCCTGAGCAGTGCTGAGTATCTGGCCTCTGATACCACTGCAGAACACATGGACTCACTCATTGTTCTGGCACTCGAAGTGGTTCTCCTGAGTTTATGTGCAACTTCATACTGTTGCCAAAGCATCCTCACAATTGCGGTTTGGAGATTCTTTGTTTCTCTTAAGGATATCAAATAATCTCCTCCTTACCAAACTGGAAGGACATGATTTGTTGGTCTCCATGGCAAACTCAGCATTAGCAGTAGGCGTTTACCTTCTCTTCCCCTGCTCTTCCTTCCCACGCACATGCTCTAGAATTCATCCACCCCTTCATTTATGCTGACAAAAGTATGGGGCTACACTATAAACTTAACATTGAAATAATGGATTTAACCCTCATTCTTCTTTCATATTTGGAGTTTTACTGATTAATTTGGCTCACTGCATTGAGGTAACTTATAGCACAGACCCAAACACAACTGTATGTGCACAATGTTTGAAGGTGCTAGGAATCTGATTCAGGAACTTTCCAAAGTAATTTTGCTGCCAAAGCTGCTGCCTCAGAAACATCTCACCCCAGATGTCGTAGAGCAACACATATAAGCAGATGTGCTCTTAATCTCTATAATAATATACTTTCCATGTATCTTGACCATCATTTTGGAAATTTTCTGAGTGGAGGGTCTCCTTACAGATGGCATCAGGTAGCAAATTCTTGTCTGTTTTAAAGCTACTGACTCAAAATGGAACCCTCCCACACCATTATTACAATCACAATATCATTTTGATATTTGGTGTTTCACCTACTTCTCCAGTATTTCCCAAATGCAGCAGCAGTGCGTTCAAGCTGTGAAGCAAATTTTCTTTTAAGAATATTGTTACAGTCTGAAAACTTGGTTATGGGGATAGGAAGAGTGCTTCCTTCTCATTTAGGTTCTGAAATGAAGCTTTAGTTATATCTGTTTCTGAAGCAGATATACAATAGACTGGCAACACTTGCTTATTCTGTTCAGGTGTTCTCATTTTGTGAAGTTGCTCAGCAAAGGGGAAACAATTATTTTGTTGCGTTAGGTCAAAGGCAGAACAGTGAAGATCCGACCCAAGACCAAGGACTGGCTAAAGGGCCTTCAGGAGGAAATTGCTCGAAAACGGGACAGCATTGTCCCCATGTCCCCCACAGCAAACTCCTGTCTTCTGGAAGAAAATTTTGACTTCACAAGTTTGGACTATGAATCAGAAGGTGAGCAGCAGGTTTCTAAGCTAATCTGTGAGAAATTGCTTCACTGACTTTGGTTGCATAGAGAAGGTACAGTATGAATGTTAGGGGTATCTTAATTTGTAATTGGGCCACACTTAAAAAGAGGACTGTAGCTAAAGCTGTGACCCAGCACTGTGCCTGGGCAGAGGACTATTGCTTAGATCATCCTACCAATTTAGTGTTATAACATATATTAGCAAATCCAATGTATGGTACAGTTGTCTGTATAAAAACAAACTGTAATGAAGCACATAGGTTACACAAGAAGCTTGCCCAACATATAAATGGAATTCATTGACTGGTAGTAGAGAGAGACAGAGAATGCATTTGCTCACTGAGTCTGTGTTGTCTAATATTTTAATTCAGGTGATATAGTGGAGGATGAAGATGATTATTATTTAGATGATGCTGTAGCAGACACTGCAGAAGATACTCCTGAGGGCTCTGGACATTTCGCATCCATAGATCGTTCAAACAAATCTGGACAAAACCCACAGCTGTATAAAGGTAAATTATCTACATTCCTTAAAGTAAGACCTGAAGGTTTGTCGTTTGTTCTCCTTTTGTCTCTGTTTCCCTGTTCATTTATATTTACATTGTAGGTCCTCTAAAGATAAGGATCATCTTTTCGGTACATGTTCAGACAGTGCTCAACTGCCCCTTGAGTTAGTGACTGTAACTGAGGCCCTTGGGCATAACAGCAATACAAATAATAAAGCTTAGATCCTTCTTCTCTCTAGCCCAGGGGAGTGCTGAGAAACACTGGTTTCCTTTTGTAGTTCAGAGAAATAAAATATTCTTTTCCATTTGATGTTTGGCACCAGAGCATACAACAAAAAAGTTGTCCTTTATTTTCTTATTGGCGAGGGCCGGAGCAAAATCAAATGAAATGAATTCTGTTGATTGAGTGATGGACTTGGCCCCGTCCTTTGAGCAATAGCTGTGGCAATGCAGTCAGGTGTAAGCTGTACAGTCCAGGAGGTCATTATGTTCAAGTGACTTACTTCAAAGAAGCCTAAAGTTTCTCCTTTGTTCCTATTTTATTAATTTCTGAAGAAGTTGAGGTTCACACAACAGGGTATATTCATTCTTTTAGTGATTCACAAGTGTGTTACCTTTTTTCCTGATCAGCTGGCTTGTTGGCAAATTATTGTGAAATGACTTGGTAGAGAGAAGATAAAGCTGTGAAGAGAATACAGATAAAAACTGCAGCAAGAACTAGCCAAGCCAGTGATCGTCTTACATGGGGATGCGATCAGGACATACTGTGGTGACCAAGCATTGGCAGGCTGGGTCACGTATTAAACACTTCATCATTACAGCAAGTAATTCAGTAGCTCTCTTTCTGCACTCTCCCAGAAGCACTTTGTCTTCTGACATAAAAAGGGAAAACTTTAATACCTTCAAAGGTTGAGTCAGAAGTACAATTCAGAAAGATTAAATGGAATTCATAAGTTTACACAGACAGGTTTTTCGAACAATCAAAGTGATATACAGCTTGCTTGCCCACATTGAGTCATAGGCTGGGTGCAGCGTGGCCAGACTCAGACTCCCAGCCCTAAGCCAAGAAGTGATCTCTCTCTGTTAAATACTCTGAAGCCAATCACTTTGTATTATAAGGATGCCTTGCCCTCCAAACACCTCTGGCCTACTGTGTGATGATTCATTAAGCTACAGAGAGTTGCAGTGATTCTTTTCACCCATACTAGCTCTTCTCCACAAAAAAAATCACAAAGTAAATGGAGATTATAAAGTATAGTTTGAAGGAGGTCAAGGTGGGGTCATGATCTCAGGCAACTCAGAATACGATATATTCAGTCCGTCTTGAAAGTCTCTGCAATTTCAGATGCCTTCATAAGCTTCCAATTCTGCCTGAGTAACTCCTAATCAAAGGTATGATGATTGTATAGGGGATGGTAGACACAGATGGAAGCCACTGACAGGCTGAACAGTGTGTATGTGTGTTCCTGAGGTCAGAGAAGGGCATAGCCTCACAAAACTGATGTTCCTGGGAGCTGTTGCCTAAAGCCAGCAGCCTTTTAAGGGAAGGGACAGAGTGGTGGTGGATGGTTTTTGTCTTGTGTTTGGTGTTACTGCCAGAATTTCAAGGCATGTGTTTAGGTACCTGCACGACTCCTTACATCCTACCGATGAGCCCGGATCTGCAGCTCAGAAGTATTGAAAATGCAGATGGCAGGGGGAGGGAGGGTTGGGTAGATCACAGGCTGTGTCTCTGTGGCTGCCATCCACTGCTGAGTGGGAGTCGGAAACTGAGAGGCAGCTCAGCATTCCCTGCAGAGGACAGCTCTCTGAAAAACAGGAACTTGTGTAAAAATGCCTGAAGTATGAGAGACTGCTGCTGCCACAATTCCTTCCCCATCCTCTCCAAACCACAGGGACAAAATGAAACCCAGTAGGTTTTGGAACCCTGAAGAGCACAGCTGCATGACTGGGCAGGGGAGGGAGGTGGGAGAACTGAAGTGAAAGCCCTCACTTCAGCAGGCTGAGAGACTAAAGCAGTTCTCCTGAGCATGGAAAGTTGTCTAATCCTCAGAGGAAATTCCTGCATTCAGGAACGAAGAGAAAGGGATGGACCATGACTCGTGGTTGCCATGACACGGTTTGAATCAGAGCAAGTTGCCACCAAGTCTGGCTCTGAAAAACTCAGAATCTAACAAGGTGACTGACTAGTAACTGTGAAATCAGATGCAGGTAGTCTGTGTGTCAGCACAAACAGTTAATAAATGCTGGAAAAGGAGAAAGAGAAGTGTTTTTGATGTTTCCTGGAGTGAGAGCAGAGAGACTTTCAGGGAGAGCGAAACAGAATGAACGGAGCCATGTTGTGTTGCTGAGATATACCTGGTTGAAGTTTGCCATTCATAATTGCCTCTCTCTGGACCACCCATGTTTGGTGCATCTTGCCCAGTGGCTGTCTAATACGGATCTTTTCTAAAATTTCCCTAGATGATACAGACCTGGCCGATTTGAAGGGGGAGCTGGAGGGAAGCGGGGAACGCCACCGCCGGCCCCCGAGCAGGTCTCTGTCCACTCCTACCAGGCCTCGGCCACTTCAGCCGCCACAGAGGCCTCCCCCTCCTGGTGAGTTGAACTTTCTTTAACATTGTGTTGGCCTCAGCTGAAGAGTTTTGCCTACCATTTCTGGGTCACAACAAAAGTCATGCCTTGTTTTGAAATGTCAGGCTGTTGAGGTACTTGACTTACTTCCAACTGGGTTTCAGGCTGTGGTTAGGCTGTGGTTATCAACGGGAGAGTTTTGTCTTTAGAATGACAGATACTCCACAAAACATGCCTTTGGTGAGAATGGAATGGCCCGTATGTTTCATACTAACTCATCACTCAGGTGAGCATGTTGACCAGCCACTTCATGGCAATAAAAATAAATACCAGTATTTATGTATGCTGACTTCCAAAGTCACTGAGTGTTTTCCTACAATTTGGTTGGTTTGTTTTGTGTTTTTTTTTGTTTTTCTGATTTAATTGTAATCTTCCTTTTAAAAAGCTTTGACAAAATACTTGTTCTGGAGAGTTTTTGTCCTTTCCTGCTTTACAAGTAATTCTTGCTTCCTTTTGTGTTTATGAAGGAAATGCAAAGTGGTTTATGATTTTCAGTGAGGCACAAAGGGAAAGTGATGCTTTTTACCTAAGTCTACCCACCTGAGATGCCATCAGTGCTGTGCTGCTCCTGTTTTTATGGCTACTTCTAGATGTCTGCTGACTGCTAGATCAGCATAATCATCTCATCTTTGTCTTCTGTATGACACAAGCTATACATCACATACTTGTTGCAGTCCAAAAGTCTCTCTTCTGTATATATTTTCCAGCCTTAAATCAAAGGTTCTGTCAGACTCACAGCTGGAAGTTGAGTTCTTCAGGGTTATTCCCATTCATTTCTAGGTCCATTGCACAGAAGTGACAAACACTGGTGTCTGTATTTCTGTGCCTGGAAAGCAACGTTAATGCTGAGCTGAGGTTATTGAATTGATTAAATGAAAGCAAGACTAACAGGAAACTGCTTCCTGAAACAGTTCAAGATTTCAGCATTTTATTCTCTGTTGAGATTTTTTCACCTTAGATTAGACCAGTAATGGCTCAGCCCACCACTTGTCCTAGATCAAAGCATCTTGCTCTTGGCACTCAGGCAGAGGGACTCGAGGTCTCTGGTGTCCTGCAGGAAGGCCTTGCCTCATATGTCTGTCCCTGCAGGAGCAGTGAGGGTGAGACAGCATCTCTTTTATTTATCACAAACAATTTCAAAGCACATCAGTTTTGCTCCATTGCCAATAAAATGTTGTACCAGCTTTTGAATGTAAAAAGCCACTTCTGTTCTTCTTTCAGCCGGAGCATCAGGCAAAAAGTCCCCCTCAGATGGTTCCCTCTCTCCAGGAAGCCACCCCACCTGCTCCATCCTGGCAACGGCAAAGCTGCTACCTGGAGCCCCTCAGCAGCCAGTAAGTCCTGCAGCTCAGCATGGCGGTGCAGCCTCGTGCTGATCTCCCCCGTCGACACAGACACTGAGCGTCACGCACATGATGCACCTGTCATACGAGGAAGGAAGTCCATCACATGCCTGAGCTGGAAATGCTAAGATGGACTTGTAATGTATTGCTAGACTGTAGGACCTGCTAGACACCAGAAAAATGTTATTAAACTGCCAGGAATTAGAAAGGTTGAAGTGGGAGAGAGACAATGATGCAAGACCAGGGCACTCTTGGTTTATTCCACGTGCTGCTGACAGATGCCAGCTTGAATTTTTCACACCATGATAATGTACTTTAATTCTTTTCTCACCTCTTTGTTTATGGGCTGCACTAATGCCCAGCATACAGGAAAAGTCTTGACTGTTGCCAGCCAGGCTGCTAGACCCCTGAGGGAGACCAAGATGGGAATGTGGGAACACAGCCCACCCCTGTCTTGTTGGATGAGAAGCCTAATGTACTGAACAAGGGATGGCTCAGGGACGAGCTGTGGCAGTAAGCCACCGGCCTGTCAGCTGGTAACAAAGATGTAATATCTGCCAAAAGGGTCCCCAGCATTTCTGTAGTATTTACAGATTGCTGAATACCCGCGGGCAAAACCAGGACTTTACATTTGTGAGAGATCAGCTGTAAGGTTGCAGGTGTACAAGAAAAAACAGTTCTCTCAGTATTACTCATTCTTTTATTTTTTTTTTAAGCCTAAAGTCCGGACTGGAATAAGCAAACCTTACAACGTCAAGCAGATCAAAACCACCACAGCTGAGGAAGCAGAAGAAGCCATTAGATGTCTTATGGAAGCAAAAGGAGGTGAGTGCAGCTTTCTGACTTCTAAAAATCTTCAAGTAAAGAAAACTGTAGGTGTATTCATCCTTCTCATCATAGTCCAGATGCACATACTTCTATTCAGCAGCTCACCTGAACACTGACATACACATTCTTGCAAGATGGTACTTGGTGTTCCCTGTCAGTCTTGAAAATATTAACCTTTTCTTTATGATGACTCAAGCTGCACATTTTGGTGTAGGACCTGTTACTAGGAGCACCTTGGGTTAGTTACATCCAGATTTAGTCTGAAAATTTACAAGATAAAGATGAGATCTTACTAAAATGAGGGTGCCTGTGTTAGCTCAGAGTTGCAGAGAGGGTGTTTGCTGCTCTGTGTAGTAAATGCTCACTATTGCAAGCACAACTAGAGAACAAATACAGCTGTGGGAGAAATAACCTGGATTCTGTTCACATTTGGACAGCAAGTATAGCAGTAACCTAGATAGAAGCTTGCACCACTTTAGCTTGAATAGCTGAGCTAAAAGGCTACTCTGCTTTTAGGCTCCCTGTCTAATCCCAGGAGAAGAAAGGGCACGTTAGAGCAGGAAACTAGTTTCAGTATTGAAACTAAGGCAGTGTGAATATACCCACCATGGTTTCAAGCAGCTCTTTCTGCTGATGATGTACGAATGAGAAGATGCAGTATGACTCTGCCATTGCTACCCAAGTTTGCAAGGCTCTCAGTTTAAGAAAAAAACATCCCTTTTCATTTGTAAAAAGAGCAAATGCAGTCTGGAATAATCTAATTTAATTAGAAATACCATAAAGTCATCTTGATGTTTATTCCTCAGTGTGCTGTACATTTATTTTTTTTAAAAAACAGATTTACTCCATTAATTTTGAAATCCACATTAAGCTTTTCATTCAGCGTGGGTAAGAAAACTAGTCCAGTCAGCATCACTTTCAGTCCCTTGTGCTGTACCACCTCTTGGCATTTGCAGTTCTTCCCAAAGTACTCTGATGATGCACTCGATATTATTATTTTGATTACCCACATAGAGAAATGAGGGCGAAAGGAGACTCAGGACTTGAGTCCAGTACTCCTGAACTCCCCCAGCCAGTGTTTTATCCGCTTGGCCAAATGGTGTCTCAGCATCACTGTCTTGGCATGAAATTATTTCAGACAGGGGAGGTTTTTCCCTAAAAGCTTCTTACAAACATGACAGGATTGCAGAGGTCTGCATTTATTTCTAAAACCTACCTTTAGGCATGCACATTTGGAGAAACATGATTGTGAAAGAAATTCTCTTCAAGCTACGTTCTCATCAAGCCAAGCCGCTAATTGTTTTTGCTTTTCAGGACTACAGGAAGATGCACTAAAGCCTGCTCCAGCTAGAAAACAAGTGGTCACCAAACCTGAGCCTCCTCCCAGCATCACAAAGTCAGCATCATTGCCAGGGCTGCAGGTGGGACCAGCGCTGGTGCCCCATCGCCCACCACCCAAAGTTCCAACTACAAAGAAGCCAGTACCTCTGCAAAGGACCGGAGTCAAAGCAGAAAATGTAAGATAGTTGTAGCAAAATACACCCAGCCTATATTACAGTGTGTATGATGGCAAGAGGAATGAGCTGTTAAACCATTTGTATGAAGTTCTGCCATTTAAAGTTCTTAGCCAGCAGGCACTAAAATGATCTTGTGTATTGTAGCCATTGAGGCGTAAAAATGTACTAGACAATCAGAAAGGAAAAAGAGCTTTAACTTCCTTACTCAACTGTATTCAGCTTTTCTATTTGTCAGTTCAATTCTCTTAGATTTTGCTACTTCTGGTTTGTCTAAACCTTGTCAGGATTGAAGACTCATCCCTTCTTTATCACAGTGTTTACTTTTGACCGTATCATGAGTGGTCTGCTCTGTATTGATTCGAAGCAGCTTCTTGATCAGTGTGCTGTTCGATGTCCTGTTCAGGAACATCTAGCTTTTCTCATACACCTTATGGGATTCAGCCTTTCGCTTTGGATTCTGGGTTCTCCTCAAGAGTTTGGGTTCTTAAAAGTACAAACCGCTAGGTGTTGGGGTTTTAATCTGTCTCTCTGTCACGTCTCTACAATGGAGGTAATAGTTTTCACCTCTAGAGCTGCTAAAATGAACATTTAATGAAGAAAGCAATTTAAGTACAAGAGAAAGACCTTTTATATTCTCCCTTTGACGGAATGTCTACTAGGAAGCTCTGTTCTAAATTGTCAGGACTCCTGCTTTACCTTGTTTTGTAAAGGCATTCGCCCCTTCTCTAGAGTGGACTTTGTGCCATCTCTACTTAGCAGATTGACAAAAAGAAAAAAAACAGACAACACAGTGTGTGCTCTTTCCTTAAACATTCAATAACAAGGAACTGTCTGTTTATTTTGTTCATGCTGTCGCCATTCCCAGCGCACTCCTGAAAGGTGAGTGGGCGTTTTGGTGTTAGTGATAGGAAATCTCCTGCAGGAATTTATTTCAGTTTGACTCTGCTTCAGCCTTCTATTCCTTTCTCCAAGTGAGTTCAGGTAGGAGTTGTGTACTTGACAACCTCTAACCCAGGGGTGTCAAACTTATTTTCACAGGTGGCCACATCAGCCTGTAATTTTAGGACTGTATAAATGTAGGACATGCTCTCTAAAGGCAACTGCGAGGCTGATGTGGCCCCCAGTGAAAATGAATTTGATGCTCCTGTTCTAACTGATCCACCTTTATTGTTAAAAAAGCATATACAATCACATAGAGGCAACTTAACAACAGCATATAGACAGAAGTGGCAGGGATATGTCCATCATGAAATACTGACTAAATATTTTGACTCTATTAAAAAGCCTGTATATTATTTTTAATATTATGGGAGAGTAATAAATAATTAAAATGCTTTCATTTAGTCACACTGAGTGTCAGGAATCTGAAGCAGCCGTTGCCCTCTTGGACTGACTTGGGTTCCAATGAGTTATTGATATATTCTTAAATGTTGAATATATGCTAGATTGTACTTCAAGAGCTTACTTTTAGCTTCAGTCCCTTGCATCAGTGAGACATGACAGAGCCATTAGTGCATTTCTTGGGTTAGCTTAAGCTAATTGTCCTTCAACTTGTATGTATCAGAACATACCCAAAGGCATATGCTAAGGGCCCCATTAATTTAGCCCTCCCTATGCACTCTTCCTTAAATACTATTATTAGTCAGCAGAGAGATGTAACAAACATGTTATTTGGCCCAGAGCAAAACACTAGCATGAAGGAGAGATGGTCAGAAAGAGATGGATTTCTCATACAGGGAGCAAATAGGCTGTAGGATCGTTGTCCTCAAATTGCACTCTCTAAATGAGCACAGGTCCAAGGCACAGTGCATGAGAACAGAACTGAGCAGGTACAGTGTTAACCTCTGCTGTCAAGCCTTGTCTTTGTACTGCTTTTTTTTTTTCTTCCATTACTGTCAGCTTTAGTCAGTAAATCCATCACTAAGACTTGCACTGGAAGTGACTCAGTTTAAGGTACCATTTTTGTTCTCAAATTTCGTGTTCTTTTTTCCCCCTAGGCTGTGTCTGCAGAAGAGCAATTCGACCCACAGACAGTACAGTTTCCTTTTGGCTTGCCAGAGCCCTGTCTAGAAGCCAGACCTATTCTTAGTCCAACCAAGGTTACTCCAGTCCCTAAACCCAGGACACCACAACCTGGGAAGCTTCAGGAGAGCAGGGAGAGCAGTGAAAGGCAGCCCCTCTCAAGAAGCACAGCTGAGGCCACCACAGTGCCTCCCCAGAATGCTTCCTTTGCCCCAAAGGTGCCACCACGAAGAAAGAAGTCAGCTCCTGCAGCTCTTCATCTGCAAGTTCTCCAGAGCAGTGACAACCCACTTTTTAGTGGGTTAATGTTCAACTGTAACAACAACAGTCCTGGGTTCTGCCCCCAGGCTCAGGACTCTCACATCCCTGCGCAGTCTGGTCTCTCAGCTCATCCCTCCTCTGCCAGCCCAGAACATAACGCAGCTGAGCAGCTGGCACCAAGCACTGCAAAACTAATGGTTAATCTTCAGGGCCCACCTCTGCCAGAGGGCCAGCATCCACAGCTCTCAGATACCAGCTCCCTTCCAGAGAATAGCAATTTTTTGGACCTAGACATGGATTCCTCCAGCCCTCTTTCCATACAGGCAGCATCGACTACTTCAGCACACACTCCAGAAAATTCAGAACTCCCCAGATTGAAAGATTTCAGTCACTGGGTTACATTTAGTGATGATGAAGACAGTAGTGCACTGTCAGAAGGGTCCAACAAACTGCTTGTCTTAGAACAAAACAAAAATAGCTTGATGAAGACAAATACTGATTTAGAATTGTAAAATTTTGTCCCCTTAATATTCCTATAGAAATCAGAATTATGATGCAAACTAAAAATAATCTTTTGCACAAGGATTTTATTTAAGGAAATAGATCATCTGTCCATGCTACATTTCATTTTCATGTTTAGAGATACTGCCCCTGGAGGGAAATGTATAGATTATAGACAATCTAACACTATCTACAGCTCGTTTGAAAAGTTCTTTAAGTTATTTCTTTTTATTAATCCATCTTAAGATGTTTTGTTTTGTTTCAGGTACAAATCGTATGTAAGAACATGTAATTATAGACAGAAAAAAATGTTAAGAAAAACATCTTCCTGTGAAATTTATATATTAATCAAATTTGTCACATGAAATAAAGAAACCTTACCTTGAATAGTCACTGTTAACAGTTATTCTGGAACAAACATCCAAAAGAAGAATATGTACCAGTATAACTACAGCAATAACACTAGTATTGTTCTGCTACTAAATTTCTGCAGTGGAGACAAGGCTTAGACAGTATTTTCTAGTAGATCTTGACTAGCTACAGTGCTGGCAGGCCTAGTACATGTTAAACCCATTCCTGTGTTTAAAATGAAAGGTGTGCTACGAGGCCATAAAGAAGAACCATGAGAGATGGTGCCTCTGCATCAGCAAGAAACACCTTGTCTTACTCCAGACCAGACAAGTGCACCCCCATATTACAACAGACCTGAGTGCTGTTAATAGCACCGCAATAACGTCTCAGCTATTTGAAAAGGACTGGAAGCTCCTCAAATATTGCTGACCTGTGATGAGATGAAGAATACCCTTAGTTGGTTTCCTACCACTGTTCCAAAACTCCCCCTAGTTTTTGTTGGCCAAACAACAATTTTACAATGAAACAGCACATGGACAATGACAGTCCCTTTTTGAAGAAACATTAGTGTGTGTGTGTTTGTATTATATATGTAAATACTGTGGAAATATGGTGAACAGTTGAGACCTGCTGATAAAAATAGGTCATTAGCATATTAATGTCTTATGTTAAAGGCTGTTTAGTAATTCAGTAGTTGTGTCCCCATTGTGTTGTGTTCCCATTCTGCTTCCTCTTAAGAAAAATGCCATATCAGTCTTTATTTCCACAGTGCAGCTGAGGAAAGAGCTGCTGTTGGAACCAAACTTCATGCATGCACAACAGGAGCTGTTACATCCTGAAGCAAAGCCACAAGCACATGAGCGGGGATGGCAGAACCCTCCTGCAGAGAGGAGCAGTTGCTTACAGCCTGATAACAAGTCTTCCCACTCACAGTAAAGCTCAACTTGGACACCAAACTGATAGAGGGGCTGGAAGAGTGTAGAGCTTCTGCTCTCATTGTGTATTTCTGCTGCTCACCAGCCCTCAGTCTGTTCTGTACCAAGAAGGGGCGGCAATGTGTTTTGCAGTTGCCTCCACAGCTGTGGTAAAGCCCGGCTGCAGCATGGGCCAGGCTGATTACTGAACACAAGCTGGGAGGGGCTCACAAATGGAACCAGATGTGGGCAACTGCATCTAAGACTAAGGAGAGATTTAAGAAGCATGTGCACTGCCGTAAATAAGCAGGGAGCATACCTCAGAGGCAGTTACCATGCACAGAGTAAGACTAACTGTTCTGTGCAGGTTCTTGCAAACAAAAATTTTAAAAGATTATCATGTATGTTCAATGGTTCAGAATGTGACAGCTCAGACTCCCCAAGCTGGCCGCTGCAGAAACTCCAGGCAAGTATTCCTGCATGGCCACTCTGTGTCCCCCTTATCCTTACCCGGTGTCCCACCAGAGCCTATAGGACAGGTGTTCAAGTGAGTCTGTGAGTCACTTCCCACAGCAGGCTGGCTCATGAAGTGCTGCTGCTCAGCTCAAAGGAGACTTGATCATAGTGATGCCATCTCTTGTTTATTAGCAAACCCCGGCAGTCAGGCTTCTCAGAAGCCTGAGATTTTGGTGAGGATAATCCATGGTGCTAAATGTGTCTGTTACCTTCTTTAGCTGCACAGGCTTTTGCCTCACATGTGCAGTGAAACTGTGCACTAGAGATGCTATTTGTTCAAAGCAGGCAGTTAATAAACAGATTGCAACTTGTCACGGTAACTTAAAAGAAGCATAAAGATTTTTTAATAATCAAGTAAGGAGAGCATTTTTAAGCAGTTGGTGAAGCTAAAAAACCCTCTTGTCTTTAGCTGGCTTTTGCAGAAAGGTATATTTTTCTAAAGGTTTTTTTTTTTTTTTCCATAGGAAAATTAATTGCCTTATTCTCAGCTTCTTGGAACCCAGCCATGTTCTTACTTGTAATGCCTGCCTCTTTCACTGTCAGTGCCAAATTTTGAACACAAGACATCGTGTAAGAAAGGATGCTGCCTTTAAGCACCTGCTATCCTACTCTGCTCCCTCATTTGCCAGGCACTTTTAAAAAAAAAAAAAATCCCTAAAACCTTCAAAGGCCAAACCAATAAAAGCCAATCCTAAGCTTCTTACATGCTTGTCAGTTTAACAGGGTAGCAGGCTGGTGAATAATGCAGAAGCAAGGTAGCAAGATACTTGTTTTTCTACAAGATGACACACAGCCTCAGCCTCTTCGTCCTTCTCTTAAAAAAAAATTAGGTATTTATGTGCACATTTCAGTATAAAACATTAAGAGCAGTAAAAAAAAAAAAAAAAAAAAAAGTACGTTATATGACCATATCCAACATTTTCTGCAAAGATAATTAACAGCTCTAGGACAGCTAATTTACATGTTAATGAAAGTGTTAGCAGCAAAGCCAATTAAAGTAGATTTATACAAGTCAAATAAAATCTGCTTTATTACTCTCCTTGAATAAGAGAAGTATGTAGCCTTTAGCATTATAACTTACGTCTATGTATGTGGCAAGCTGCCCAGTGAAGTCTGAATCTCTGCAGCTAGCTGGTTTATACCAGCAGCGACAGCATACATTGTTCAATCGCTGCCAAGGAAAGGAACAGACAGTCCAGCTGAAAAGGTTACAGCAAAGAACAAGCCATCTCCTGTCTCCATATATTATCTTCCTCACCGGTGCCCAACACCCCAGCCAAGGGTTTTTTCAGAGGCAAGTGCTTGTGGCCTGGGTTCTAGTTCTAACGCTCAGGAGAATCTCAGCAGGGCCAGACTTATTCTGCGTTTGGGAAACCACTACAGAAAACCCAGACTGCGGGAGGTGGCGGTTCTGTCCTGCTCATTCTGGATTACACCCCACTACAATGTGAAAAGAAGCCAAGTGACCTGACCAATCGTCAGCTGACGTCCACAACTAGGGAACACACAGCACAGCACTGTCTTCAGCTCCGATGCCCATTCTCACTGGGACATTATCAATGGAAAACAATGTTCACAGTGACAGCTGTCAGTCTGAGGGCCATATAGCAGGTGGCAGGGAGTGGCTATCCCATGGCATTTTTCATGTTGTCAAACCAGCACTTGGAAGTCTCAAAATTGCTGACACTGGCTGTGAAACCAGGTATGGATGATTTACCAGATGCAATTACATAAGCATATAAGTCTATGTGCTTATTTAATGCAAGAGACTTCAGCAAGAGATTAACACCATGTGAGCTTGCCCAGGACCCTGTGGTTTAAGTTGCTACAGGTGTCCTGGTCCTTCAGCTGCATTTGCGTTTGGGGTAGGGAAGTGGTTCTTCTTGGTATAGCAGCTACTGATTTAGCTTTTTAGGTGGGTGATCACTGAAACAAACAAAAAGAAAGAGAACCAAAACCACAATACTGTTTACAATTTCCACTCTGACAAAACATAATTTTTGCTTTTTCTTTTTTGTCCAGAACTGACATTTTCACCAGATGGACAATTTATCCTTTCTAGCTGGCTGCTCTGCCTGGCACCACGGAGCACAAATCACAGTGAAAGCCAGTCTGCACTACTGTAATCACAGCAAATAAAAACTTGATGACTGTTGCTACTAGAAATACAAATACACTTAAACAAGAGCACTGGACAACAAGCGTACAAGGACTGAGAGATTCCTATTAGCCCACCTTTCCTGTCTTACTATCTTAGTCTTGGATACCACAATGCAGACAGAATACCATTTTCTGAGACAACTCACACATACCTGCCAGCCACTTCTGCAGCTGGGTTTCCAGCTAGATGGGATTAGGGACATAGTTTGAGACCTCAGAGTTTACATAAAGGCACTGTTTGGAATCAATGTGACCCCAGGGTGGCACAAAAGCACACATTTCTAATGTGAAGCAGACACGAATGCTACACAACAGACGCTCTGGCCCTTGAAACAATCTTTGAAGATGGTTTAGGCAGAACTTTTGCAAAACCTAAAAGAAAAACTGAAAAACTGTTCAGTGTGGTGAAACAGATGACTGGCTGTGCCCCCCAGTACTACACCTCCTACAGAAGATGCAAGGTAAACATTACATTCTTCCAGCATGACACAATCACTAAAAAATAATGCAGGTCTTTAACAAAAGTGAACATAATCCAGAATATTCATCTGGCAGATCATTTACCTTTAACACATTTTGTGGCATATCTAGTACATTTTAAAAAACGCATTTCATTACTATATTCCAAGAAAACCCTAAACCAAACAACTCCCTCCAAATATTAATTTTCAATTTACACACATATATATATATACATACAGTAACAAAAAGAAGAAAGTTGCCTTAAGAGTTCCAGTTACAATAAGAAAACATAGATGCGTTTACCGAGATCAATGCATACTGTCATTGATCTGAATCCCTGTAAGCCAAAGTCTATTAAAATCAATAAAAAATTTGTTACACTAAACACAGGTTCAGTTATTAGAAGTTTTGTCTATTCACAATGAATTCCACATACCCTCTACTTTGTGAATACAAAGTGTTCTGATATATTTACACTCTGAAGTTTAAACCACAGTGTAAAAAGCATAAACCTGTTTAGAAGTTACAACAGTTCCCTTAAATTTTCTACCTGAAATACTGCCGTGCAGTGTTCTTACCTACATCTTGCTTAGGGAGAAAATTGTTCTTTTTGCTAGTGTAGTGCTGTACACTCTCTGTACTACTCTCATGAATTTTACTTTGCAGCTCCAGCAGGTCAAGGCTCAAACTCCAGAAATACATTTTCAGTTGTGTCCTCCTGGGCTGGAGTGCTCTCAGGCGGGACAGCTGAGGTGGCCACAGGACATGGCAGGATTGCAATGGCCACTGGTGCCTGCACCAGCCCCATGCAGAGCTGCAAGGCACATGCCACCTCCTTGGCAGCTCTCATAGCCATAATTTCCAGGCAAGAAAGATGAGATCCATCTCACATAAGCGATGCTAAAAGACATCTTAAGCCTGTCATCAATACAGGCTTTATTTAACAACTGGTCAGCTAGGGCTGTATAGCCTAATCATAGCCCATGTCTGTTTTCAGAGACGGTTGGGGGAGGGAGGGAGGAAGGGAGGGAGAAGACCACAATTAGACTAGGCTGCTTGTAACTGCATTGCAAACTATACTAAGACTTTTAAAAAAGTGACTGAGTGCTGCCATTTTTTTCCCAAAATACTTATTTCTCATCAGTACTGTTAGTAAACATAAAAAATAAGACAACACTGATGTTTTTCTCTGTATGTACACCAATAAATACACCTGGGCCTCAATAAATCAAAACATCTGGGATCTTCTCCATTTCCAGTGGGACCTTATGACCACCTGATTTCTTTCCTGCTTTACTCTTTCTTTACCTGAGCTCCAAACTCTAAGAATCAGTGTTCCTGTCAGGGCCTACATTTGTCTTACTCCACCTGAGCATTTTCAATGCTCTTCTTTAGATCAGCTGTAGATCAGCTAAAGTTTCTAAATGAGTAACACATCTGTGGAAGACAACCTACCAACCTCTTCCTCATGTAGAACACAGATGCTGTATTTGCTGGTAAATCTGGGTGCTCTATTAAAAAGGCAAATCACAAATCCCTGTAACTGGGCCACTAGAGCAAAATGCCACCTTCATTCACCTGGACAAATTTCCTCAGGCTCCAGCGAGAAGACTTAACATGGGCAGTAAGCCAAAGCTTTGAGGCAGCTCCTTCTCCTTTTTGACACAACAAATAACCACCTCAGTTAATTGTTTCTGATCCCCAGTAGTCCCAGATATATATTTACCTTAATGAGGCCACCTAACTCCAGAGAAAGATTTTTTTTCTGAACAAAGATATCCTGGGCAGTCTCCACATTCCAGTTATGTTGCTCCAGAGGGATATCTGTAGATTAAGTAAAACTTCTTTTCCACTGAATCCTCATCCTTTCCCAGCCAAATCGCTGGAAAATTTACACACATTTTGTTGACAGATCATGGTCACTAAGCCAACACTCATTTTTGCTTTGCCAGGTTTATAGGACTTAATTCTAACATATATTTAAAAAATCAAGTTTGAATGGTGTCTAAGTTGGAGATGTACTGAAAATTGACACAGCATCTTTGTAGTTCTGCAGGTCTCCTAACAAATGTTAGGAGAAGAGTTTACTGTGTTACACCAAATGGAGGAAATAGGCAGCCAATGATGGCAAAAACTCAGTCTCCAAGTTCTTGGGCTAAAACATCCTGAATGAACTTCAATGTACGTTGGTACAGGAAAGCATCCTTCTTCTTTGGCTTACAAATATTTAGATGATTAACATCCACTGGAATAAGGTCTCCAATTCCTAACTCTGGGAGAGGAGAAAAAAAAAAAAAAAAGAAAAAGAAGAAAAAAGCTACTAAAGTTCTTAAGATCACCAAAGCTGAAAAGGACATCTTGCATTAGCAATTTCTCTCTCTAAAGCAACTTCTCCTGTCTTCAGTTTAACTGTTATGTCTTCATTATTTTTTAATGTGCTAAAAGCAGCAGTACACACTGTTAGTCAGATAGAGCTATACATTGCTACAAACCCCATACCAGTAAACCATTAGGTCAGAGTTCTACTGTTTTTATCGGAAATACACAAATGTATATTTCTCCATACAGACAACTCTGAAGAATCAAAACTTAATTTACCAGCACCTGACTGACAGCAAAGTCCTAACTAAAATTTAAGTATTGACGTGTTTAGGGATAGGGTTAAATCCAGCGTATCCAGATTCTGATCACCACTAATTGCCCATATTCCTTATAAAATACTTTGATGTGGAGATTAAAAATGTGACTAGAATGACCCTGAAATATGCCACAAATCACTACACATGTTTCTGGGGAAATGAAAACTTTACATTGCCTAGTTGTAGAACACAAGTATTCCATTTTCAGCTACTGATTTTGGAGCACACTACTGCATTTATTCTTTCCTGACAGCTATCGCTACTAGCGCACTTCCCAGATAGGGTGCTATGACTGTCACATTCCAGTTTATTATCCATTCACTCAACCTCCTGAGAAATCCTCCATTTTGCTTGGAACTCTTCATCTTTAACCATGCAAAAATACCATAGAGCAGGATGAAGTTTTGATTTCATGTGCCCAAACATATATGTAAGAAACAACAAGTGTAACACTTGTTAGCCTGGGTTTTTAACAAAACAAGTGGCTTGCCACTGAACCACCATGTACCCTCTAAGGGTTTCGAGAGAGTTCATCTGCTGCACTGTGTGTCACCTCTAGAAGAGGAGACATACACTACAAAACTGTTACTGCACAGTGCTTATTTGTGCACTCTTACCTAGTCCTCTTTTGTACTTTATTTTGTTAAATTTAAAAAAACAAACAAAACAAAACAACCCAACCCCTCCCCCCAAAAACGAATGTCCAGTTTTTCAGTCCTTGCCAATAAAATTGCATCAGCAACATTTTTGCAAACAAAAAAAGTAAGAAAAAACTGCCTGGTGTTTCCTTCTACAAAAGGCAAAAAGATGGACGACTCTCCAGGAATCAAACTCTATTGCTTGAGTACCTAAGATATGGAAGATAAAGGACTTTTAACACTGAAAAACAGCTTTGTGACTTTTTCTTTCCATTAGCAGTTTGCTAATTTTCTTTCTTATTTTTTAAAAGGAGTAAATAGCTGGAATTTGTGGCAGCTTCTGAAACACTATTCGGCCTACCTGTACAAGGATAAACAATAGTTACTCATAATTATAAAGGCTAGGACTACAACAATGTAACATTAGACCAGGGTCTACCCTGCTTTTGTCAATAAAAAAGTGCTACTTGCATTTAAAAAAAGCAAACCAGACAACTGCTATCCTAAGACACAAATGTAGCTGCTTCTGACCTCAGCATGGAGAATGAGACAAAAGTTCGAACAAAAAACCCCCCACAACACAACAGATGTGCTTTTCTACGTCTTTTTACCACAGCATTTATAATCCTTCCTCATTATCGATGCTTACATGAACATATGCAAAATTAAAGAAATTAAATAGATATTTGACTTACTTGCTGATTCCAGAGGTACGACATGTAGTTTTATCATGCTGCCTATGTGTGTTGGTAAGGTTTCTGCAAAACTCAGCACTGAAAATTTCTTATCTTTGGCAAAAGACAGGAAGTCATCATTCAGCTCTTTAAGGGCAGGAGAATCTGAGAAAGAGCAACACAACATTTGCAGTGTTATCTTGAACGTAAGACTATAGCATTTGTCTGGCAAGACTGTATTCCTAAAGAGATGTTTTGGCAAAAATAACACTCCGGTAAAAGGAGTAGCATTTTGTTTGTAATCCATTTTTCCAGCTATCATATACAACAATTATTTATTTCTGCATAGCACAGAATTTGTCTAGAAGAGTCTGAAGTCCAGTACATGTTGAGTTACTGCATTGCTAAATGGCCCATACTACTCTTCTATGAACTTGGTCTGACTCCTTTTCCCCCCTCACCTCTGCAATCAAACAAAACAGTTACTGAGAATTACTTATAGTAATTCAATACACAACCCAAAACATAAAAAGGGGGTTTGTTGTTTTTATCCAGCTTTTTCTGACAGCAGGATGAAAAAAAAAAAACACACCATGAACAGATTAGCATAGACCCCTGCTGCTAAATGGCAGCAAAGTGAACGTACCCTTGCTGAGTTCTTTAACCTCCACAGACGGAAAGATAAGATATCTGGCATTTATAGAATATTCAGCCAACTGGGAACCATGGTGAGGTACACTATAAAATATGATTCCTCTGGTGTTGTTTACAATTTTATCCATCTCTGGGTTCTTGGAAGCATCCACCAGCATCTTTTTGACTAGAAGACCTGGTAACAGAAATGGAATTAATGCACTGTGAAAATAACGATCATGCTATATTAACCACAAAACAACTACCATATTCTTGCCTCGGTTGATTAGTCCTTAGTTTGTCAAATATGTAAGATTAAGTTGAAAAAAACCCAAACCAGACCTGAGGAGGTATTAAAATGTCAATGAGTGATGCAAATCCAATTTTGGTTTAAGTGTTGCTATTGACATTTACTATATGCATGATCATGGAGAAAATTTTGCATCTGGATTCCCATTTACATTAATTTCAACTCATTGATTTTGTGTTTTTAAAAATCAACGCAGTAAAAACAAATGGCAATAAAAATCTTTTCAAAATACATGTGCTACTGAATATAACGCATTAAGAAAGAAGAAATCTATTGTGTATTTTTAGGTCTTTGTAAATTTTTTAGATAAACTATTTTGAATAATTGCATTTCAGATTTAATTTGGTTAGCAGCTTGTCTTGCAATATAACAGCAAATACTTTATCTTGAACAGGCAATGTGCTTACCACCCATGCTGTGTGATACCCATACCAGAGGTCTGTCTCCAATCCCAGCAGCTCTGAGCTTGTCAAGAAGCTCATTGCTCCTGTAAGCAATAGACTTCCTGCAAAGAAAAAACAAACACAAGTGTGATGAAGCATGATAGGTTAAGAGGCAATGTTAAAATAGAAAGAATTTTCAGTGCTGCATGTTTATGGAAGTGACTTAGGTACATTTAAAAAATAATTAATTGTTGTTGCTACATCGAAAAATGCCAAAAATTTTTGTAAGGTTGGCTTCACAAGGACAGCAGGAATTGAGCTAAATTCAGTTTCCTGATCTTGCTAGAAAGTTTTATTTTAATTTCACTTACCACTCATTTCCTTTAGCTTTAGTTCTCTTTATGGGATTTTAGAGAATTTCATTTACACACTGTAACAGAATCATGTTCTCATTTTATGAAAGAATCACCAATGCATAATTAACTTCATGCCCTGAAACAAGAATATACCTAATGTGTGACAAAAATGTACTTTGCTAAACAATACCAAATATGTGGAGCAACGCACAGGAAACTAATAACTAAGTGCATGATCAGCCAATACATTCAAAAACCACAGATAATGTCTGTTATACTTTCCAGACAATAACCTCCAAATGCTTTGTGCTGAAATAGTATAAAAGCATAAGCATCTCCACTTCATTAGTGAAAACAAACCCAATGCCAGTTCCCAACCCAAGCCTGACAGTGCAACATTGTTACTTTTTGCAGCATAACAAGAATCAAACACAAAAGACCCCTGGATAATGGAAACTGCAGGATATTCAGGCAACCACTGTGCAAAGTCTAACACACTTCGTCTCTATTGCTCTCCACATTCTCACTAGAAATTGCTTTTCTAATACATATGAAAAGGATACTGAAATATGTCTTTTCAGCCGAACAATAGGCTTAGGGTAGCTGAGGGACATAAAAATTCTCTTTTGAAACAGTGAATGAGCCTACATACCTAAAGCAATCATGAGGTTGTGATTCTACTGGTACATCTTTGTTCCTGCTAGTTAAAATTATATTAAATATCTTTCATTTTTTACTAACCATATCAAGCTATAAAAATAATCAAATACTATGCCTGAGTGACCATAAATAGCTGGCAATGTAATCTTCCATTTTGTAATGAAAAAGACATTAACTTAATATAAATAAATAAATACACTCTTGTTTGTTTTTCAAATTTTCTTCCATTATACTTCTTCCAGACAGACACAGGAAAAAATTCATTCTGTAGAGGTAACAATCTACATGTTTTTTTTTTTAACTATCATTGTTCTGCCTAATTTCAAATAGACATATTAAGAGCCACATCTTATGTTTTCCCTGCTAACATGCTTTCTTTAATGCAATAATTGCATTGATCCTTTGTATATCCATAGGGAGAAGAGAATGAAGAAGTACCAAGTTCCCTGTCTATTATACATGTGCTCAATTCTTTTCTCCCCTCCACAAAACATATTTCAGATTCTTAACCTGTGAGCAGTCACACACATGACTCCATTGAAGTACACAAGTTGAACCTACAGGACTAGTTACATGCTTAAGAATCTGCATGAGTGTTTCAAGGACTCAGATTAGGGTCTGGTTCAAAGATCACTGAACTACATTACTAAGCCTAAAATCCATTCAAGTCAAATAATCTCTATGGGCCCAAAGTATTTTTATTTTTTAGAAGGAACATGTTTGGAGGTACCATCTTCCTCTGAATTACTGAGTTCATTATCAGTAAAAACACAGTTCCTCTGACAATACTCTCTCTGAGCAGACCAGGTACAGTTGCTGTATTTTATCTATGAAAAACTTATATGAATCTCTTTCCAGGGATTATCACTTCCTGAATGAAATTATATGCTTCATTTTATTGCGAGTAAAAAGTCATAGCACAGTGATTTTTTTTCTGTGCTTATAAAGCATTATTGGGTTGTTTCAAGTTCAAGAAACATTCCCCTTAAGATATAGTATTAATACTATATTTACCTCACCTAATAGTGTAATATAGTGTGTCTGCTACACACAAACAGACTGTAAGAATTTAGGAAGTTGCCACAAATTCTTATCCATGAGCCTAAAAAGCTCACGTATACCATGACTGTACCTATTTCCAAACTTGATTTTCAAATCCAACAGGAAAAGTTAAATTCACTGTGTCATACTAGGTGATCCCAAGGATCAGCTTCGGTGGTCTCTCTCCTCCCTTCTCCCGCCCCTCCAAACTGCAGACACCTAATTCATTACCTGTGAGCCTCAACAGGACATTTTGCTTTCCAGTCACTCCAATGGGTGTCATATTCCACAGATATGATTCTAAGGGCAGGACAGTCTGAAGCCAGCCATGTCTAAATTAAAGAACAATGAAAACAAAATAAACTCATTTGAATTATCTAACAAACTTGTAAGAGTACTTTATTAGTAATGGAGCAAAGATGTTACCGCGGGTACAATATCAAACAAGATTTCTGCTCTTCAGTTAATCCCCAAATAAATCTTATGCCTAGACTATTTTACTTTTATAACATGTTGGCAAACTCTAGTGCATTTCACAGTCACGAAGTAGGCAAAGGATAGAAATGGATTGCTAACTTGTGTATTCCTGGCTCCCTCTCCTGGGTGAAACAAGAATTACTAAGATTACCAACAGGACCGATGAGTTTAAGTTTTACAGAGATACTCTGTTGGTTATAACCACGTGAGCTGCTTGAAACAGTAATTACTTATTTGCCAACAACATTTAAATAGCAATCTGCAATGAGGTACTTGGACACGTATGTAAGAAAGGGTATTTAATTTAAAATGTAATTTTATGTATCTTTTTCTCAGCAATAACATTCTGTTCTAAAAAAAAAAAAAAAGAGTATGAAGAAAACAGTCATTGCTGCCTCTTTCGCTAGCAGAGGAATGATGCTGAGAGCATTAAATTAAGCAGGGATTTCCCTTTGCAAGAACAACCTGGTCAAAATTCCAGCTTGCTAACCAAAATATACCAGGAACTTGAAAAGTGCTACTTGTATAACAGATTACAAGTATTTTGATTCAAAAAAGACAACTGCCAGACAGTTTAATTCTGGATCTTCTGGACAGCTCTCATTAGTGAGAAAACAGCAGCCGCATGTGAAAATGTTGTCTTTTTACCTTTGGCCAGCACTGGGTATAGTCCTCTTCCCCTTCTGAAGCCTTTTTATCCAAACGTCGGTCAACGTCTTGCTGTCGCCAGGTTTTAAATGCCGCTCCCAAAAGACCATGAACAAAAAGGATGTCTGCTCTGATGGGCTGACTGATATAGAAAAATAATTTTTAAGAGATGCATGGTACAAATTCTTTCAGTAAATTAAATTTACACAGTACTTTTAGCCTAAGGATGCCAAAATGCTATTTTTAAATCACTGTATGCGATTTCTTATCTTACAGACAACATTTTACGATATTTCAAAGAGAATATTCAGATGAAGACAGAAAAACAGGGATCCACCCAGCGGAGATATAAAAAGAGCTATGGAAAGTACCCACCTCAGAAATGGTGTTTTTCTATAATGAGAAACACCATTCTCTCTGGCTACTGTTAATGCAGTTTGGTAGTTCCAGCTTTATCATCAAACTGTATCTTCACTGCAACCTGACTAACACCAGTGACCCAGAGAACAGTTGCTACTGACACACCATATTGCAGGCTGCGTCAGGCCCAGACATACAATCACTATTAAAAGACACTGAAGCTGTGAATTTACTGCATCTTAGGCCCACAGGTGCTGCTGCCAATGGAATAATTCCACAGCACTGTATCCCAAGACAGCCAGTGCAAAGGTTAGATGGTTGCATCAAACGCAAAACAGTAATTCATCTCATGGCTTGTGTCTGGATCTTTCCATGCAGTACAATAATCCTCCTTTCATCACTATGGACTGCTCCGAGCACTTCTGTTGTTCTCCTATTTGAGAATCTAAATTCAGCCCTCTCAACCAATCAAAGAACAGGTGACATGAGTACAGCAGCACTGTGATGCCAACTCTTCCAAAGTTTTGTAACTGAACAGTATAACAAGTAACAGCATGTACAATATCTCCTTCTGCTTTACCTGCTACGATATTGTGGATGCAAGATATAAACACCATCTGAGTACTTTTCTTGCACTGTGTCTCTGTCTAGATTAGCCAAAGCTCTGGATGCATGAGAAGACTGAATGACATGTGGGGATTTCATTGCTTCAGCAAGTACAGAAACCCAACCTACAGTGAAAAAACAAAGTGGCAGGTTAACTAATTAAAACATCCAAACAGAAGAATTCAAAAACATCATCCTTCAAAATATACTTGTAAAAATAGATGTTCAGTCTACTCTTTTTATTGCAGGAAAGCCAATGCTAGATAAATGGAACCTCCAAAATTCAGAAATCCAGTGTGGTGAGGAGGCAATGTATTTTGCCACTGTTCAGCTTACAATCTGAAAGAGAACCACCTCTCAGAAGAATAAGAAAGTGTATCAGCAAGTCAGTGCACTTTTTAGAGAGTGAACAGCTTTGTAAGTCTTCAGCAACAATGTTTAGTGGCAAGTTCTAGTTTGGTCACACACTGTATGGAAAAAATGCATATTTATTCATTCTGCCTATTGATAACTTAATGTACAAGAATCTTTGGTCTTGCATTATGAGAAACAGCAGATGACTGTTCCCTCTTTGCCTTCTCTATGCCAGTATGGATTTTATAAATCTCCATCATATTCTCTGTCAGTTGCTTTTGCCAAACAAAGTGTCTTAGTCTTGTTATTTGTCTTCTATCACAGTCATCATAAATTTTTAATCACCCTCACGGTCTTTCCCTGTGACTTTACTACTTCTCCTTTTTGCAACATGGAGAAAAAAAAAATGAGGCAGACACCAGCGTGGATGTATACATGACCATATTGATATTTTCTATTTTTGTTTTTATTTCTTTCCTAATAAAACATTGGGAAATACTTATCTGCTAAAGAATTAGAAGGAATAATTTTATTCTGTTATTTAGAGTGTATTAAAAAAAAGAGGTACCAGAGCAAGGCTTAGCAGAAGTTACAAGCTTGACATGAAACAAGGGAGGGCAGGAAGGCATGTTTCACTTTACTTCAAAGGTAAGGACTGCAAGCTGCTCCGTGCCTTTATGAGACTAAAACATGGTCAATAAAATAATAATGTACAAGGTAAGATCTCTAAGAGTAGGAAACACAAAAAATATTTTTACCAGTAATGCGAACTGAACATGAACCAAGTCCAAATTTTCACCACCCATCAGACTTAAAACATCACTGTAGCACTGACATAAATTGGCTAGACAGGACATAGGACTTCTTCATCAACACTGTCTAACCTGTCCGTATTTTTTGTATAAAGACCACCTTCCCAACCCCCCAAATATAAAAATCACACCACTGCCACGGTCCACTACATTTTTCAAAAGCACTGAATCCTCTAAAAATTTTAGAATAGAAAACTGACACTCAGACTGCTTGTACTTGCTTTCCTTTTACCTGCACGTACTATGGATGAATGAAGACGTTCATCCAAAGCCATATTTCCAATAATGCGGATTATGTTCCTTTGTATTTTTGCTGAATCTTTACGTTGCTGGTATATCCTCTGCAGTAGCTGAAGGCCTCCTTTAGCTTCAATTTTATCACAGTGAGAAGAAACCTAGCATTATACAGTAAATACAATTACAATAAGCAGATGATCTGTCAAAGGTTCTTTGAGATGCTGTTAATTCACAAATTAGGGAATTTTAAAGAGCTGATATGACACAACGCCCCTATTACACTGGAATTCTTATTAATCTAGAATTTATTATGCTGTAGTTGAAGAGGAACATTTTAATATGCTAAATGCATGATTTCTACGGCTTTACAATCTGAAAGATTCTGAGTGCCATGACTCTACTGTCCTCCACATCTGAGGGAGATGAGATTGCTCTCTGCTTGCCACCATCAAATTTCAACTAAAGTTCAAGAGTTTGAACAGGACAATTGCCTGCATTTGTTAAAGTACTATTTCAACCAGAGCTACTTGTCTTCCTGTCCACCACCTAAAATGCAATAATTATAGTCCCTTCTCTTTGAAATATAAAGGTATTTCTACTTTCCAAATAGTACTGCTATCATTATTGATCTTAAAGACAACAATAGATTCTAGTTCAAGAAGATAAATTATGCACTAATTAGTTGCAGTCTCAACTACCAAGAGCAGTGAAATGCTTGTAACTTGGACATGTTGTCTACAGTGCTTAAAAATGTGTGGTAGTCATGGAACTGCATATGTCCTCAAGTCTGTGGCGCTCAACAAAGACAGACACACATTCAGAATAAGAAGAGTCACAACTTGTTCAAACTGAAAATCTAGAATACAACAAATCCTAAATCAAGTCAGGATTTCTACATGTATGGAAGATGGGAAAAGAACACTAGCAAATTGCACTTTATCCTAATAACAATTTACTATTCTCAGTGTTCTAGGTTTCTGAGTGATTAAATGCACACTGAAGAGTGCAGCAATTGGAATCAAGAAGAATCATTGTTACACAAAATCCTCCACATTCTTCATCTGTGTCTACAAAGAACATACTGGTCCTGGGAAGATGCACTGTATTAGCAGAGTGCTGTGCAATATTCCACAGGGACCGCTGAAGGAGGGACCTTTGTAAAAGGCCAAGATTTGCATTTCATTCTGATTAGAGCAAATTCACAAGGCTACATTGCTTTCTGGAAACCTGGCACTAGGGTTAGATTAAGCACCATACGAAGAGACCCCTTGTATGCTTTCTGAACTGATGTATACCAACTCACACAAAGCCACACATGTTTTGTACTGAGAATTTCACACCATCACTGTCTTGCTTACTGAGAAGCTGCAGAATGGAAACACTGTTTCTTCATGATATCTATCTCCAACTACTCTGAGTGCCGATGGGAGGTGGCCCTACACAGAAAAGACTTGCTGAGGCCCTCTGGACCTCAAGCATTTCTCTCCTGGTTTTTTGTGCCAGATGGCCTCCCCTTCTACTTCTTGAAAGACACGTGCAGGTAGATTAGAGGGGAACTCATACAGGCTAATTAGAAACAATAACAGGATTTAGATATACTTCACATGAGAAAAAATGAGTTTGTAATGCCGCTTTCCAATTCACACCAGTCTCTGTCTGAAGATTCTTACAGAAGGGGTGAGGGATAGGAGACAATGAAATGGCAACTCCTTCCCAATATATGAGAAAGCATTAGAAAGGAGTGTTTATAAAAGTAGCTTTTCAGTTACAGTTTAAATGACAAATTACCTTAGAATGTTGTACTAAAGCTTGCAAGCAAAAGAGTTCCACTGTCTCTGAAGGGATTTTACTCAGTGTTTCACAATATGGAAGTCCACTTCCCCCAAAACACCATAAGCCTCCCTGAAATGAGAATCAATAAAAGCTATAACACATTTCAAATGGCTACATAAAATAAGCATTTCTAAACTAAAACGTTAAATGTGCAATGATCTACGGAAATTGCTATAAAGAGCGCACAGCATGCATGCATTTTTCAAATGTACAAATTACACAAAACCAATTCATAAAAAATCTACTATTTTAAACTGAAAATATTTAACAGATTTTCAGTCAGTAGCCTCCACAGTCTATTAACTTCAAAACATACAATAAAGGGAGAAAATGTAGGATTTTCATTTTGTTAATTAATGTCTTCTTTTAGCACCGTTCGCTTAAGCAAAAAAAAAAAAAAAAAAAAAAAAAAAAATCAAGAATCAGACTGCATCTAGACTTCCATAGTTGCAAAAACGAGGAGGAAAAAAAGGCCTTCGGCACTCAGCATAGTCCCCAAAGACCAGACTGTCACAATCATGCAGTAGGAAGACCAGCATAACATCAATAAAGAGCAGTTTTCTAGAACAGTGCGATTATCAAAATGCCTCCAAGTGTGATGTTTTACCGAAGCTCCTTTTGTATAGCAAGAGCTCTGGCTGTGGAAACAATAAAGGAGTTGTAGTGTGAAAATATTACACAAAATTGTGGCATAGAAAATAAAGAGTTATTGCACTATGAAATCTCTAAATAAAGGCTGACAGGTATCATTGTTATATTACAGTAATTTTTATTATTGCATCTTACAAAAAATAATAATCACAAATTTAAAAACCAATTGAAAAATTAAAAACCAATAACAGCATTTTAAATGATGTTCCTAAAGCCACTCAGGAAGTTGCTGGATGGACAGAACTGAAGAATTCCTAAGTTCCAAGTCCAAACAGACCACTACACTATTCCAATTCTGGTTTTGGCAACATTGATCTGTTACAGGGAGGCATTTCCCTGTGATGTAAGAGACTTTACTAGTTAAGGTTTGCTAACAACTTATCAGCTTGCTAGTAAGACTTAACAGAGGTTTAATCATCTCAGCAGTAAAAGAAAACTCAACAGTAAGATGAAATGTGAAAAACAATTTTATGAGCACTGCAAGGGGAAGGAAATGTTCTGGACAAAATGCTGAAATACCTACTTTACAGGAATTTTCCCAGTGAGAAAATTATTCCTAATATCCAATCTAAGCCTCCCCTGCCACAATTTGAGGCTGTTTCCTCTTCTCCTATCGCTTGTTACTTGGGAGAAGAGACCAACACCCACAAGAGATTTTACTTACGTTGCATGTATGGCAATACAGCAATTTTACTTAAGGTCACAAAGTCTCTGTATTTCTCTTCCTCTTATAATGCTCAAAAATATGGAAATACATATGGAACAAAGAACCCAAATCGTTCTGTTCTGCAGGTGGGAACTTACTCGTTGTGCAGCGAGAATCTGACTACTTTCGCGTAAAGCAAGAGATGTGAAGTACTGGACACATGGATCAAGATCAGTCTGAGGTAAAGACACTAATAACGAACGAAGTTCATCTCCTATGAGATAATCCTGTGAGAAATAAGCACAAATTGCTTTTAGTTCTTTTCAAAACGTGAAGCAAAACACAGAGAAAAGACAGATCTGAAATATGTGAATTAGTCATATTAATATGGCCATAAAATATGAACCCTGGACTTGAGTGCTCTGCAACTTTGGTTTAATAGTTACACCTGTAAAGACTTTGGAGATGGATAATTCTAAAATCATAAACTGAGTGATGAAACACAGGCTTTACACTTCATACTTTGGTGGCCTTATTCTAATAAGTCCAGAAGGGCAAAAGAAAAACAGTTCCTCTTGGCACAGGAACCTTAGAAGTTCACCCCTAGCTACACAGTAATTTTGGTGCTACTTCATTAAAATGAAGGTATAAAGTACTAGTAAAAACAAAGACAACACTTAATTTTAATAATTTAACTTCAAAATATTAATACATATGTTCATTTAATAATCCAGAGGAGGTGACAGAAAAATAGATTCAAAGTAATTTTATTTGCCCACAAGATATTCTAATTCTTGCTAAAAATCAGAAACGAAGACATATCTTATGTGCAAAGCAACACTTGCTGCCACAATTATTTGCTTCCATTTCCTAATCAGCAGATTGGAAACTCTTAGCTTCTATCACCCCACAATCATACTGCTGTAAAAACAAAGTATACACACAAACATATACTAGTATACTTTAGTACTTCAGGACTGCCAGGTACAGATCTACCATCACATAATGTTACAAATAAAAAAAACCCAAAAAGTGAGAATACTGCTACCAATCAAAGCTGCTTTTCAGTGTTTTGTTGGTTAAGATGTACAGGTATTCTCTAAAAGGGACTTTTGCCAGCATTCACTCTATTAGCATTACAAAAGATGCCTTATATTATGCTTTATGTGCCAATTCTATTTATTGAAGAAGCTGATACGACAATATTTGCTCAATATTGCTCAAATCTTATATACACATACACACACACTTACTAATTAACATGAAAACAAAACAAGCTCAAATCTATCCCATATGGATT